>NC_136432.1:105657013-106263013 GCF_052849685.1 Lactuca virosa | reverse complement strand
AGTATCATTTATTTTAAAGCAAACTGATCAGAAGAGAATTGATTATTGGCGTATTGCATACGTATTTTTATTAAATCAGATCCTGAAAAACACAAAGAAAGTAAAAGTTAGTCAAAAGTCAAATAAAAGTATACAAGTTTAAACATAGACAAAAAGGTTAAGTGTATAATTACCGGTTATATTCAATGTTAATTCTCCCCGCATCCGTATTAGCAATCACAGCAAACGCCTCTTGGGAAAGGTCAACTTGATTTGCTGCACATCCGGGACAAAGATCTACAACTGTTACATCAACACTTCTTCCTGTGCATGGGTTCAGAACACCATCATTGGTTCTACCGGTGCAAGTAACACGGTACCTAGTTCCACATGCAGCTCTGTTGGCAAACAAACCACTGTTTGCTGCTAGAATCATAACCCCACGATCTTCAAAGCCAAAACATGATGATGCTACATAAAACAACATTCAAAATCTCAAAATTAATAAGCTACATGCATGATCATAAATGAATTTACTTTTATCTTTGATGTATGTATATGTACTTACGCACGTAGGGAGGGGTGTAGAAAGTTGCTTGGCCTGCAATGGCATGAGCAACTGAAGCAAAGCATGCAACCATGGCGATCAAGAAAAAAGTTCTCGTAATCAAACCCATCTTTGGTTTTTCTCTTTTGGAACCCTATGTATGATATGTGAAGTTGTCTACTTAATTTGGTGAACAAAAACAAAGAAAGGCTTTCTATTTATAGACGAAAAAACTAACATAAAGACTAGTAAAATGTGCCACAATTTTCTCGTACGTATTCAACAAAATACAAATGTATCGTTTAATAGTCAAGGAAGTGAATGGGATCGATGTGAAATTAGTCGGTCTCTCAAATTCTAGATGATGGTTAGTTATTCCAATGTCTCTCAAATTAAAATCTTTTGTTTGATTTATTTTAATTTCAATAGGTGGTGAGATGCCCTTGAGATTTCAAGTCTCATCTTGGAATAGATGAAATTTATTCATGGAACTTGTGAGTAAATAAAAGTCTCTTGTCGCCTTTTTTTTTCTTTAAAAAAAACTATAATAATCACTGATTTAATTAATTGTGAATGTTATAATACTTTTTTGTCTTATAACCTTGAATGTTAAATAAACCCTAGACAAACCGCATGGGCAATTTCTAAGGATAATATTCTATATACATTACTCCCTCTAAAAAAAATATTTGGTGCACTCCTTTTCATTTTTTTTTGTTTAATTTTTTTCGTATATTTTTTTGTTATTTTGTTGTCCTTTTTCATTATTATAATTACATATTATTATTAGATTAATGTTTAATTAAATAATAATATTAAAATATATATTTTTATTAATTATCTGGTAAATCAACTCTGTCGAAGACCTGTTTTTATTAATTAAGCGTGACTTCTTGTAAACCATATTAACCAACCTTAAACGTGATTGATAGAAAATGAAGGACTAAACACACGAGTTTTGTAACGTTAACACACTTATTAGGATGATGATGTATGAATTACACCATATCTCTGATGGATGTATTCGTGTGTGTGTGTGTGTATATATATATATATAGAGAGAGAGAGAGCGAGGTAAGTTCAATTGAGAAAATAAAAAAAGTTGAGAATGGGGGAATCATTCTCAGCCACTCATTTATTTTGCCGCAAAAGCCTTTGTTGTACCAACGGAAATGGATAAGGAATACACATGTATTTCCAACAAAACATGTTTACTTAAACTATGTTGATCATTACCTTAATATATACAAAAACATAGTTTTTTTTTTGTTTTTTTAATTTTTAAGAAGCTATTTATATCGAAAAATGATTTTAAATATACCAAAATTTATGATTTTTTATTCTCTACAAATAGACATCCATATTGATATACTTTTAAGATAAAATAATTTTTTTTTTTAAATTTTCAGTTATCGTTATTCATAAGTGAATAAAAATGCATCAGATTTTTGGTACAGTACATTCGTTATTCACTTATGAATAAAAATATATAATTAATTTTTTTTACAGTTTAAGTATCATTTATACTACTTATTCATATATGAATAACAAATTAACTGTAACAAAAATCTGATAAATGTTTTATTCATATATGAATATAAAATATGACGACAACTAATACACGTTTTATTCATATATAAATATAATATATGATGAAAGATGATGTAAAAAATATATTTTAAGTAAGAAAACTTTATTGCGTGTCATATTCATATATGAACGATATTTAAACTATAAAAAAAGTTACGCATACGTTTTATTCATAAGTGAATAACGAATATACTGTAATAAAAATCTGATAGATTTTTTTTATTCACTTATGAATAACGAGAGCTGAAACTATAAAAAAAATAATAATTTTATTTTATCTTAAAAGTATATCAATATGAATGTCTATTTATAAATAATAAAAAATTATGAATTTTGATATATTTAAAATAATTTTTCGATAATAATGGCTTTCTAAAAAAGAAAAAAATGAAAAAAAAAATATGTTTTTGTGTATATTAAGGTAATGATTAGCATAGTTTAATGAAACATGTTTGGTTGGAAAACACATATTTATCCGTTATCCATTTCCGACGGTACGCCTGCGGCAAAATAAATGTGTGACTGAGAATGATTCCCCCATTCTCAACCTTTTTTTTTCTCAATTGAACCCTCCTATATATATATATATATATATATATATATATATATATATATATATATATATATATATATATATAAACTATTTGTATTTTGTATTTATCTTTTGTAATTTGGAATACCACTGTGTTATTTTTTTATTATAATTTTCGTAGATAATATATATATATATATATATATATATATATATATATATATATATATATATGAAAAAACTATATTGTCAATTATCTATGTTTATTTATTTTCTCATAATTAATTATATTATTTTCTTAAAGTCATTTTATCAAGTTTTCGACACACTCACCCGAAGACCACCATCACCATCACCATAAGCAGAGTCTGAATGAAAAAAAAATGAGGACATCAATTATCTTGTTGTGGAATTTTCCCTTCACAACAAAATTATTAAGGCAATAACATTAATAACTCTTAAAATTATTAAGATTTTTTTATTAAAAATAACAACAATATTTTAATCTAATCTAAGAACAATAAACACATTAAATAAGAAAAAACAATGACAAAAATGACAATATATAAAATACAATCATTGCGTAACCATATATATATATATATATATATATATATATATATATATATATATATATATATAAAGGTTAGGTTATTTTGTTTATAGTAAGTATTGTGTGCCAGAATGCACAGATCTGGACCATCGGATGAAATATAATCAAATGTCATGATCTGAAGGTCTATGATAGTAGAATAAGATAACATATACCATATAATCACACAAATTTCAGCATAATGACATTTTAGTCAATTAACCTATATTAAAAAAGAAAATTTTCGGATTTTTAGGGATAATTAATTCCTTTATTTTTAAAAATCTGAAAATTTTAAATTAATTCAAAATTAAAAATCCGATTTTATTCTGTCAGAATGATAGAATGTTAACCATAAACTAGTAAATATATTTTTCGATTTTATTTTGTCAGAATGACAGAATGTCAACCATAAACTAGTAAATACATTTTAAAAAGAATACACAAAATCAATTCTTGAACTAATAATATACCAAATAATTACATTGTATGATTGTGATTCATTGAATAATAACAACATTCTGAAAGAAAAAAGAAAAAAAAATCATCAAAATCTAACAACACTAATCTATTCTAATAGAATATATTATTTTTTAGCAACACTTTATACATTGTAGCATAACACATTCTGGTATAATACACTCTCGTTCTCTATGTTTTCTTCCTTCTCCACATCAATGTTAGCCTCTTCAAAACCTAAATCCACAAAGAAAACATAATCAAGTTTCAAAAATTAAAAAATTCAATGCATTCTAAGAGAATAAAAACTATAAATTCTGACAGAATGTATTAAAGACTATAAAGTTTGACAGAATATAGTAGAAAATAAAAACTATAAATTTTGACAAAATGTAGTAGAGACTATAAAGTCAACCATAAAGTATCACAAATTCATTACCAGTTACACAAATATATTTGTTGTTGACAATTATTCTCAAACATTATAACATAATACATTTATATAAAATAAATTCTAATAGAATACATTACATAATTCAAGAGCTGTGATTGAATACATAATACAAGAGCTGTGATTGAATCATCAACACACATCTGCATTCATTCCCAGTCATGAATTCAAGAAACAAACACACATTTATAATATCGATTTAGAAATATGAACACCAATTTTGACTTTTTCGAAACAAAATCCAACTTATGACTGTGAGGTGCAAGTTGTATCAGAATATTTCTTCAATCGAACAGAAATAAACCATTGAAGAGATCGAATTTCATAAGATGATGAACACAATCTCGATCTTGAATCAAAATCGAGATAAAATCAATCTTGATTGAGGTAAATAATTTCCATTTATATCCCCTAGTTGTTGGATTACCGGACCAGATAAAGAAGAACAGGAGGCTGCCGGAGCATACCTCCGTCCAAGTACCTACAATCGCCGGGATTTCCTCACGTTCGCTCCTCGCTTCTCATTTGCGTTCACGGACCCCACAACAGCGCCACTGCTCCTCCGCATCCCCTTCTTCAGCCTCATCGACCCCAGAGTCCATCATCGATTGCGAGACAAGAGTATGTGCTCCTTTTGGATCCGTCGATTGTAGAAGAAGAAGCAGAATCGGTGATGGTGATGGTGTTGATGCCAATGATGAAGTGTTCGGCCACAAACATAACTAGGTCAAATATATTTACTTTATTTCCTTAATTGAATGATTTCAATTAAATGATTTCCTTAATTAAAAGTACAAAAGGTCCAAAATACCCTTTAATGATTTATTTAATTATTTATTATTTCTTGAATTCTCATTGGTGCATTTAGGCACACAATAGTTGCTAAAAACATTTGAACCTAGCTCTCTCTCTCTCTCTCTCTCTCTCTCTATATATATATATATATATATATATATATATATATATATATATATATATATATATATATATATATATATAAGGTTGTAGAACTCGTTACTCGGTACCTGTTCGGCCGACAACCGAGTAGCGAGTACTTGGGAGTACTCGGGGAGTACTCGGATTCGCTAATTCATATAGAAATATTTTTAGGCAAATTATATATGTCAAAATCATAAGTTGATAGAAATATATAACAGAATTAGATCTATGTGAATACACAAAAACTGAAAAACACATAATGGTCTCACGTTGTGAATAATTACTGAAAATTTAAGATATATATGTAGTAATAATCACATGTGTGTATGTTAAATAATAAATGATTAAATATATTATACATATTAATCACCGATTTGACCTAATTTTACAACATTTCTTAGTTCAGTAAGGGCCGATCGGGGAGTACTCGGGATTCTGTAACTCGCATCGGTAAGGGGCCGAGTAGCGAGTACTAGGAGGAGTAATCGGCAAACTTGGCGAGTTTTACAACACTATATATATATATATATATATATATATATATATATATATATATATATATATATATATATATATATATATACACACACTAGTCGTTACCCGCGCAAAGCAGCGGCAAGAAATAGTTTTTTTCAGCGATATGTTTCTTTTACAAAAATGTTATGTTCCAAAAGAAAGTAAATTTCCAAATAAAGGGTTCTATGTTTTAACGATATGAAAATTATTAGGAACATCCATGTTATCATTAGCCTTTGAACCTCATCAATAACACACAATTTTTAGATCGATGTGAAAAAAGTAATTAGGTTTTAAATAAAGGTAAGCAAAAAAAAACTATTGATCTTACAAATTTGTGTATCATGAAAAATTTTAGCAGTTAGTTTGCTAATACTTCATATCTTTAACACAAATTAATGAAATAAAAATAGTTGGTAATTGGTCTAAGTTTATCTTATAAATTGCTCCAGGTAACTCATGTGTTGGACATCAAGAGCTAATATGCTTGTATGCTTGTTGTCTTTCGTGCTCCAAAATAGCCATGGAAAAAAAATGCTTAAATAGAGTCATCTGATGTCGTTTCATGTAGATTTTTTTTTATTGTGGAAGAGGGACAAGTGTTGCCGATACGTTTATTTCCAACGGGCGGTGAATAATTTTCTTTTATCAAGTAGTTACCTTGTATGATGAAATAAATATCACAAACAAATTTAGAAAATACCCATCAAACTATAATAAAAATGTCATTTGCTACAACATAAATGTCGTTTAATCCATCTCAACATTTTCACTATAACCTTGGATCCTTCCTATAGGCTGTAGCAGAAGCACATTTGCAATTAAAGAAACAAAAACGGTTCAACCCAGCAAATAAAGTAAAACTGAACAATCTAGTAAGTTATTAAAATATACATTAGTTAAATACATTCTCTCACATGACATAGATTCGTTCAAAACCGATTGAATACTGATCCACTTATAAATCTCATTGAGTTCAGTGATAGTGATAGTTTTCTGAGCATCCCAAAATACTTTGAGTGGTATCAACTCAATTTCTTCTTATAAAGAGTAAAAGAAATATGTGCATGTAATCAAACATAAACAGAGATAAAGGGATTTTTTTTTGTTTTTTGTAAAAACATTTTCTGACTACTTGCTACTTACTGTGCGACGCAGCACACACACATCACTTTCGTTTTCGCAACAATTTGTTTTTTAGAAGCCGTTGGGTTGAAAAACCTCTACGCGTCCTCTGCAACACAAAGGATTGAAACACAAAGGATTGGGCTTGGCTCTTCATACATTTTCTAACCTAAAACCTAATAAATAAAATAATAAAAAAAATGGGCCAAAAAAAACCGATGATGTATCTTGTTTCCCATCGAATTTGTCGCAACCTCTTCTCCATTCAAACTTTGATCGTCGCAGCCTCACATCGGCACAACACGGTTGACGGTCAGCTCATCCTTCGCCGTCGTCGGTTAGCCCATCCTTCACTGTCACCGCCTCATCCTTCTTCACCGTCGTTTTCTTTTCCTTAACATGTATGTTTCTTTTCCTGAAATAAAAAACTGTTAAAATCAATTTCATCCTCCTAATCTTTACTGAAATTTCATCAATTGAAGTTTTGTTATGTTGTAATGTCACTAATCTTAGCTGAAATTTGTTAGTTTCATCAACTAAAGTTATTATTATGCTAAATTGTCATTAATCTTTGCTGAAATTCGTTAGTTTCATCAATTGAAGTCCTTGTTATGTTGAAAGCTCTTGTTATAAGATTATGTTTGCTAAAGTATGAATTGCATATGTTTTTTTGTGTTATTGCAGCCTGCAGAGGTTAAAAAAACATGCTTCTTATTATAGTTGATCCACATCTTCTGCTGCCAAAGGTTGTAGAGGTGATCCGCAGATTTCATGAATTTTCGTTTCTATAAAACAAACAACACCAAAGATTTCTTGTACCATTGAGTGTAGAACCAATAAAAAACGTCAATACAACGTACCCTTGTACAATCAATACCCTTTTCTTTATAAGCCCTTGGAAAATTTTCTCCTCCTGAAATACAAAATCTAAAAAACACATAGGATCCACAACATGATGCTTCATCATTATGATTCTATCCGGATAGAATAAAGGGAAACAAAAATCCTTAAAAATCAAAAACTAAAAAAAGGAAACCCTTGAATATGTGGTCGAATTGTTAGGTCTAAACATGGTTCGTTTTAGATTTCGCCTAAAACTAAAACCAAACATTAAAATTCAACTTGATGTGTGATTAGTTAAGTCTGCTTGGTGTTAGTGGGTTAAGACATTTGTTAATATATATGTCCCTCTTAAACCTTAAAATATCATATTAGCCCAGTTTAATTTCTCAATATCATATTTACCCTTCATAAACCTTCAAAATATCATATTTGCCCAAATCCTTTTTTATAATGTTTTTAATATTTTATAATCATTTTTTATATCTTGGAATTGTTATAATTATTAAAATATTATCCTTACATCTATGATAATGGAATGTGAACTTCTAAATTGTTGGAATGTCGCCCTCTTGACAAACAAAAAGATTCATCTTCAACCCTCTCTTTAGAATGTATATTTTGACTGTTTAGTTTTTGTTGTTGTTGTTGATTATTATCATGTTATAGATGGATGATATTTTAGATATTACCATTAACATTTTGATGTTTAACAAGGGCATATACGATATTTTGATATTTAAGAATGACATATATGATATTTTGATGTTTAAAAATGACATATATAATATTTTGAAATTTTATGAATGGTAAATATGATATTTAGAAATTTTATGAAGGATAAATATGATATTTAGAAATTAAGTTGGGTAAATATGATATTTTGATGTTTAAGAAGGTCATATATGAAATTCTCCTCTTTAATATATTGGAAATTGAGTGGGGTTAATGTTTTAAGTTAAAAATATTAGGTTTTGCTAAATTCTTATGAGATCAATGAAATTTATAATTTTTAAATCGTCAAATTAAGGAAAACCCGTTATGCTTCTTGTTCGGTATAATGGTTTTTGAACTTCAAAAATATCAACCAAACTTTGGGTCTAACAATACAGCAGTTGCATAAACAAAGTAATAGAAGTAATTTGTTATTTTTTGCATTTACGTACTCAAACTTTGGGTAAAAAAATACAGAAATTCATTAACAAATCTGTGATGTTGGAATAAAAACACAAAAAACTGTTTATTGATGATATCAATAACCCACTTTCTGATCCCATGGATTTCTACATCACATTTCATGTTAAAAACTATTTTATTGTGGAACGATGTAAACGTAATTAGGGTAAAAAATTACTATTTTACATTTATATGATTATATGGATATGGTAACCTTTCCCGCAGGCCCAAAATGAATATTTACCCTTATATGATTTTCTAATAATTTATTATTTACAATTTACTAAAACGACTATATGGTTACGCATCTCTGCAACCACAACCATGTCACTGAAGTGCACCTTTTGACAACGAAAATTTTATTCCTCTCGGGTTTCCTCTTATCTAACAACAACAAAAACATTTACAAATAATGATTTTCAATTTAACTGTCGTTTGTAAAAATGGCAAAAATGCCCACCTCATAAAAAATAGATGAGGTAAGGTGCAACACTTATATGGCAGGAAAACATTATCTATGAGCTCCAACTCTTAAGACTGTAAAGATACATCAGCCCTATGTATTTTTTAACCTATAAGAAAATCAACCTGTTAAAGACAACGACCAAAATCATGTTTTTTAATAAAAAAATTCATGAACACCAGAAAATATAAAAGTAGAAAGTAAACAACACTTCCTATAACATACCTGCAGCCAAAATGCAAGAAATAGACATAAATGAAGTACCATGTTGTAGTAGACAGAAATGAAAGGAGGATGTTATGATGCACTTATGCACAAATACATCAAAGTAGATTGCTATTTATATAAAGGAATAAGAAAAAAATGTAAAAGAAGATTACAAACATATGTGTAGTTCCAAGCAAAGTTCCTGGGGGCTATCTCTTATTTTTCCTCTAGCACATTTACCAAATCACGCATGTTACTTTTCCTTTAAGTATACGCTTCAACTAATGATTTCTGCAATTGCATAAATCTCATTTTGAGTACAAACAAAGTCAAGCACCAATAAAAAGAACAATAGTACACAATCAAGAAACATTGAGCACTGATTACACTTTTGAACATACAAAAACACAGAAAAATATGGATGAATTAGGTATTAGTTGATAAAGAAAGCAAAAAGATATATGTACTAATATTTCCTTTCCAATACATAATTTTTTTTTTTGGCATTGAAATAGTAATAAACATCTAAAAGTAGACACACTATCAGATAACTACCATTTGTTACTATCATACTTATGATATGTATTCCATGTTCTGTTTGTATACAATCGATTAATCAACCCATCCACTATATCTGTGTTCAGGACCCATTTTTGGTTTGCATTTGAATGACATTTGCTAAAATTTGGTAGATTTTTTGAAGTATAATGCTATAATATGATGAAAAGAAAGTATAATGCTATAAAAACAAAAAAAAAATGAAAGTGGGTTGCTATTTCTTGCATTTGACACAGTAACCAACTGTAGTTTTCCTCTAGGCCCAACTTTGTCCATTGTATACACCAACTATTAATTTCCATAGTTGAATAGTTTTTTCAAAGTACAATATAATTTTTAGAACTTTTTGGAAGTATTTTTGGAAGTACAATGTTGTAAATGGGTAAAGTTTTCTAAGTACAAGGCCTAAGAAGAAAAAAATGATAATTGTTATACCAAAAAAATGAAAAATAGATGCCAATATAAACAAATAAATGTAAGTACCTGATTATTTCTTCCAATTACCGGAGCAAGCGAATGACTTATAGTTGGTAAGGGATCCATATCATCTATTAGAAAGCATTGAACTGTCAAACCTTCAATGATCTTTTTTTAAATAGTCAAACCACTATAGTGATCCCATTAGTAAACCACCTTTGAAAGATACATAAATAAGAGGTAAATACGTGTTATCACTAACTTTGTAACCCAAAACACCAACATATATCACCTATAAAACAATTTATGGGAAATCTGCCATCAGGTACTCTGCAACCCAAAATTGTGCAGTTATGTCCCAAGCCTGATATGCTTAAGTATTTCTTAAGCACACCTGTCAAAGCTAATAGATGTAAAATTGCGTCGTTACAAAAATAGATGTAAAATTTTACATGACAAATCCAGAAAACCCCACTATTATAATGCGTACATACATAAAAAGATTTATTTTGAAGTTACTACAACTAAAATTTCACTTTCAGGTAGAAAACAGCCAAGTTGTGAAAACCTTAGTCAAAGCATAAAACTTAGCACAAAATCCTCCACAGAGTTTTGTTAATGTTTTAAGTTGGCAAACCTCTGGTGCAGAGTAATTTGGGGTTCCACATGTGGTACAGAAAAGTTTAACATCCTACAAAATAGTACATATTATAAACAATCAATATAAACCCTGTGAAAAGAGAATGTAAATAGTTATGTTGCTTAAGTCTTGTGGCATGGAGTAGAAAATTAGAATTAGTCAAGCTTTCTTTGAAATCAAAAAGGAAAGCCATACTTGCAGGTAGGCAAGCTTTGTGATAACATGTGTTTGAGTAACACATTTAACCATCAATGTGTAAACCACAAACAAACGGGTAATCATAGAACTCAACCATATAATCCAAAATTCAGATAAACACGACCAAAAAAACCACAGATCATGACCGTAGAAGAGAGGAGAGGAGGTCGAGATTGTTGCCTGAAAATCTAAAAGACATGGTGTTGAATTCGGTGACCGGAGGCAGAGAAGACCATGACCATGAGAATGTTGTATCTCGTCTATATTTTGTTTAGGAAAATGTCCAATTGTCCATGACCTTGTTGTTCGAAGTGTACCTGCAAATAAAGTTAAACCGCATATCAGAAAAAAAAGATTCCATAGTTGTGTTGTTCGGATCTAGATACAAATCCACGAATCAAGACCATGGAGAAAGAGTTTGACATTTAAAAAAAAAACGAATCACCAGTTATCATGTTGTTCTTGCCTTAAAATTTTATTCTTGTAAAACCACACCAGTGTGACAACGGACTGGTGACAGTCCGACGATGATAAGTAAAGGAGGTTTGAATCAACGATAGTTCTAGGTGTTGGGTTTCTGGAGGCGGCGACCGGTGTGGAGTGCATGGTGGTGGTGTGGTTCTGCATTAGTCGTGTTATCGAGGCGATGGTTGGGTGGTGTGTGCGTGTGTGGTGTTTGAAAGCAGAGGGTAGGTTCGGAAGAAATAGCGGTGGTGGAGTGGATAGAAGAGAACAAAGGAACTGGACGTGCTAAGATTTGATGTGGCAGAACTCCACTTTTCATAGAGACGAAGTGTTGATGACTTTGGAGATAGCTTTATGCAACAAATTCCCCTTATTCCTCCGTAAGTATCGTTCTTCATATTTGAATGAGTTAACTTTCTATTAAAACTTGGATAATACCGAGATATCAGAGAAAAATAAAACAGCTAAGTCAAAACAAAAATAAGATTTCTTATGTATTGGATTGGATACTTGTACATATTGCATTACCATTTGGATGTCTTAAATCTATTTTTAGAAATAGTAAGGTTTGTATGATAATATAGTAAGATATAACACAAATAATTTTTAAAAATAAGACACAATTAATAATAATAATAATAATAATAATAATAACACAAAAAATAAAAAACAATAATACAACAAAAAAAAAATCCAACAAAAAATGGGTTTATTTGTTTACAAAACACCTAAAAGACAAATGGTACATATATAACACCTAATTTATATCATCTGCTTACAATTTATTTAAGGTGTTTCTTCTCTACGTGCTAAGTTCTTTGTTTTTTATATTTTCATTTTATTAATAAAACTAGGCGGATATACGCGTGTTGCGTAAAATACAACAATATATTTGAAATCTTTATAAATATATGTTTTTTAAATATATCAATGACGTAGTTCTTAGCCCTTATATAATAAATCTTGTAATAAGTTGGTATAAACATTGTTTGTTTTGATTTATATGATAATGTAGATATCTTTAAAATTATATAATCTCAATCGTCTTAATGACCTCTACCTCCGGGTTACTCATCAATAAAGTTAAATATAATATATTTGTTTAGTGATATTTATAATAGTTGTTATGATTAATTAATTTTAAAAAGTTTATTTGTTTAAGATTTTAAGTTCTATCATTGTAATTATTTAAAACGTCAAACATTGTTTTTGTTTTTAAATGTAACAATATTATTTTTGTATATAATGTTACTTTTAATTATTGTTGTTGTAAGTTATTTAAAATACCCTATTTGGAAACTCTTAATTATTATAATTTAGTTTCAGAAAATTAATTTATAAAAATTTATTTGATGAATATTGTTAGTTTCTTTGATTGTAACAATTTAAAATAACAAACATTGTTTTTGTGTTTAAAGATAACATTATAATTTTTTTTATATAATATTAGTTTTAACCATTTTTATTGTAAGTTATTTTTACGTTATTTATTTGAAAATTCTTAATGATTATAAAAAATAGTTTCATAGCTTTTTTGTGGTTAATTTAGGATTACAATTTATGTTTAACACTATAATTTATAACTTTTAACTATTTTATAAAAAAAAGTCTCTTGATTTTTTTCAAGTTTAACTGAAAATTTGATTTAAGTTAACTATTTAACATTATATTGAAATTAATAATTTAACTATTTTGCATAAAATCATAAAATATACAAAAATTGTGACTTTAAAGTAACAACTTCTCACATACGACAACATATCTAAACTAATAAGTTAACTATAATATGTTAAAAAGTCAAAGTCATAATTTTATAAATAGAAGTAAAATGTGATCTTTTAATATTGCAGTTTAGTTAATTTATGATTAGAATTTAGTTTTTGCATTAATTTAACATTACTAACCAATTTATAATAATTATTAGAAAGAAATTGAAAAGTCATGGAGATTTCAAATGCATGTAGTGTAAGTAAAAATGTTTATTTTATAAGTATATATATATATATAAATTGATAGATAGATATAGATAACCTATTATTTTCTGATTTGGGTCGTTTGTCTAACATTTGGTAATGTTTAGTGGGTCATATGGCATAAATGTTTATGTGTATATGGAATCATTACTAGAAAAAGGATTTTCAAGAGAGACAATGCTTATCGTAAATAACCATAGGTGCCAAACATATGTATGTCATTGAAAGCCTTGTCATAAATGAAGATGACATACATTTTGGATGTCATAAGCTAACGATATACATTTATGACCTACAGTTAGGACATACATATATGACATGCATTTATGATTGACTTTGTATGTCGTAAATTTTAAAATTTTTGTAATTCTTGACATACATTTAAGGGAAATCTCCATAACATTCTCATTATTTTTGAAAAAGTTATGAAAGTTCAATTTTTTTAATAGAAAAACCCAAGAAACCGGTTAATTCTTGCAATTTAGTCATTTTTGACCCTTTTAGCGAGTCACCTGCTGTGGCATCCTAAATTTTATGCTTATTTTAAAACAAAGTATTCTTTATATTGGAATTTGTCTCGCAAAAGTATTTTGAAGAAATGTTTTTCATTGATTATTAGTCATAATGAAAAGACCTTTTCTTTATGCTTATTTTAAAACAAAGTATTCTTTATATTGGAATTTGTCTCGCAAAAGTATTTTGAAGAAATGTTTTTCATTGATTATTAGAAATTGGGTTGTAACGTTTGAGTTTCAGGTACTCTTCAATACCTTGATTAAGTCTTAAAAGTTTGCATTATGTTCCTTGTTACGTTGGGCGTAACTTAGAGTACACTGAGCGTACTCCCTTAAGTTGGGCGCGGGGTTGGCAGCCTACGATGGGCGTACCCATATGTACGCCAGGCGTACATGAGCATAACACAAACCACAATTTTTAGGGCTTGGCCCCTATTTAATTGCCATTATGGACCTTGAGGCTTCCCCCTCATCAGCCCCTATTTAATTGCCATTATGGACCTTAGGGCTTGACCTTGATTAAGTCTTAAAAGTTTTCATTATGTTCCTTGTATGTTCTTAAGCTTTGGTGGTAAACTCTTGGTGTTTTGTGCATCTTGAAGAAGAATGAAATTGAAGATCCAAAATCTTCATCATCTTGGCAAGTCTCAGAATGTGTAAAGTTTCAACCTTGTTGATTCATCTCTTAGATCTAGTTAGCTTAGGTTTCTTGCCATGTTTTGGTCCTTTGAGTTGTTTCATGTGAGTATAAGCTACTCTAGAAGCTTAGGATGGTAGATCTTAGTGTTTCTGAGTTCCCTTGTGCATAAAAATGGTATCTTGATGGATTTAACTCAACCATGCAAGGGTTGATGTTTATTTCATGGGGTTAGAATGTTAAGATTAGGTATTGGGACTTAGTATGCCATGCAAAAGCTCAAAGCTTCTGACTTTATTGATTAAGACCTTGTTTTGGAGTATATCTGAAGTTTGCACGTTAGGGTCTTAAAGGTATTAAGCCATCTATATACGGAATTGTTCACAAACCAGTACGTTGGGCGTACTTCTGAGTACACTACATGTACTGGGTTCGAACCACATGTCCTGGTCAGTGTTTGTACGCATGGAATACGAGTCGAGTACGCTCATCGTACTCCTATCAGTGGGTTTAGAAGGTATTGAGCCATTTTGGGATTTGGGCGCTTTTGGGTTTGGGCCATGGTTATTTGGGCCAATTAAGGAAAAGGGTAAAATAGTCTTTTACCCTAGGAGTCGGGTTAAATGAATCAGATTCTTGGTTATGGTTTATGACCTAATTATAAATTAGGGTTTTATTTGATTGGTTAGTGCAAGTATTCTCCGGTTCAGTAGCCCAAGCATCTATTTGTTTATCAACGGATCGAGCTGAGTTTGATCATTATATTGTAGGACACTAGGGTTGTATGTGCTTGTTGTCTTTTTGATTCTTGTTATATGCATGTATGCCTGATTGTTATATATATGTGGGGTGAAATAGACCTGTACGGTTGAAAAATACCGATTGAATGAAATCGAATCGTGGGGGGGGGGGGGTGGGTGAAAATAGACTCGGGGATGAAATATATCTGATACAGTCTTGAGGTGACATTTGAGGTCAGATAGACTTGGGGGTGAAATAGACCCGGTACAGCCTTGAGCTGACGTATATATATGGTATGCAGTATTTTGGGGAACTCGCTAAGCTTTGTGCTTACGGTTTTTAGTTTATGTTTCAGGTACTTCCTGTTCGAAGGGGAAGAGCTCAGGATGATCGCATCACGCACACCATGATTTTCCGCCTTATTTGACCCTGATGTATTTTTGGATAATTGTTGACATACTCTGATTTCCTTTATGATTTTTATAAACATGTTTGGTTGATGTTTTATTAATACAAAAATGAAATTTTTGGTTATAAATTTTGGGACGTTACAAGTTGGTATCAGAGCCTTGGTTTGAGGGATTCGGGCATACTCTCGGGTGTGTCTAAACTCAAACTAAGGGTTTGGTATATTTTTTCATAAAAGGAAATGTTTTATTAAAGGATTTTCTAATAAAAGAAATGGGTGTGGTGTATGCAATCGACCCAGCTAAAGTAAATTCTCCCAATATACCCATACATGTTCTATGTGATATGCTTTGAATTGAGTTTGTGAATCGCATGCTAGATTTATTGGATTAAGTGTCTAAGACCATAACTATTTTTGGTATGTACTTGATTTGATTATGATCATGGTCCTTTTGGATTGCATTCAATCATGCAACTTTATAGGATGACAAGAGGAGAGAGAGTAGGATTTATTATATGAATAATAAATTGGTACTAAAAATGGTTTTATTAATATATTACAAGATTAATATATTATTTGGAAATCAAATTATTTAATTAGTATTGATTAGAAATTAATTTGGTGATCAAAAGAGACTAATTAAATTAAGGGGACTACTATTGCGATTATCTGATAATTGCAAGTTTGGCTGTGGACTCCTAATAGAAGGGATGGACGCAATCTATGGGAAGCCCATAAAGATTTCGTCCAAGGGGCGTTTTAGAAGGGTTCCATGGATTGCTTAAGGCCTAAGCAGTCATATTAGAGTTTCCATCTAAAACCCTAGCAGCCACAAGTATAAATAGACCCTAATATTAAGGATTTTCGTCCCATGCTTTTGTTAAACCTTAAGGTGGCCGAAATCCTTCTCTCCCAAGTCATTCTTCTTGCATTGGGTGTTTGTGACTCCATTAGAGGTGCAACACTTGGGGCACTAGGCTTTCAGAAGTCAAGATCAAGAAGGATTATACTTGTTATTGCTACATAACATGAAAAGTAAGCTTTTAACCCTAGTTTATATGTCAATTTCGAATTATGTATGCTAGTTCATAAGGTTATTACTTATAGTTGTATGTTCAATAGAGGAAAACTTAGATCCAAAGCAATTAGGGTTGCATGTACACCACAGGAATGTTGTTATGCTCAAAACCCATCAAGATTAGGGCTACAGATCTGCTCATGATTGTATAATAGAATGCTAGGAGAGATGCCTTTATATGCCTACTATATGAGCTTGTAGACTTGCATTCTAGTATTGGATCAGTTATTTGATAAGATGACCTATTTAGGTTATGCTTTGATTTAGATTACTAAATGCTCCAATGTTGCTTGCTTTGTGTTTTATGATTTCTCATTAATATCAACTAACTGGTAAGAGAATGTGTTAAGTTACATATTACTGAGATTAGTAATTTTAGAAGGTTAGGTTTAACCCTATTGCGCAGATCTCGTTTGATTCCAACCGTTGTAATGTGAGACCACTCGGTCAAAGAATTATGTGGTGTCGGTGATATGTAATTATGTTCGTGAGCTAGTTAGAATGTGTTATAGGGAGATCTTTCTGCAGCTGATAGTGGAGAATGGTGTGCTGATAGTCCTAGGAGAACCTAAGAAGTGTTTCGGTGCAGTGAGATTTGCTTTGTGAGAGGTCGTCTGGATTGATAGGGAAGTAACTTGGAGGACTTAGGGTGAACTTTGAAGAAAGTACGGATAAATGTGGAAGGTAGTATTGGGCACGTACTACTGGAAGCATAGGATCCATACTCGAGTCAAGGAAAGTCACGATGATACCAGGGAGCTTGTAGAATGTGGGATTCTTAGAGTGTGTTATGATGGTTTGTATGGTTTATTTTCATGAACCGCGTGTATAAATCTATGCTGGATCGATCTGTGATTGTATGTATCGATGATATTCTGGTCTACTCCAAGACCTAGGAGTAACATGAGGAGCACCTGAGAGAAGTATTGGAGACCTTGAGGATGGAGAAGTTTTTTGCAAAGTTCTCCAAGTGTGATTTTTTCTTGCGCGAGGTGCAGTTTCTTAGGTACCTTATCAACCAGAATGCTATCTTGGTTGATCTGGCCAAGGTTGAGGCGGTGATGAGATGGGAGGTTCCAAGGTCTCCATATGAGATTCGAAGTTTCCCTGGTTTGGTAGGTAATTATCGGAGATTTATTCAGAATTTCTCCAAGATAGCAGTTCCTTTTACCCGACTGCCAAAGAAAACTGTTACTTTTTGTAGGAGCCTGAGGATGAGATGAGGGAGCATTATCTGGAATTCTTTACAGCAACGGACTTCGAGGACGAAGTCTAATTCAAGTGGGGGAGATTTGTAATGCTCGAGTTTCAAGTACTCTTCAATACCTTGATTAATTCTTAAAATTTTGCATTTTGGTCCTTCTTAAACTGGGCGTACTCACTTAAGTTGAGCCCGGGGTTGGCGGCGTACGCTTGGTGTACCCATACGTACGTCGGGCATACGTGAGCAAACCACAAATCCTGATTTTTAGGGTTTAGCCTCTATTTAAGTGTCATTATGGACCTTGAGGCCGCCCCTCAGCAATCTCATTCCCTCTAAAGACTCCCCACGAAACCCTAGCTTTTCCTTGTGTGTTCTTGAGCTTTGGTCGTAAACTCTTGGTGTTTTGTGAATCTTGAAAAACGAACTTAGTGATTAAGCACTGGTTGGACTAGAGCTTGAAGATCTAGAATCTTCATCATCTTTGCAAGTCTCGGAAGGTATAAAGTTTCAACCTTGTTGATTCATATCTTAGATCTAGTTAGCTTAGGGTTCTTGGCATCTTTTAGTCCCTTGAGCTGTTTCATGTGAGTATAAGCTACTCTAGAAGCTTAGGATGGCAGATCTTAGTGTTTCTGAGGTACCTTGTGCATAAAATGGTATCTTGATGGATTTAACTCAACCATGCAAGGGTTGATGTTCATTTCATGGGGTTAGAATGTTAAAATTGGGTATTGGGACTTATTAATCCATGCAAAAGCTTAAAGCTTCTGAATTTATGGGTTAAGACCATATTCTGGAGCAGATCTGAAGTTTGGACGTTAGGGTCTTAAGGGATTAAGCCATCTATATAAGGAATTGTTCACAGACCAGTACGTTGGGCGTGCTTCTGAGTACGCTGCGCATACTAGGTTCGAACCTCATGTCTTGGTCGGCGTTAGTACGCATGGCGTACGAGTCGGGTACATTCAACGTACTCCTATCAGTGGGTTTAGAAGGTTTTGGGAAATTTTGGCTTTGGATGCTTTTGGGTTTGGGCCACAGTTATTTGGGCCAATTAAGGGAAAGGGTAAAATGGTCTTTTACCCTAGGAGTCGGGTTTTATGAATCAGATTCTCGGTTATGGTTTATGACCTAATTGCTAATTAGGGTTTTATTTGATTGGTTAGTGCGGGGATTCTCTGGTTCAACATCCCGAGCATCTATTTGTTTATCAAATGATCGATGTGAGTTTGCTCACTATACTGTAGGACATTAGGGTTGTATGTGCTTGTTGTGTTTGCGACTCTTGTTGTATGTCTGTATGCCTATTTTCTATATGTATGTGGGGTGAAATGACGCATACGGTTGAAAAATACGAATTGAGTTGAAAGAGACTCGAGGGGGGGGGGAGGTGAAATAGACCCGCTACAACGTTGAGCTGACATTTGATTTGAAATAGACTCGGGGGTGAAGTAGACCCGAGAGTGAAATAGACCCGGTACAACCTTGAGCTGACGCCTATGTATGGTATGCGGTATTTTGGGGAACTCACTAAACTTTGTGCTTAGGGTTTTCAGTTTATGTTTCAGGTACTTCCGGTTTGAAAGGGTAAGAGCTCGGGATGATCGCATCGCGCACAACATGTTTTTCCTCCTTATTTGACCCTGATATGTTTTTGGATGATTGTTGATATACTCTAATTTCCTTTATCATTTTTATAAATATGTTTGGTTAATGGTTTTATTAGTACAAAAATGAAATTTTTGGTTATAAATTTTCGGACGTTACATGGGATGTCATAACTGATATAAGAAACATAAGCATAAATGTATTCATTTCAGGCCTTATAACATCTTATTTTACTAATGGACTATATCTCCTTGAATCTCTCATCAGATCCAAACATAACTATCCATGTACAGTGTACTGCTATATGTGATACAAATAAACTAAGTGCGTTAGGCTTGGGAGCCCCATGAGCACGTAAGGTTTTCAACCCACAATAATATAATTGATTTGTTTTAATTATATCTTTCACATAAAACAAATAACCCAATTACCCATTCCCATTATCATCTCTCCCTGATCCTAAACTAGTGTTCTCAAGGGACCTATCCTAAAGGATCTTTGAGTAAACAATACCGCATCGGGGATTCCTTAATAATACGTGATAATAAGTTAACTATGGGGTGAATAGAGTACCCTCATGAATAGTTCATTCATACCTACACTTCGTAGTGAAGTCCGTATGTGGTTCCTTAACATCTACAGGTAGCAGACCTACCAATGTATAGTTCAGTAACACCTGCAGGTCATAGACTTGTCCGCGTACGATTCGTCAATACCTACAGATCGTAGACATTTCCACAAACAATTTATTAACATATGCGGGTTTTAAACTTGACCATGTATGATTGATTAACACCTACAGGTGGTAAACATGACCATGTATGGCTTATAAACACCTACAGGTTACGAGCATGTCCATGTTTCACCCGACTTGTCTAGAATAGTCTGTGGTCATCACTAATGCTCTACTAGGTGAGTGCATTGCTATTACATTTGTACTATAAAAAGTCATGGCCTCTCATCATTATTTTAATCTCTCTTTACCCTGCACTACCCCATATATTATAAGTATGAAAATACATATATGGTTAAATAAAATCATCTCATATAGTTTCATTTAACATAGAAGCTCTTAATCACAGATAATAGGCACATATAGTACTTAATTATCTAAATATTTCATATCTATGTGTAAGATAAACATAACTATGAAATCGGTTGTTAAAAGTGGGTGACTTGCAATTTGGACAACGCTTCTCCTAGCACTTTCCATTTTCATTTGATACGACATAGATATAATTGTCACTAAGTCTTAGTCTTATATTTCTTGTGACTATGATAGTCTACATTCCTCATTGATCCCAATGTCTATTGATCTGTAGCTGATAAGGAGCAACCAGGTAAGATAATATCAGAGGTAGGGTCCGTTTGGTATATAGAGTATACTGTTTCGAAATCCAATTATAAATACCTCATTAAATCTTGCCTAGACATCACCCTCATAAGTAGATCAAACAGTATTATAACTTGGAATCACTGATAAATCTTACGTATAAATTTGTAACAAATATTATAATTGTAAATATAAATTACACAGAAAGCAATATAAATGTAGCTTAACTTATAGAGATTTGTGACAAAAATCTAAAAAGATCGCAAAAAAAAACTCCTGAACCAAATACTTCTAGTTGTTGGGCCCTCAGAGACCTCAGAAATTTGCTAAAAATGAGATTCTTCAGAACCTCAAAAACTCCAAAAAAAAATGGATTTAGAGATAGGCTTCAGATAGATTGGTTTGAGAATGAATGAGGGGGTTCAGAGCTATTTATAGGCATAAATATGGGTAGGTGCGTTGTGCACTTCTACAACGTCTCTCCTTTACCTTGCCGCTACGTGTTGCAATTTTGGTGTTCCACGTCCCACCTTCTAGAAGCGTTGCACGTCGCACGCTACGAGATTTTATTAATTTCTCAAAATCGTATATTTTTCAAACGAGCTTCGTTTTCGACGTTCTTTATATCCACAATTAGATATGGACGAGTACTACAACTTCTATTTAGGCTATGTTGGCTAGTTTTCACTTTACTTTTAAAATTATATTTTAACAAGCTTAAACTGTTAAAGTGCGTATAAAAATCATAACTGTTTCATATGACATCCGTTCTTGACTGTCTTTATATCGACAGACTCCTAATCACAAGATCTTCAACTCTCATTTAGATTGTTTTGCCTAACAATAAACTAATTTTAATTTTGATTTTTGTGAAGTAAGATTTGGATGTTCTCTATATGCACGAGTTTTCTTTTACAATTACTACGACTTTCGTTCAGATCTTAAGCTAATAAACAACCTATCTAAAATTCACTTTTTACAACATGCTTTGTCGTATTGGTTTGAATGAGAAACTTCAAATAATCATAATTTCTTCATAAGAAGTCAGATTCAAGCGTTCTTTATATTTCTGGAATCACCATCTTAAATAATCTTTTATCGAAAACGTTTTTTTATCGCTTATCGATAAATCCTAAAAAAGGCTTATAATATGTAGTCTACAACGTGCATGACTCACGATTTCCCTATTCGAGGGTTTTAAATTATAATAATTATTACTTATTATATCTAAAATGTTTTGCCCGAAGTTGTGGGCGTTATAATTAGCTCCCCGTTAGGATGATTTTGTCCAGTAATCATAAGCCAAAGAAGGATGGATGATGACCTTCAAGTCACTTTTCCATCATAAGTTATAACCATAACTCTTATGCCTTCCTCATTAAGCTCTTGGAATTCTTAGCTACTGGTAATGCTCAAACTTGTAACCGCTCTCTATTCTCTTCTGGACCTTCAGTCCTAACCTTCGAATTATGAATTTGACCTTCACTGGAGACACCTGCTCATTCTCCAATAGACTTAACCCATGATAATGTATTTACTTTAGCTATCGTAATAGAATGAATGGTCACGCTCTAATGACCTTACATCAAATGATGCAACGGCTAGAATTGGGTCTTTATGAGTCAGACTTAGCGTAGAAGACACAAAATCCTTCATGTTCTAATGTGGTACAACCACATCATTATAGGTAGCATTTCTAGTAACGGTTGCGATCTTTTGTCGATTGCTTCAATCATCCTTTAACAAAGTCAAATACTACGTTGAACATGGTTCTCTGAACCAAATAGACTGAACGGTCACGTACTAATGACTTTACATCGCATGATGCAACGGCTAGACTTGGATCTCTATGAGTTAGAATCTAGCATGGAAGACACCTTCTTTCATGTTCTAATGTGGTAAAACCACATCATTGTATGTCATTTCTAGTGATGGTTGCGATACTTCTGTCGATTGCTTCAATCATCCTTTGACTAAATTCATATACTACGTCGAACATGGTTTTCTGAACCGAATAATTTACTTCATGGATTTATCCTAATAGGACTTGATTTTTTTGACCACTAGGGTCAGAATAACAATTATTTTCTTAGCAATAACCGAAACAAAAGTAATGACGGATATTGGAAAAATGAACTCAACTACTAGTGCCTTAGTAACCTTGTCACTCTTCCTAATACAAGTATAAGTGTTGTGCTTCTGGTTGTATAGGTCTCTACTACCTTTCATACCTACTCATACTCGTCCCGAGACTTGTCTCGCAGTCCCCAAGAGAAAATCACATATCAAGTTAACACACTGAGACATATAACATAATTAGGGATTGTGTAGTTTCTTGAAAACAATTAGAGTGTTAATCAAGTTCATCATATCTTATGCCTCTTACATCAAGCTACACAACATAATACTATCTATATAGAATGACTATTCCATATCTTGGACATTGGATGCGTGACTTCCTTTTATTGATTTTCTAGAAGCGACATCTGCTTCCTCTTTTAGAACTCTGAGATTAATCAAAAATGCTCGTGCCTTTGGCTTCGACGACATATTTGTTGTTGCAGCTTCCTTCTTCTTTGGGAAGTCCTTTGAAATATGTCAACTACCTCTACATTCGTAAAATTTCTTGTCATCGAATATACAATACTTGGAATAGTGACCAGTCCTTCCAAATTTATAGCAGGCCACATTTTCCTTTCATTGTACATAATGCTTCTTTCTGCAATTTTCACACCACTTTGCCTCCTTATCCTCCCCAGGATTCATTTCATTGGGGATAGGCCTTGAAAATCTACCCCTTTTATTGGATTTTGAGGACCTTCATTTATCCTCTTCTTTCCGACTTCAACTTGGGTGGCAGTTCCCCTTTTAATTATATTTTCAAGAGATTTGGCAACTCGTACGCCTCCTTCCAAAGTAGTCACTAACTTTACCATTAGGCCGAAATCCATTGGAAATCCATTAGAAAATCTTTCTATCTTGATGATTTCAGTAGGAACCGAGTAATGAACTAACTTCATTTTGTCAGTAAACGGTGCAGCATACTCGCTGACACTCTTATTTCCATTCTCGTCTGGAATTCCTTGCTTATTTTTGAAAGGTCTCTTTCCGAGCAGTATTCCCTTTTTAACTACATAAGGAAGTTCTCCCACAACATCTTCATTGCTTCTACCTTTGGCATAGTGTCAACCAATCGTTTCCACCAACTTAGCACTCGATTTTGTAGTTGTCTAGCTACGAAGATTGACTTTCGTCTGTTACTATAGTTGCAGGTCTCAAATTCCATTTCCATTTCATGAATCCAGTCCATGACTGCCACTAATGTCGGTTTTCTAGAAAGTTTGGTGGTTGGGATGCCATGAATTCCTCATACTTGCATTCATTTTTATCCATTTCTTCTTATGTGTTGTTCCTCTAAATCCTTCGTGGTTCAACCTGACTAATGTTTCTACTATAGTTTCCATCTATCGACTGTTTCTCATTCAGTTTAGGTTGCACCACGGGTGCAATAGGTTCATCCCTATTCTCCTGAATTAGTCATCTTGTCTCCTCCATGTTTTGAACTAGCGTGACTTTCATCATTGCCTAAAATATTGCCATCAATATCGGTTCACCTGTTGGCATGACTTCTAGTGCACGTTTGATCGTACGTGGAGGTTCAGGCTACTGGTTTCCATTACCATTTCCTAGTCTGCTACATGTTCTTACCATAATGTTTTGTACACCAAACAATCGTTTAGTGTACCAGAATCACGAGTATATTATGATAGAGAAGGTTTTAGTTATGTTTAGATGCATAATGATCCTTGTCACTCATAAAATTTATATGCCAGTTCTAATACATTAATTTATATGTTTAGAATCTCGAACTCATAAAATTTCCAAATCAAGGTCAGCAACAAAACTTAAATCTAGTAAAGTAATAACATTCTAGGTAGGCAACCTAAGGTACTCTATAACATAAATCATTTAGCACATAACAACAAATTAGGAATCTTATCCAAAAGTAAGCTAGTTCTTGTGTCAATCCAATTATACTACCTAAAATAAAATGGACACACACCTCGGGATCATTGCATATCAATCTATGTTTAAGTCTAGAAATCCTCCACATTCCTAGTTTGCATAAACTAATGCTCTAATACCAACTGTGACATCCCCATTGTCACGGCCTGAAAAGACCTTTTCTTTATGCTTACTTTAAAACAGAGTATTCTTTATATTGTAGAATTGATCATATAAAAGTATTTCTGAAGGAATGTTTTTCATTGATTATTAAAATTTGGGATGTCATAATTGATACAAGAAACATAAACATAATTGTAGTCATTACAGGCCTTACAACATCTTATTTTACTAATGGCATATATCTCCTTGAATCTATCATCAGATGCAAACATCACTATCCATGTGCAGTTGTACTGTTACCCATAATAAAAAGTAACTAAGTAGATCGGGCTTGGGAGCATGGTGATCACATAGGGTTTTCAACACATAATAATATAATTGATTTGTTTTAATTATATCTTTAACATCAAACAAATAAGCCGATTACCCATTCCCGTTATTATCTCTCCCTGATCCTAAACCAATGATCTCAAGGGACCTATCCTAAAGGATCTCTAAGTAAAAAAATATTGCCTCAGGAATTCCTTAGCAATATGTGTTAATAAGACAAACATGGGGTGAACAGATTACCCTCATGAATAGTTCATTCATACCTACACGTCGTATTCTTGTATGTATATGTTTCCTTAACATCTACAGGTTGGAGACTTGCCCATGTATATTTCAGTAACACACATAGCGCATAGACATGTTTTCTTACAATTTATTATAATCTATAGGTTGTAAACCTACCAATGAAAGATCGATTAACACCTACAGGTTATAAACCTGACATTGTACGACTTATAAACACGTACAGGTTGCATGCGTGTCCATGTTTCACCTGACTGTCTTGAATAGTCTGTGGTCATCACTCATCATCAATACCCTACTATGTGACTACATTTCTAGTACAATAGTACTATAAAAAGTCATGGCCTCTCATCATTGATTTCATCTCTCTTTACCCTTTACTACCACATATATTATAAGTATGAAAATACATATTTGGTTAAATAAAATCATCTCATATAGTTTCATCTAACATATAAGTTCTTAATCATAGATAATAGGTACATATAGCACTTAATTATCTAAATACTTCATATCTATGTATAAGATGAAAGTAAATATGCACTCACTTGTTAAAAGTGGATGAATTATGATTTGGGCAGCGCTCGCCTAGCACTTTAGCTTATCCTTTGATGCGACCTATATATAATTATCACTAAGTCTTAGTCTTACATTCCTTGCGACTAATCATAGTCTAGATTCCTCATTGATCCTAATGTCTACTGATCTATAACTTTTAAAGAGAAACCATGTAAGGTTATATCGAAGTAGGGTCCGTTTAATATACAGAGTATACTGTTTGGAAATCACACTTTAAACACCTCACTAAATCTAGCCTAGACATCACCCCCTCCTCTGGTAAGTAAATCAGTTAGTATTCTGACTTGGAATCACTGATAAATCTTATTTATAAATTCATAACAATGATTATTATTACAAATATAAGTTACATAGAAAGCAATATAAGCGTAGCTTAACTTACAAAGATTTCTAACAAAAATCTAAAAAGTTCGTAGGCAGAACCCGGACCCGAATACTTCTACTTGTCGTTCCCTTAAAGACCTTAGAACTTTGCTAGAAATGAGATTCTTCAGAAGCCGAAGAACTCTAGAAAAATCGGACTTAGAGAGAGGTTTGAGAGAGATTGGTGTGCGAATGAACGAGGGGGTTGGGAGCTATTTATAGGAAGAAATATGGGGAGGCGTCGCACGCTTCTACGACATCTCTCCTCTGTCCTGCCGCTATATGTTGCAATTGTGGTGGTCTGCACCCCACCTTCTAGAAGCGTCGCGCGCTACGAGATTTAATTATTTTCTAAAAATCATATCTTTCTCATACGAACTCCGTTTTCGAGATTATTTATATCCGCGCATAGCTATCGATGAGTACTGTAACATCCATTTAGGCTCTGTCGGCTAGTTATTAATTTATTTTTTAAAGTTATATTTTTAACAGACTTGGACTGTTAAATCACGTATAAAAATCAAAACTCTTTCATACAACATTCGTTCTTGACTGTCTTTATTTCGACAGACTCCTAATCACGAGATCTTCAACTCTCGTTTAGATTGTTTTCCTAACAATCAATTGATTTTAATTTCGATTTTTGTGCTAACACAACTGCGCTGAAACTTCGATAAATCGTAACTTTTTCATATGATGTCAGATTTGGACATTCTCTATATGCACGAGTTCGCTTTTATGATTACTACGATTTTTGTTTATATTACTTAAGCTAATAAGCAACCTACCTAAAATTTACTTTGTACAACACGTTTCGCTGTATTAGGTTGAACGCGAAACTTTAATGAATGATAACTTATTCATAGAAAGTCATATTTGAGTGTTCCTTATATCTACGGAAACACCATCACGACTACTACAACTTAAACAAGATTATTTATCCTAAATAATCTTATATCGAAAATGTTATTTTATCACTTATCAATAAATCCATAAAAAAAGCATATAATATGTAGTCTGCAACGCGCATGACCTATGATTTCCCTATTCAAGGGTTTTAAATTATAAGAATTATTACTTTTTATATCTAAAATGTCTTGCCCGAACTTGTGGGCATTACACCTACATATGTGGCACTCCACCTTGGAAGAACTATTGATATGCCACGTTAGCTTCCTTAGAGATAAAAAATCAATTTATTTTAGAATCTGGAGAGGGAGATTCGAACCAGGATCTCCCATCTAAACAAAGCCAACAACATACCATTTGGACTAAAGGTATTTTCTTTATTTTCTTGTAGGGCATGCCACATCATCTTCCTTTGGAATAAAATGATTTTTTTAGGAATGTAGAGAAGGAGATTCGATCCAAGGTCTCCCATCCCACCGAATCCAACAACTTACCATTTGGGTTAAAGGCATTGTCTTATTTTTCTCGTTCACGCTTATATATATATATATATATATATATATATATATATATATATATATATATATATATATATATATATATATATATATATATATATATCATATCTTGAAACTTTTTGTAACATCCAGTTTTGGGATGTTTCTTATTTAGGGATTACGGACCATAATTTGATCATGTAAAAGCCTTAGGCTTCAAGGAAATAGAATTTATACCCTATCAGATGTTGATAATGTTAGATTAAGTGATTAATGCCCTCAAATTGTGCTTCGAAGCAAAAGGGTAAAATGAGAAAAGTTATATATCGTGCTTCTTGCATGGATTATGGTTTTTTCGACATGTCTTAAGCCAAAAGTAATTAGATAGGGTTGTAGGGATTATTCATACATTTTCATTTATATAAAGATCACCGAAAATGGAGTTAAAACAAAGAAGTTATGATTGTTTGAAGTTGAAATGGAAATTGAGATTTTTAACCTACGTTGAGCGTAGGATAGCCCCTTTGCTGAGCATAGGTGAAGAATATGTGATATAGGTTTAATGACCTATGCTAAGCATAGGTTAGGCTATGTTGAGCATAGCCACAACAGACCAAAAGCCTAAACCTAAGGTTTTGAGCCATATTAAATGGCCCTAACTTCTTCGGATCCTTCCCATGACCAATCTCCATCACCTAAGATTTCCTCAAGAAACCATAGACCCCTCTTGCTGTTTTTGAGCCTTGGTATATTTTTTGAGCTTATCTTCTTCATTTGGTGGATGAATATTGAAGAATAAGGTGTTTGTAAAGTGCATGGAAGAAGGATTCAAGTATATATCTACCAAGGTTGCTTCATTTCTGGACCATTGTGAGTAAAAATCTTCTAACTTGCTCATTGTTTTCTTAGATCTTTTTATTGGTCATTTTGGTCACTTGTTGGTCCCTTGAGCTTGTGTTTTGGGAGTTGAGAGGATTCCAACACCTTTTGAGCTCTATGGAACACTCTTGGGACTTGTTGGACTTGGAAAGTTGTGCTTTGGTGCTTATTCATTAAGCCATGCAAGTTGTGTTAGCATTTTTGTCATTTTAGTGCATAAGGTTTTGATCTTGCTCTGTTAAAGTGTATTAATGGGTAAAGTTGGAAACTTTATCCATTAAGACATTATAAAGGTCCATATCTGAAAGTTTCAGGGGATGGATTTCAATATTAAGAGCTTAATAGAGATTTTGGACTTTTGGAGCTACATTGAGCGTAAGTGTCTATACGCCGAGCGTAGGTATGTGCTACGCCGAGCGTAGAGTCAGACTGTTGACTTTTTGATCAGTTTTACTTGTGGTCAAACTTGGGTAGATATGAGTATTTAACTAAGAGATAGTTTTGGTTTGGCTTTAGGTAACTCGGGTTAGCTGTTATGTTGTTGGGAATGCTGCTAAGCTTCTACTGTTTAGTTCAGGTGAGTCTTCTCACTATATTACTTATGCCATAGTATGTCCATGTTGACCAGTTGGGTCCTATTTGCTGATTAATGTTATTTGTATTATGGAGTTGCTGATAGCTCAAGGGTGTGTTGTTAGCCTATTAGAACTACTAATAGTCCATAGGGTTGCTGTTAACACATAGGCCATGTTGTTAACCCACAGGGTGTGCTGTTAGCCCATAGGGCATGCTGTTAGCGCATTGGGACTACTGATAGTCCCCAAGGTTGTGGTTAACATATAGGGTGTGCTGCTAGCCCATTAGGACCGTTGATAGTCCCAAGGGTTGCTAATAAACCATTGTTGTTTATTATGATGTGTTGTATTGTGATATTTCGGGAACTCACTAAGCTTTGTGCTTTTATTTGTGGATTAAATATTTTTCAGGTACTTTTCGGATTACAAAGGCGGGACTACACATACTCATGAACAATTTTAGGATTCGAGAAATCTGTATTTCCTTCTTTATAACTATGATTTTTGAATAATGGTTTATGAACAAATGGTTTGACTTGAATGTAAATTTATTAAAAATGGGTGCTTATTCTATTTTAAAAATGAAAATTTTATTCTGGAATTTGGGATGTTACACTTTTGTTTTAAAACGAAAGCAGGAGGTTGTTGGATTAATATGTTTAAGTCAGTAACTAAATTGGTATATTCTTGGAAGTAGAAGCAAAGTCCTTTTTGGGTTGTCCTCATAACTAGAACTTGGTTAGAATGACATTTGTAGGGAGAGGATAATTTATTAGATAATTATATTGGAAATTATGAGGAAATAATTTGTTAATATATTATGTGAGTAATATATTAGTTAGAATATTGATTTGTTAATATATATGATTAACAAATTAATAGGAAATCAATTAGAATTAATTAATTATTAATCAGAGTTAATCTGGATTTAATTATGGATTAATTGGAATTAATTAATGGTACAAGGGTTGAATTGTAATTTTTCATAATTGAGCAAAGAAAGAAATTCTAGAACCCATATAGTTGTGAAGAAAATTTGGAAGTGTTCTACGGTTTCTGGAATATTCCTATAACTAACAAGTATACCATATTTGAATTGAATAAAATCTAAATATTTTATTATTCAAATATTGGGTTTTCCTTGTCTCATCCACACTATAAATAGGAATCAAAGGGTTATGATTTTCGTTCATATCATTCCCTTAAAGATACTCTAGTCGAAAATACCCTCTTTCCTCTCTCCTCTTGTCTTTTAGTTCTAGGGTTTGGGTGTGAGCCATTAGAGGCATCATCCTTTTGGTGCTAAGCTTTCCAAGCCCTACACTACAAGGAGATTGAAGTGATTTGTTTACTACAACAAATCAAAGGTATGTAATCCTAATCCCATGATATTAATTTCATTAGGATTTATGCTAGTTTTGTTGTTCATAGTATGTTGCCATCAAAGCCTTATGATATAAACCCTTTATAGGATGCATGTACCATCTTAATTGTTAAGTGTTATTTTCCGCATTGTACATGATTTTGTTTTTTTTCTATAAAACCCATCAGAGGTTACGAACCTGCACCTCTCATGTACCAAAATGTGCCCCTTACCGATTAAGCTGGAGAAATTACCTGATTTTAGCCAGTCACTATAATATGTAATTGTTATATACTGAAGCTTGAAATACATTATTTATTATTATTGTTATTATTATTATTATTATTATTATTATTATTATTAGCGAAATTCAATACATAATATTTTGAATTCGTTTTTATCAATATTATTAAAAAAATGAATATATAAATACATTTTGAAAACGTATTTATATGTAAAAAAAATATAAATATAATAAATACATGTATGTATTTATATGTTTTCATACTTTAAAAAATGTTTTTAAACTTTTTTTCCAATTAAACGTAATTATACATATTTTTTCATAATATTCGTTGTTATTATTATTATTAGTAATATTATTATTGTTATTAAATAAAGTACGTACAAATACATCTAATTGGAAAAAAGTTTAAACATTTTTTAAAGTACATTCTCTATATTTATTTATTACATTTATATGTTTTTACATATAAATACGTACTTAAAATGTATTTATATATTTATTTATTTAATAAACTTGATAAAAACAAATTAAAAAATTATTTATTGACATTCGCTTATAATAATAATAATAATAATAATAATAATAATAATGCATTTCAAGGTTCGGCATATAATAGTTATATATAATAGTAATTGGCTAAAGTCAAGTAAATTCTCCAGCTCAATTGGTAAAGAGCATGTTTTGGTGCATGAGAGTCGTAGGTTCGAAACCTATACCTATACATAAAGTGAATGAGAAAAATAAGAAAAAGCCTTCGGCCTAAATGGTAAGTTGTTGGCTTTGGTGGGAGGTGAGACTTTTGTAGAGTCGAAATATCTTGTATTTGTCTGTTTCGTATGTTTCCTTATGTCTTTGCTAAGACATCTTTTTAACGAAGCTTAAAGTCTAGCCTTAGTATTTTTTGTACTTTAAGCCTCCTATAAATAGGAGCTGAACATAGAGTTGATAGTAGAGTTTTCCCATTTTTACTATCGTTTTTTACTTGTGTTCATTGGAAGTAATATGAGCTGAACCAGACCTTATTTACTTCTCGTGTTCATCTTTTACTCTGATTTGATTCTCATACTCGATTAATCACAACTACAATTGGTATCAGAGCAGGAATCACTACTGCTAAGATCTGATTTTCAATTGAATCACTAGTTTTTGAGTCGCGAATTTGTCTCAAAAGTTTCCGCACTGTTTGATTCTGAAAAATCATCTCTGATCTACAGTTTTCATTTGATTCTGCGTTTGAATTGTGTAATCGAGTAATCGTTTTTGAGTTTCTGATCAATTCATTCATTCAATTTCAAGTTTCTTCAAGTTTTTCTAAAAAATCTCATCCGTACGTTAATGGCGAATTTCAACATGAACACGATGACTTCATTTTCTCATATGTTAGGATCTTCTACGAAGATTCCTATGTTGATTCCAGAGTACTATGATCAGTGGGCTGATCGAATGGAGGATTACTTGAACGGATTGGATGAGGAACTCTGGAGCTGCATTATAGGACTAGCTCAACCTCCATCGAATGTTCAACATATTGGATCATCTGGATCAGCACATGCAGTTACTGATCAATCCAACAGGCTGAAGAACAATGAAAAGCGTTGTTTGAGAGAATTGCGAGGTGCCTTGCCACCTGTTGTTTACAATTACATCCGTGGTTGTAACACTGCAAAGGATATTTGGAATACTCTTAAGGAAAAATATCAGGGAAGCGAGAAAACGAAGATAAATTCTGTTAAGCAGTGTCTTGTGGAGCTGAAAGAGGTCAGGCAAAAAGAGAATAAAACGATTGAAGTTTACTATGATTGTCTTAATGAACTGATCTATAGATGCAATCGTTATGGAATCACAAGGTCATCAATGGATTTCAATCTCACTTTTGTGATGGGACTTCGTAAGGAGTGGAGAATTGTCAGCATGATGGTGAAGAATCAACAAAGCTTCGATACTTCATCTCTAAATGATTTGTATAATCAGTTGAAAACTCACGAAAGTGAAGTGAATGAGATGGCTGAAGAGTCGAAACTGAGTTTGGGAGGTCCTTTAGCTCTTGTTTCGAAAGTGTCTGAGAAAGAAGCTGTTGAGAAAGATGATTCTGATGAAGAAGGCTTTCTAATGAATTCTGATGATGAAGCAATTGCTTTTTACTCGAACAACCGAGTTAAAAAGTTTTTCAAGAAACCTTTCAATCCCAAGGTGAAGCAGAGTGGTGTGAAAGGAAGTTTCGTTAATAGGTCTGTGGGTGAGGAGAAGAAGAAATTCGAGAAGAATGATGTGAAGGAAACTGAAGCCAAAATTGAGAAGAAACTTAAGGTAGATTCGGGCATTAACTGTTATTACTTCAACGGAGCAAATCATTTGGCTAATGATTGTATGCTTCGTAAGAAAGAAGAGAAAAAGAATAGGGTCAAGGACGAAGCCTATTATGTTGAAAGATTGGAAGAAGTTCGTGCAAAGACGAAGGGGTTGTCTTTGGTTGCACAAGGCGAAGGTGAAGAAGATGGCACGTATCAGATCTGGTCTTCAGGTCTGATGATAAAGAGATGCGTAATCCGAAGCATGGGGTTATGTTCGCACAATTTGAAGAGGATGAGGACGAAATGGTGACTGGTCGTTGTTTCATGACCAAATCAGGAGACAAATCACAAATGACAACCAAGGTACATGCTATTTGTCACACCCCAAAACCGGAACGGCGAAAACGTTCTGGGGTGGAGGACGTCATGTTTAGTATCACAAGACATGCATCATATTAATCAAAGTAATAAACAACCATTTCATTAGAAAGAAAGTGTTTACAAAGTGTGTGTTCACAAAACATAGAGTACATAAGCAAATAACAAACAAGACTTGAAGCTATACCGCTCCATCTTCTGAATCCCAGTGCGAGTACCTGTCTACTAGGCTCCTGAGAATACAAGTTATTTGAAAGAGTTGATCAGCAATTAAGCTGGTGAGTTCATAAGATTTTAGTGATGTAGTAAGTTGTAGAAAGCTGTTGTAAAAGGTTGTTGTAACTGTAGTTGAAAAATGTGGTTGAAAAATGTAGTAAGTTGTAAGTTCTGTTTAGAAAAGTTCGCATGTTCCTCTTAGAAAATCCTATATTTCCTACTTTGATGAAAGATACATAAAAAATGATTCTACAATCACTTCTATGAGTACTAAATGGATACAAGTGATATAAAACTCAGAGTAAACAAACAATCGACTGTGCGCATCTGCCCTAAGCTCACAACTAAACAAGGAACAGTAAGTAAGGCGGATAGCACACATCCCATTGTTTGTTAGATCATTGTTGTATATAACCCTGGCGTGTTCACTTGTTACTCATGGAGTTAATTGTGATGGTTTATTTATATTTAATGAAAAGCTCCTTTATGAAAACCCTTATTTCTTATAATAAAATGATGACCACAGTGATTACTCCTATAATCACTTAAGGTCCTTTAAGTTTATACTGGTTTAATAAAATGGATTAAACCCTTAACTGGTAAGTTTCTAGTGTTTTATACCAAAAGTTCTGATTTGGAAAGTATGTTCTGTACTAGAAAACTGTGCATTGACTCTGTGTCCTATGACTTGACCCATACCTGGTACCCTTATGATGACTCAATGTATACTGGACATATATATCTAGAATCGAATAGATAATAGACTGGGTGAATCTGCTCCAAGCCCACAACCAAACAAGGAACAGGAAATGAAGCGAAGAGCACACATCCTATTACCTGTCGGATCCTATTGATATATATGTATCCTTTGATGTATACAATAAGGAATCATAAGGTTAGCATTATGGCCCTTTCTACTAAACGTAGCCTTCTACCAAGGCATGAAATCTTATGTATGTTTGTTTCTTGTATTAGTGTGTATTTTCCCGCGTGAGACTCTCACTAACTAAATATAGATTATACATTAATGAATATGTGAGAAGTTCACAAAGTAAATGTAATAGGGAAAATAATGTTTTACCTCAGCAGTGACACTGCTGGCTATAAAGTAATAAAATACAGACTCCAGGTAGTATTAAATGGACAATACACCTGAGGGAGTCTTAAGTAATAAAATACAGACTCCAGGTAGTATTAAATGGACAATACACCTCGGGGAGTCTTAAGTAATAAAATACAGACTCCAGGTAGTATTAAATGGACAATACACCTCGGGGAGTCTTAAGTAATAAAATACAGACTCCAGGTAGTATTAAATGTACAATACACCTCGGGGAGTCTAAAGTAGCCTTTAGTCCTAAGTCGGTTAATTAAAGGTTTAATGTGAACTTGTATGTAACTGAGAAGATATATTATTATATTTCATCACCTCGTGTCTGCTAACCCAGACACGTGTAATCGTACTAAAGTTAACGCAAACCGGAAAGATATATTTTACGTGCTTTTCCCTGGTACTTAGTGTGGTGTGCTTTTCCCTGGTACTTAGTGTGCTGTGCTTTTCGCTGGTACTTAGTCTGGTGTGCTTTTCCCTGGTACTTAGTGTGGTGTGTTTCTCTCTATACTAGTTATAGTATGTTTCCCCTTTTTACTTGTTATCGTATGTTCCTATATGTACGTGTTATAGTATATTCCTCTATGTACTTGTTATAGTATGAACTGAACCCTTAAACTATACCTATTATAGTTTACTAGTAATGTACTTGGATTCTTGTTAAAATACTCATTTTACCACTAAGTTATGCTAGTACTTTAAAAACGGAGTTTTGTTAAACTATAAAGTAGCATAACTTGAAAAGAGTTTTTGAAATGTTTTGACAACTTATAAATGACATAAGTAATATTTTGAAAGATGTTTATAGCAAACATTTACACAATTATCATTGTGTTCAACTTGTATGCCCCCCCCCTTAAAAGAATTTAAAACAGTTAAAAGATTCATTACCGGGTATGAACTCACCTGATGTGGGTGATACAAACGAAGGTGTGCGTAAGGATGAGAAGTTCCACGAATGAAGTCCCGAGACTTAACAAGTCCTAAATGACATACATTGGCATATATTGACATAAATATAGTGCTTGGAAGCAACCAAATGCAAGGAAACACCTCACGGGACTAGGAAACACTTTGACCAAGTGTTAGATCACATGTGATTCATTTAAAGGGTGTTTATGGCCATGGCTTGGTGTTTACGGCCATGTGTTTATGGCCAAGGGAGTTTACGATCGTAAACTCATGGTCAAAGATGCATATGAGGGTGTTTGAAGGCTAGGGAAGCTTGAGGGATTTTTGCTCTACACAAGGATATGAAAGACCAACTCTATGGAGTGTGTTGAGGTGTTTACGGCCAAGGGTGTTTACTCTTGGGCCGTAAACTCTCTAATGATGAGTTTGGTGATGATTCAAGGTCTTACAAGGCACATGGAAGTGTTCTATCTGATGGGTTTTGAGCATTCTAACACTCCTATGGTGTACATGCAACCCTAGAAACCTTGGATCTATGTTTGACTAAGATACATGCAAATAATTATTTTTCCAAGGTTCTTATCCTAACTAGCATGGCATGGGATACTTGAATCAAATAAAACTAGTAGAATTACTTACCTTGTAGTAGTAGTTGATTGCTTGGAGTTTGAGAGCCTAGCACCAATAATGTGGATGCCTCAAATGGAAGTCACAAATCACCACAAACTTGGAAACTTGAGAGAATAGTCACAAACTTCTTGAAATCGGCCCTCTTGGTTTACACACATCAACTAGTGCAATTTCAAGAACCAAAGCCTCCTTTATATAGTGTGGTGGATTAGGGTTACATCCATGTAAACCCTAATACCCATGTCTTTTCATTTCCATGAGATCCATGGGTTAAAGCTCCATGGAGTATCCATGGACTTTCCATGCAAGCCTAGCCCATTCCAAATAAGCATTAGCCCACACTATATAAATACAAGAGCCCATATTTAATTAGTCATACTTTTGATCTCTAAATTAATTCTAAATTAATTATAGATCAATACTAATTAAATAATATGATTTTATATTAATATATTAGGACTTATAATATATTAATAAATCATAACTTATACTATTCTCAAACGATTATCCATAAATTGTTCGGGTGAAGTGCAACCCAAATGGACCATGCCGGGTCGGGTCAAGTACATACCAAATATAGTTATGGACTTAGACATTATATCCAACAGTCTCCCACTTGGATAAGTCTAATAACTATAGTTGCAAGTATGACTTCAGGAACCGATCAGCAATCGTAGCTCTTTAAACTCTGTTGAACTATGAAGCGCCATTTTAGATAAGTGATCATATAATCCTCTGTTCTAGATATCAGCCGAACAAATACATGGAACATGGTCTTGCTTATTGTCCAGCATTTGTTTCCTGATTTCCGATTTGTTTGACATAGAACTTAACTGAACACATCAATTTAGTTCTGACCGGGCCCGGTACATAGGTCAAAACAAAATCATCGAGGGGCCCATATATCGCTTCTAATCCTAGAAGGAACAGATAAAGTTCAACTCATATGTTTGCTCTACTACTTGTTGAATTACACACAAAAGCACGGTTTATAACATCGAGTTACCAATGCGTTTTCGTGCAATCAATGCATAACCAACTCATAGGCAACAAATCATATCTCTAGGTTTGAAGACTTATATGATATTACCGTCTCACGATCACTCGAGATAAATTCCATGAAGTGATACAAGTGAGCGTGGGTTGAATCCAATACTCAGAACTTATGAGCACTCATGAGTGCTGTAGCCCCGCTTTGTCTAACATCTTAGACCTCTACAAGCCAAACCATGACAGTCTTGATTCATATCTACTTCCAACATATGACCGACTGTGGAGAGTTTGAATAATATGATATAAACCATAACATAATTATTCTGGAAGTCAAAACATGCAAAAAGAAATAATAGTAAATGATTGACAAGAGATAGCAACACTTTACTCATAAATAACAGCTTCTATTTATCATCAAATGTCAATTACATTTTACAAATTTCAAGATTATCTAACTACTAAAACTAATATCATCCTTCAGCCCTATGCTCCGAGCATGCTGGAGATGCTTAGCCCGAGTCAGTCCCTTCGTGAGGGGATCTGCTGGGTTCTCATCTGATGATACCCTCTTTGCCACGAGGATTCCTTCTTCTATTCGATGTCTAATGAAGTGATATTTTCTGTCAATGTGTCTGGATCTCCCATGATCTCTTGGTTCCTTGGCTAAGGCAACCGCACTATTGCTGTCACAGAAAATCTCCATTGGCTCCTTTATAGCTGGTACAACTCCAAGGTCTCCGATGAAGTTCTTTAGCCATATAGCCTCCTTTGCTGCCTCGCTTGCTGCTATATACTCTGATTCACAAGTGGAATCAGCCACTGTCTCCTGCTTGGAACTTTTCCAAGTAATTGCCCCTCCGTTTAGAGTAAAGACCCAGCCCGAATGAGAGCGGAAATTATCCCTGTCAGTCTGAAAGCTAGCATCACTGTACCCTACAACTCTCAAGTCGTCACTGCCACCGAGGGTAAGGACCCAGTCCTTCGTCCTCCGTAGGTACTTGAGGATATTCTTTACCGCAGTCCAGTGTGCCTTGCCAGGGTTCCCCTGATACCTGCTAACCATGCTCAAAGCAAAGGCTACATCAGGTCGAGTACACGTCATAGCATACATGATCGATCCTACAGCCGAAGCATAAGGTATTTGACTCATTTCTGCTATCTCAGCCTCAGTACTAGGGCTTTGTGTCTTACTCAATCTGGCGTTACTCTGGATGGGTAACTCTCCTTTCTTAGAGTCCTGCATGCCGAATCTCTTCAGCACCTTATCCAAGTAGGTACTCTGACTAAGTCCAATTAGTCTTTTACTCCGGTCTCTCAAGATCCTTATCCCTAGAATATAGGCAGCTTCTCCGAGGTCCTTCATAGAGAAACACTTCCCAAGCCAGGACTTAACTTCCTGCAGAGTTGGGATGTCATTTCCTATGAGTAGTATGTCATCCACATACAATACCAAAAAGCTAACTATACTCCCACTAGCCTTGACATATACACAAGATTCATCTTCACTCCTAGAAAAGCCAAATTCTTTGACTTTCTCATCAAAGCAAAGATTCCATCTACGAGGTGCTTGCTTTAACCCATAAATGGATTTCTCAAGGTTACACACTCTATTAGGGTACTTTGTATTGACAAAACCCTCTGGATGACTCATGTAAACATCCTCAGCCAACTTTCCATTAAGGAAAGCGGTTTTGACATCCATTTGTCATATTTCATAGTCATGAAATGCAGCTATGGCTAGCAGAACCCTAATAGACTTAATCTTGGCCACTAGTGAAAAGGTCTCATCATAATCAACTCCCGGAGTTTGAGAATAACCCTTTGCAACCAGTCGTGCCTTATAAGTGTGTACATTACCATCCATGTCGGTCTTCTTCTTGAAGATCTATTTGCACCCAACTATCTTACGATCAGGTACATTGTCAACCAAGTTCCAAACTTGATTGTCATACATGGACTGTATCTCGCTATCCATAGCCTCTTTCCATTTAGCAGCCTCAGGGCCTGCCATGGCTTCCGTGTAGCTGTTAGGCTCATCCTGATTTACCAGTGTGTTATCACTGATAAGTGTCTCACCTTCTGCAGTAATATGAAAACCATAATAATGCTCAGGTGCATTCCTAACTCTGGTGGAACGCCTCAGAGGTATAGATTCTTCAGTCGGCTCAACAGGAGTTTCCTCCTCAGGTTGAGGGCTAGGGTTTGAGGTTCCTTCACCACTTGACTCTTGAATTTCCTCAAGGTCAATTTGCCTCCCACTGTCTCCTTGGCTCATGAATTCTCTCTCTCGAAAGAATCCTCTTCTTGCTAGAAAGACCACATTATCACTGGGTCTGTAGAAGATGTTGTTGGATAAGGTGTCTAAGTCCATAACTTATTTGGTATATACTTGACCCGACCCGGCATGGTCCATTTGGGTTGCACTTCACCCAAACTGTTTATGGATAATTTTATGAGAATTGTATACTTACGATTTATTAATATATTATAAGTTATAATATATTAATATAAAGTCATGTTATTTAATTAGTTTTAATCTTGAATTAATTATGAATTAATTTAGTGATTAAAAGGAAGCCTAATTAAATCATGGGCTATTATATTTATATGGTGTGGGCTAATACTCATTTGTTAATGGGCTAAGCTTATGTGGAAGTCCATGGATGATCCATGGAGCTTTTAACCCATGGATCTTTGGAAAGGAAAAGACATGGGTTATTAGGGTTTCACCCTAACCATGCACACTATATAAACAAGCTCATGTTGCATGAAATCCTACCCGAGTGTGTGTGTAATAGTGGTGGCCGATTTCTAAGTGTTAGTATACTCTCTCATACATTTTCCAAGTTTGTGGTGATTTGTGATTTCCATTTGAGGCATTCACATTATTGGTGCTTGGCTCTCAAACTCCAAGGAATCAACAATCAACAAAAGGTATGTAATTCATCTAGTCCTTTTATGTTTAAAAGTACCCCATGCCATGCTAGATAGGTTATGAACCTTGGAAAAATAATATTTTGCATGTACCTTAGACAAACATAGATCCAAGGTTTATTAGGGTTGCATGTACACTTAGGAAGTGTTAGAATGCTCAAAACCCAACAGATGTAACCAAAGGATTTTTGTGGGTAGCCGATGAAAATACACCTTTCGCTTCGGGGTTCAAGCTTATCGTGAGTCTCGCGTCTCACGAAAGCCTCGCAACCCCAAATCTTGATGTGGTCTAGATTGGGAACTTTTCCAGTCCACACCTCGTGAGGTGTTTTGGCAACCTTCTTTGTAGGGACTAGATTAAGGATATGGGCGGCAGTCTCTAAAGCATACCCCCAAAATGAGATTGGTAGCGAAGCTCGACTCATCATGGAACGAACCATGTCCCATGGGGGGACTCGCCGAGTTCATGTGTAAACTCATCCTACTCGCCGAGTAGGTTCGTGCACTTGACGAGTAGGAGCCTCAGAATGCAGATTTTCGACTTTTGCTGCTGGAAATGGACTAGAAACATTACCCTAAACTGTTTTGGTGTTTTAAAACTTGTTTTAGTTGGTGTAATGGTAGTTCTAATCCATTTACAATAGCTTATATCAAAATTTCATGCTTTGTATGTGTTCATATAATTCTTGAAACTTTGATGATCATGTTCATGTTCTTATAAATTTAGAAGATGATAGGAATTATTTGCTGAATTGTTTAGGATTAATTCTTGATCATTTATGTGTTTTAATGGAATCCATAATTTGTGCTCAAGTTATGGATATCCAAAGGTCACTTCTTTTAAACACACATTTAAAACACATAAGTTACATAAAATGAAGAGTCTTCATTTTTATGAACTTTTAATTCATAAGTTATGAAATGAAAAGTTTTGGATAGTTACAAAACTTGCCCTCAAGTTTTGGAATTTGTAAAGTTTCACACACTTTAATAAACTTTAATTCCAAACCCTTAGAGTTTTAAAAGTTAAAATTCAACCCTTATACTATTTATAACATTAATGGTTAATTATTATATATATGTATAAGATCAAGTCGTTTTACCGTTAGTAGGCCTCATTCACGAAGCCGGTCTATAAGGGGGTATAAGGTTGTTGCCTATAAAATGGCAACTTAATGGGTGTCCATTCTCACCCACCGCTTCCTTGATCGGTGGAGGGTCGTTAGCCGAATGGGTAGGACAATGACTTTAAATTCTCATTAAACGTATAATGAATATTATAAAGTAACTAAACCTTTTATAAATTCCCAATCTTAGTTACTTTAGGAAAATGTGAATATGGTGCTAACCCATGAAATTCACACTTTGTACCTTACCAAGTCGTTGGTGGAGCGTGTGTGGTTAACCGGCACACTAACTTGGACTAGTAAGGATCACGAAGGGTGACTTAATGTTTATCATAGATCGGTGTAGCGTGTGTGGTTAACCGGCACATCGATTAGGTGATAATATTAAGGGTACCAAGTGAGTTTGCATGGTTATTCACACCTTTTTTTGTGATCCTCGGCATCCCAGTTACAAAACCTGAAGGGCACAATCGAGATTGAAACATGCCATTGAAAAGTTCAATGAATCTCAAAAGATCTAGGAGTTTCAAATCCAATTAAAACCTAATAAATTATTTCGTTTTTCATGGTGGAAATTGGTGAATCGTCATTCACCTACCTTCAAATATTTTATAGCTTGGATTACGACATCCCTCTTCCAAGTTATAAAATATTGTGTTGGGTCCTAGCCTTAATATTTCATATTGGGTGTTATATTAAGGACTTGAATCAACTAACTTGATTTTCTCCCATTGTAGATGTCTGGTTCAGACAACTATGATCTTCCCAAATCGCTTGAAACAAGCTTTCCTCCTGAAGATGATGTCCCTCAACATCATGCTTCACTCCCCCCACCTCCTCCATTTATTCTCCCTGACCCACAAGCCCGAAGAGTTGAAAGGTTCAAGATCACTCAAGCTCTACTAGAAATGAAAAATAAAGATGGAAGACCTGTGTACACTCATGTCTTAGGAATGAAGTCACACATAGATAGGTTGAGAATGTTGGGTGCTGTTATTTCAAGGAAGTTCGCTGTTGACTGGGTTCTTCAGTCACTTCCTGAGTCATATAGTGAGTTTATTAAAGACTACCATATGACAGATCCCGACATAAACCTAATAGATCTTTCTTATTTGCTTGTTGCTGCTGAATCAGCAATGATTTGGCGCAATGGTCAAGCAAATATTGATGGAAAATCTATTTCTCAAACTTCCATGGACATGGACAATGGTAACATTGGAAGTCCAGAAAAGCTTTCTCGTCCCAATGGAAGGGGATCGGCCTTGGTCAACCCGGTTGACCAAAAGGTAAAGGGAAAGGCTAAGTCTGTGATTGTCTCGTGTACCATTCCCAAAGAGTCTATATGTTTTTATTGTCATGAGAAGGGACATTGGAAGCGAAGCTGCCCTGAATACCTGAAATATTTGAAAGCAAGTAGAGACAAAATGTTTGACTTGGCTTCAGGTAAGTCCACTATCTAACTTTGTTAAAGTTCCTAATTGTTGATTCTTATTACATGATGTGACTAGGTTGCATCTTGATGTTTAGCAGGATCGAGCAAAAGGAAGGTTAAAAGAAGAGTGTGTTGAATCTGATCACGAAGATGGATTTCTATCGCATGGTTCGAGGATCGGATTTTTGAGCCACTACTTAAAAGTTATGATAGATTGCTAAGAAATATGTAATAGCATAGTTTTCATTTAAAGTTGCATTGTAAGGAATATTTTTCCGCATTTTAATAAAGAAATAAAAGTTTTGTTTAGTTTATTTTATATTATATCCCCTTACAATGGCATTTATGGAAAATTGATGTTTGTATGTTTCTAGCAATATTGGAAATATGAGTTTGATTCTCTCATATGTGGTAGTGTCTGAATTTACCAAATGAGGAAAGGTTCTCATCACCCAAGCTTCAGTTAGACAGAAACTTGGAATCATACAAGTTGTATTGTATGATGAATGAGAATTTTCATCTTTGTAAAATTGAGACTAATTCATTGATCACATGCATATGTGAGTCAATTGAAGGACTAAGGAATTAGGTACACTGGGTGTGTGCTGGTCAAGGTCCACCACAAAGATCAATTCGTCATGATTTACTAAAGATTAGTAAATATGGTTATACTAATAAGGTTAAGTATAATTCTGTAACATTGGAAAAGTTTCAATGTATAGCAGAACGGATGAGAAGAATCAAATTTGGGAGAAAGATAAAAGTTTCTCAAATCTGAAAAGATGGGAGAGTACTTTAGTATTATGTTTTTATGATCATCTTAATGATTATGAAACCATATCACAAATTCATACTCTAAGGACATCTTAGTGCATTGTTATGACTAAGATGAGGGGTCATAAATTGTTGGAATGGTTAAAATCAAGAAGATGGATCATACATGGTTTTATGATCATCTTAATGATTATGAAACCATATCACAAATTCATACTCTAAGGACATCTTAGTGCATTGTTATGACTAAGATGAGGGGTCATGAATTGTTGGAATGGTTAAAATCAAGAAGATGGATCATACTTCGTTCCAAAACAACTCTTAGAGTCATAATCCAAGATTGTAACATTGAGTGACATAAAGTAAGGTTTAAAAAACTTATCAAATGTAGTGTAAAATGTTTTCTACTCCTGTACATTTGAAATTGGTAAGTTGTGATGTCTTGGATAAGACAAAGACCAACTAAGACTAATTGTGTGAAGTGTTTATCTTAATAAGAATCTGCACTATCCCTTGAATATTTGTTTTGTCAAGGAATGGTTCTTGACTAGGGAAACTTATATGTCAAGAGGACAATGGGAGTCTTAAAGATCCTGAAAGGATTTCAAGATTTAATCAAGAGTAAAACCTGAGTTTTATCACTAGCACACGACTTAAGGTTTGAAACCTATTAAGTTGACATAATTCTTGTTTCTGTGTCTGTTCCTATTAAGTTGACTATGCATATGAGTTCTGTTAGTTCTAAACTGTGTGCATAACAGCTTGGAAGCATTGGTGGGCCTTGTGCTACCAGATGACAAGAAATTAAGATTGAACAAGTTCAATCCATGTAAGGCTGAATTTGTTACTAACCTTGTCTTGTGATTATGGTTTTGACAAATTCACATGGATAGGAACTCATACACCATAAAATCTAAGTTTCATAAGGTTTCTCTCCGATTCATGAAAATGATGGTGAGGAAATGCTTTCACTAAGAAGATTTTAAGTAGATAGCAATTGTGATGTTTGCATTCTCAAAGTCGTTAGTGGAGCTTGTGTGGTTAACCGGCACACTAACATGGACTTGTGAGAAATAGCAAAGGTCTAAACAATTAAGACTATGATTACGGCATCCCTTTTCATAGTTCTGGAAATTGTTTAGACACACATGTGAGCTATCTAAGAAAGGGTGTACGAATCTAAATTTCAGAAGTCCAGCTGATTTCTGGAAATATGTCAGAGCTAGTGGGAGCATAAGTGTTATGCTGATAATCATCATGTTAGTGGGAGCATGATTATTATGTTTAGTGTTGCAAGTTAGCAATGTTAATTATAGAAAAACAAAAGTTTCAATTCGTAAAGTTGTAGGGGTTGAAAAAGTTGTTTTGCTATAATTAAGGGAGAGGAAATTATACTTCATTTCAATTCTAAAAGCTTAGATTGAGTTTTTAATCATCTTTAGTCAAGGATATATATATGAATTTTATGTTGGAATGGTTCAACATAAGGAAATTCTATATATATTGCGTTCTCAAATTCGATTATGATCACGACATCCCTCTTCATAGTCGATTTTTGAAAACATGGAAAATAAAAAAATATTGTAGCAAAAGACTGATCCAGTATCAGGTCTTTATGTGAGACTTCGTGAATCGTGTCCCATATGCTTCGGGTATAGGATCGGTCACATGTGCTATAATATTCATCCTTTCTAAATTTTCCAAACGCTCAGAGCATTAAGAAGGGAAAAGTCTAGAATTGGATAAGGCTAAAATGATTAAGCAATTGTCGAGGACTATCTAAGGCTCACCAAAGATTGGTTGCTCAGGGACAGTTGGAAGTATAGTGTTAACTTTTGGAAGGACCATATGGATATATTCTGAAAAGAGGTAGCTCTTGTTCAGATATGAAAATCAAAATAGGAATATGAGAATTTTCCATATTGGGAGTTGGATATTAAGAATCTATGAGAAAGTTAGAAACTTTTATGCAAGAAGGATGTTCAAAGCAATGTACTTTGAATATGAGAGTTCGTTTCCATAGAGTTGATCTCCTTTGGAATCCTCTGTAATGACCGATGACAAGGTTTTGGTGACCTTGTGCATAATCATTACGAGAGGATCAGTGCATATAAGTTTAAAATCTAACAGTTTTTTGGTAAATGGTAGGAATTAGGAATTCTTACATTTACAGTAAGGATTTGGGATTGTGAAATGAGCATCATTGGAATCATGTTCAATTGATCTATTTCACAAAGTAAAGATCATAGACAAACATAGTGTGCATACTTGGAGTATGGCATAACTATTGTTTAGAAAAACAAAGTGTACATGCTAGGAGCATCGGACGACTGTTGTTTTTGTTCAAGTATTAAGTTGATTATTTGAAACATTATACAATGAATAATGTGTAATCAATATGGTGATAAATAAAAGGTGGTTTTATTTATATTCAAAAGGGTTCTGAGACCATATTGGATTCGATTATTATTGTGTTTCACTTTGCATGTTTTGACTTCCAGAATAGCTAGGTTATTCTTTCCGAATGACTAAGTTATTTAAACACTCCACAGTCGTTCATATGTTGGAAGTAGGTATGAATTAAGACTGTCATGAATCGAGTTTGTAGATGGCTAAACGTGTTTAGACATAGCAATGGTTGCTACAACATTCATGAGTACTCATAAGTTATGAGTATTGGAATTAACCCACGCTCACTTGTATCACTTCATGGAATTTATCTCGAGTGATCGTGAGACGGTAATATCATATAAGTCTTCAAACCTAGAGATATGAGTTGTTACCTATGAGTTGGTTGTGCATTGATTGCACGTAAACGCATCAGTAACTTGATGTTATAAAACGTGCCTTTGTGTATAATTCAACAAGTAGTAGAAACAAGTATATGAGTCGAAGTTTATCTGTTCCTTCTAGTCCTTGGAGGATTAGAAGCGATATCTGGGCCCCTCGATGATTTTGTTTTTGACCTATGTACCGGGCCCGGTCAGAACCTAATTGATGTGTTCAATTTAGTTCTTTGTCAAACAAATCGGAAATCGAGAAACAAACTGTTGGACAATAAGTACGACGTTGTTCCATGTATTTTTCCGGCTGATATCATGAGAACAGAGGATTAAATGATCACTTATCTAAAATGGCGCTTCATAGTTCAACAGAGTTTTCGAGAGCTACGATTGCTGGTTGGTTCCTGAAGTAACATACGCAAATACTGTTATTAGACTTATCCAAGTGAGAGACTGTTGGATAAGGTGTCTAATTCCATAACTTATTTGGTATATACTTGACCCGACCCGGCATGGTCCATTTGGGTTGCACTTCACCCAAACTGTTTATGGATAATTTTATGAGAATTGTATACTTACGATTTATTAATATATTATAAGTTATAATATATTAATATAAAGTCATGTTATTTAATTAGTTTTAATCTTGAATTAATTATGAATTAATTTAGTGATTAAAAGGAAGACTAATTAAATCATGGGCTATTATATTTATATGGTGTGGGCTAATACTCATTTGTTAATGGGCTAAGCTTATGTGGAAGTCCATGGATGATCCATGGAGCTTTTAACCCATGGATCCTTGGAAAGGAAAAGACATGGGTTATTAGGGTTTCACCCTAACCATGCACACTATATAAACAAGCTCATGTTGCATGAAATCCTACCTGAGTGTGTGTGTAATAGTGGTGGCCGATTTCTAAGTGTTAGTATACTCTCTCATATATTTTCCAAGTTTGTGGTGATTTGTGATTTCCATTTGAGGCATTCACATTATTGGTGCTTGGCTCTCAAACTCCAAGGAATCAACAATCAACAAAAGGTATGTAATTCATCTAGTCCTTTTATGTTTAAAAGTACCCCATGCCATGCTAGATAGGTTATGAACCTTGGAAAAATAATATTTTGCATGTACCTTAGACAAACATAGATCCAAGGTTTATTAGGGTTGCATGTACACTTAGGAAGTGTTAGAATGCTCAAAACCCAACAGATGTAACCAAAGGATTTTTGTGGGTAGCCGATGAAAATACACCTTTTGCTTCGGGGTTCGAGCTTATCGTGAGTCTCGCGTCTCACGAAAGCCTCGCAACCCCAAATCTTGATGTGGTCTAGATTGGGAACTTTTCCAGTCCACACCTCGTGAGGTGTTTTGGCAACCTTCTTTGTAGGGACTAGATTAAGGATATGGGCGGCAGTCTCTAAGGCATACCCCCAAAATGAGATTGGTAGCGAAGCTCGACTCATCATGGAACGAACCATGTCCAACAAGGTCCGATTGCGCCTCTCAGCTACACCATTCAACTGTGGTGTCCTAGGAGGTGTCAATTGTGAGACAATCCCACATTCCTTAAGATAGTCAAGGAACTCAGTACTAAGATACTCACCACCACGATCGGATCGAAGCATCTTAATGTTCCTGCCCAACTGATTCTCCACTTCTTGCTTAAACTCTTTGAATTTCTCAAAGGTTTCTGACTTATGCTTGATTAGGTAGACATATCCATATCTACTAAAATCATCAGTAAAAGTCACATAGAACCGATTAGCATCTCTTGTGGCGGTTCTGAAGGGTCCACACACATCCGTGTGTATGAGGTCCAACAAACCTTCACCCCTAGCACAAGTGCCAGTAAAAGGTGACTTTGTCATTTTACCAAGCAAACAAGATTCACAACTATCATCTGACTTTAGGTCAAATGACTCCAAGACTCCATCCTTTTGGAGTTGGCCTATGCGTTTCTTGCTTACATGTCCAAGACGACAATGCCATAAGGATGCTTTATCTAAGCTAGTGGAAGAGTTAATACACAATACATTATTTCCTAGATTATCTACAACAGATACAGTTTCATTCACGCCATCACAAGGTAATGCTTTAAAATAAAGAACATTATTAAAGAAAGCATCAATACTACCATTATTATTATCAAAATAAAAGGTAAAACCTTGTTTATACAATGCATGAAAGGAAATAACATTTCTTGCCATTTCTGGCGAATAATAACATTTATTCAAATCTAATGTAAACCCACTATTTAGCACTAAGGAATAAACTCCTATCTTGGTGACAGGTGAAGCTTTCCTGTTTCCCATGATCAAGTTTATCTTTCCCTGCTCCACATTCTCAGTTCTTTTTAGTCCCTGCAAATCACAACATATGTGAATACTACAACCTGTATCAAGGACCCAAGACTTAGAATGAGGTGAGTTATTAGACAATATAGTGTATATACCTGCATGGTTGGGTTTTACTTTCCCATCCTTCAAATCTTGCTGGTACTTTGGGCAGTTTCGCTTCCAGTGCGACTTTTCATGGCAATAGAAGCATTCAGCCTCATTAGGGTTAGCAGAAGGAGTGACAAAACCTTTCTTGGTTTTGCTTGAAGAGGAGCCTTCAAGGGTCTTACCCTTGGTACCCTTAGAAGGGTTCTTTCTCTTCTTCCCTTTGCCATGCCCGATTGCCAAGACATTGGCCGCAGTTGGAGTAGGAGTAGGAGTAGTAACAACCGACTTACCCTTTAGACCACTTTCGGCGGTCTTCAAGAGTCCTTGAAGTTTGCTGAGGGTGACTTCTTCCTTGTTCATGTGATATGTCATGCAGAATTGATCATAACACGATGGTAAGGAGTGCAAAATGATATCTATTTCTAACTCCTCAGGGAAGTTCACATTCAACTTCAGTAAAAGGTCCACATACCTTTGCATTTTCTACATGTGGCCCGTGATGGGTTCACCATCCTTCATTCGGGTTGTTATCATGGAGGAGATTATTTCATATCGCTCTTGACGAGCACTTTGATGGTAGCGGTCCATCAAGTCCTGGTGCATCTCAAAAGGATAATAGTCCTCATAGGACTTTTGGAGCTCGGCTGTCATGGTGACCATCATGATGCATGCCACTTTTGTAGCATCTCTTTCATGTACCTCATATTCAGCAAGCTCTTCAGGAGTAGCAGTTGGCTCGGGTACCTTCAGCTCCTTGTCGAGAACATATTCTTTGTTCTCATACCGAGTGACCATCCTGATGTTTCTGATCCAATCTGTAAAGTTGGACCCATCAAAGATGACTCTCCCACAAAGATTCATGAGAGAGAAGGAGCTAGTAGGGTTTGAGCCAGAAGCATTGTTATTGGAAGACATCTGAAAAGAAGAGGGAATAGATTAGATTAGATATAGAGATAGTCCTTAACAAAACACCCAAATGTAATATTAAGGCTAGGACCCAACACAATATTTTAGAACATAGAAGAGGGATGCCGTAATCTAAGCTATAAGATATTTGAAGGTAGGTGAATGACGATTCACCAATTTCCACCATGAAAAACGAAATATTTAATTAGGTTTTAATTGGTTTAGAAACTCCTAGATTCTTTGAGATTCATTGAACTTTCTTCAATGACATGTTTCAATCTCGAGTGTGCCCTTCAAGTTTTGTGACTGGGATGCCGAGGATCACAAAACAAGGTGTGAAGTAACCATGCAAATTACTTGGTACCCTTAATGTATTACCCCTCAATCGATGTGCCGGTTAACCATACACGCTCCATCGATACTATGATAAACATTAAGTCACCCTTTACCTACCTTGTTAAGTTCAAGTTAGTATGCCGGTTAACCACACACGCTCCACTAATGACTTAAACAAAGTGTAAAGTGTAACTTCATGGATTAGCCCCTTATTCACATTTTCCTAAAATAACTAAGATTGGGAATTCAATAAAGTTTAGTTACTTTAGTATTATCATTATACTTTTAATGAGAATTTATAAGTCCTTGTCCTACCCGTTCGGCTAACGACCCTCCACCGATCAAGGAAGCGGTGGGTGAGAGTGGACACCCATTAAGTTGCCATTTTATAGGCAACAACCTTATACCCCCCCTTATAGACCGGTTTCGTGAATGAGGCGTACTAGCGGTAAGACGACTTGATCTTATACATATATAAATATTATTAAACTTATAATATTATAAAGTATAAGGGTTGAATTTTAACTTTTAAAATTCTAGGGGTTGGAACTAAAGTTTTTAATATGACTTTACATGTTCCAAAACTTGAGGGCAAGTTTTGTAAACTTTCAAAACTTTTCATTTCTCATAACTTATGAGTAAATGGTTATTAAAAATGAAGACTGTTCATTTTTTGTAACCTATGTGTTCTTTTAATGGTTATTTATAAATGTGACTTTTGGTTATCCATAACTTAAGAACTAGTTATGGACTCCATTAAAACACATAAAGATCAAGAATTAATCTAATCAATTATTAGCACATAATTTCTATGATCTTCTAAACTCATATGTTTATGAATGTTCATATCAAAAATTTCAAGAATCGTAAGTACATATACAAAACTTGAAATTTTGATACGAGCTTTTGAACAAAACTTCGATTTTCAAGTTTTTTTTTTTTGCATCAAGTATCAAATAAACAAACCAGGCTCTGATACCACTGATGGGTTTTGAGCATTCTAACACTCCTATGGTGTACATGCAACCCTAGAAACCTTGGATCTTTGTTTGACTAAGATACATGCAAATAATTATTTTTCCAAGGTTCTTATCCTAACTAGCATGGCATGGGATACTTGAATCAAATAAAACTAGTAGAATTACTTACCTTGTAGTAGTAGTTGATTGCTTGGAGTTTGAGAGCCTAGCACTAATAATGTGGATGCCTCAAATGGAAGTCCCAAATCACCACAAACTTGGAAACTAGAGAGAATAGTCACAAACTTCTTGAAATCGGCCCTCTTGGTTTACACACATCAACTAGTGCAATTTCAAGAACCAAAGCCTCCTTTATATAGTGTGGTGGATTAGGGTTACATCCATGTAAACCCTAATACCGATGTCTTTTCATTTCCATAATATCCATGGGTTAATGCTCCATGGAGTATCCATGGACTTTCCATGCAAGCCTAGCCCATTCCAAATAAGCATTAGCCCACACTATATAAATACAAGAGCCCATATTTAATTAGTCATACTTTTGATCTCTAAATTAATTCTAAATTAATTATAGATCAATACTAATTAAATAATATGATTTTATATTAATATATTAGGACTTATAATATATTAATAAATCATAACTTATACTATTCTCAAACGATTATCCATAAATTGTTCGGGTGAAGTGCAACCCAAATGGACCATGCCGGGTCGGGTCAAGTACATACCAAATATAGTTATGGACTTAGACACTATATCCAACACTATCCTCAAATCCAAGCCTTAAGAAGAGTTTATGGCCAAAATGACACCTTTATAGGGGTTTACGGCCATGGGAGATGGCTTGGCCGTAAAATCCTTTTGGTCCTTCATTCTTGATGTTTTCAAGGTCGTAAGCACGAACCTTAACTGGATATCAAGTATAGGGAAGAGTACTTACGATATAGAGGCTTGAAATGGTCGATTTTGGCCAAGAACACTAGTGTGTGTTCTTGGTGTTCTTGGTGAAACGTGAAGATCTAAGGAAAGTTGATTTTCATGGATGAAATCAAAGAGTGTAACTAGGAGATGAAGTGTAACAACAAATCAATGAAGGAACACTTACGTTTTTGATGATCTAAGACGATGAAGTCGATGATACTTGAGAGAAAACCGGAAGTTCTTGAGGTTGGAATGCAAGAAATGGCTAGAAATGACCAAGGGCCATATATATGGGCTTGAGTTTATGGCCACATGAGTTTATGGCCGTAAACTCATTGGCTTTGTGGCCGTGAACTCCTTGTGATGAGGTTAAGGCCCTAATGTTTGCACAGTGTCTCTAGCAGGTACATTCTAACACTTATTCCTTAAGTGTACTAGGCTTAAAACTCCTTAGAATGACCTTTAACCAGACTAGAACTCATTACCAATGACTCTGACACTCTGTCGAGTTGACTGAATGAGTTTTAAAAGCAAAATTTTTTTGGGTTGTCACATCATCCCCCCGTTAGATGGAATTTCGTCCCGAAATTAACTTTCTTACAGTACTACTAGGGTTGCGCTCTTCTGATTTGCAGAATACCTACTCGTAGACCTGGCAACTTTGCCCTGGTGTTCATGATAGGATTCACACTTGGTCCATCTATCATTACTTCGTGTATACAAGTCGCGTATAATTAGGATTAATAAGACGGTCGGATGTGCGACTCTGCCCCAGGTCCACAACCAAACAAGGAACAGGAGATAGGGTGGAAGCACACATACTAAATCTGCGTAATCATAATTATATACCACCCTCGCGTATACACTGAATAGTGATAGGTGGGCTGTATTCATCCTTAGCCTCTGTGCATGAAACTTTGATTGTTGGACGAGTGGTATTTCGTGATGGTCTGCGGACATCTGACGATAAGGTTTCAGAGGACAAAGTACTCTTCGCATGAGTACTGCGGGGTTTAGAATACGAAAGATAAAACAGAGGTTTGTGTCGGACCGTCGATATGAATGACGAGAGTTTCGAGAACTTGACGATCGAGGCGATAGAAACATATGAACTTAGTATGGTGAGGACCACACCAACTCATGCCGAAAGATAGCAACGGACTCTTTGCTGAACAAAGTTCGGCCGCTTGGAAGGAAATGTCTGTTATACGATGATGTATCCCTAGCGTGCTCGAAGATGTACTCTTAGTGAGCTCGACTACGTACTCTTAGTGCGTTCGGCTGCGTACTCTTAGTGCGTTCGACTGTGTACTCTTAGTGCGTTCGATAGTGTACTCTTAGTGCGTTCGATAGTGTACTCTTAGTGTGTTCGATAGTGTACTCTTAGTGCGTTCGATAGTGTACTCTTAGTGCGTTCGATAGTGTACTCTTAGTGCGTTCGATAGTGTACTCTTAGTGCGTTCGATAGTGTACTCTTAGTGTGTTCGATAGTGTACTCTTAGTGTTTTCGATAGTGTACTCTTAGTGTTTTCGATAGTGTACTCTTAGTGTGTTCGATAGTGTACTCTTAGTGTGTTCGAAAATGTACTCTTTGTAAATGTTCTAGTGCTTTTTGCTTTCCCCTAGATGTTAACACTTCTACGTATCGTACCGCGATGAGCGAGTACATACAAATGAAAGTGTTTTGATAACTGGTGATGATACTTAATATCATGATCCTCCTCGGTACCACTACGATCGCCTGTCATATACAAGTTATGAATATTTAAGATGAATAAGACGGTCCACTGAGTAACTCTGCCTCAAATCCACAACCAAACAAGGAACAGGAATTAAGGCGAAATTACTCTCTCTAAGTCTGCAACAGCTTAGTTATGCACAACCCTGATGTACATGTTCAACCATCATAGCTTCTCTAAACGGATCCTTTAGTTCTCTTGAATACTGTGACTTGTTCCTATCAGTGAGTTATTATAATTAATTTTAAGTGTTATCCCCAAGTTTTAATCTTATATAAGTATAAATTTATTTTTGAAGCAATTACTAAATCGAAACATACCGCTGCTCGATGGCGACTCCGAGGTCGATTCTCCTGCGGTGATCATCAGAATTCTTCCATCCACGCCTGAGTTCTTTGTTATCGGGCAGTCCGTCTGGTAGTGTCCAGTCTCACCACAGCCATAGCAGGCTTGGTTTTCTTCAACTCCAGGGACTTGGGAGTTCGGTTGAGCCGGTGACCTGCAGAAACGGACTGTGTGTCCCTTTCTGTGGCAGTTCAGACACTGCATTTCCCGGCATACTCCGGTGTGGTGATAGTTGCACTTTCCACACTTCGGGAGGGTTCCAGCATATCGACTGGCAGGTGCTGGAGTAGTAGGTGTCGTAGCGACGTACATAGTACTTGCTTGTTGCTCTTACGGGGTGTCCTGTGTTGTTCGCTTCTTCTTCCTCTTGTTTCCTCGACTTCTGATTATAGTCCTTTCCCTTTAATGGCTTGGGAACGAGGACTTCCACACCATGGCGGACTCCATGGTCGATGAGTCACTGGGCCAGGCGTTTGGCGCTATCGAATGTGGCTGGGTTAGAAGACAACACATCTCCTTGGGTCGGAGCAGTCAGACCCCAAATGTATCGTTATATCTTCTTGCTCTCCGGGGTAACCATCCCGGGGTATAGTGCTGCCAGGTCACTAAACCTGTCAGTGTAGGCCACTATGTCTGAGCTGACCATCTTGAGCTCCCATAGTTCTTGTTCCAGCTTTTGTACTTCTCCCCTTGGGCAGCATTCTTCCAGTATTAACTCATTTAGGTTCTCCCAACATATTGAGTTAGCCACTGATAGGGTCAGTGACTTAACATGGCTGTTCCACCATGTTAGGGCTTTTTCAGAGAAGGTGCAGGCAGCAAACTTCACTTTGCTCCCTTCCGGGCATGAATAGATTTCGAAGACCTAATCTGTTTTTGTTGGATTAATGTCTAAGTCCATAACTATATTTGGTATGTACTTGACCCGACCCGGCATGGTCCATTTGGATTGCACTTCACCGGCACAATTTATATGGATAGTCTTTTGAGAATAGTATATTTATGATTTATTAATATATTATAAGTTCTAATATATTAATATGGAATCATATTATTTAATTAGTATTGATCAAGAATTAATTTAGAATTAATTAAGTGATCAAAAAGAACTAATTAAATATGGACTCTTATATATATGGAATGGGCCAAGTTCATTTAGGTTGGGCTAAGCTTTCATGGATGGTCCATGGAGCTTTTAACCCATGGATCTTATGTAAATGAAAGGTCATGGGTATTAGGGTTTACATGGATGTAACCCTAATCCTCCATAATATATAAAGGGGTCCTTGGCTCACAAAATTGGCACAAGTGTGTGAAAATAAGAGTGGGCCGATTTTAGTGTGCATACATATTCTCTCAATTTCTTCCAAGGTGTTTTGGTGATTTGTGATTCCATTTGAGGCTTCCACACTATTGGGGCTAAGCTCTTAAAGCTTGAAGACATCAAGCTACATCAAAAGGTATGTCATCTAACTAGAACTTTGTAGTACAGGTGCTTCATAATATGCTAGTTAGGATGAAACCTTGGAATAGTTAATATTTGCATGTATAATAGAGAAAACATAGATCCAAGGTTTATAGGGTTGCATGTACACCATAGGAGTGTTAGAATGCTCAAAACCCAACAGTGGTATCAGAGCCATGGGTTGTTTTCTGTTATATTGATGCAAATGTTTTATTTTCAAGTTGAAAAAAAAAGGAAAAAAAAACATGACGTTTGTCAAATTTTAAGATAATTACTTGTTTTGTGAAAAACGAATTATTTGTAAAATTTGAATCATTTGTTATATGAGTTGAATTAGGTTAAATTTAGTAAAAGATAAAATGATATGATTATTTTATTAGTTTTAAAATTTTGATCTAAATGTTTTAAGGAGTTACATATTTTGTCATAAAATTTTGGAGCTCAAAAGTTTTTTTTAAAGTTGTGATCTTAAGGGTTTTTGAAACTTCCATAAGTTATGGATATGAAAGTTTTTTTTAAAAAAAAAAATTTTTGATTCAAAGTTTTTATGGAGTTACAAAATTTGGTGTTAATGTTTTAAAGAATTCCATAACTTGTTCTTAAGTTATGGAACATGGAAAGTTTCATCATAAAACACCATTAATTCCATAAGTTATGGAATCCAAAGGTTTTCAAGAATTACAAAACTTGCCCTCAAGTTTTGGAATTTGAGAAAAGTTTTTTATGAAAAAAAGAATTGAATTCTAAAACTCTTGGGTTCATAACTTAAACAATTAATTAAATGGTTTTAATTTTGAGTTTAATAATTGGAATTATGATGTTTTGTTGAATAGTTCAAATTAACTTTTATGGACTTTATTAATAGTTAATTAAAGCGTTTAATTAAAAGAGTATTATTAATCCATAAATATATGGTTTGAGTTTAATTAAATTAAAAGTCTAGTTTAATTAATAGATTAAACCACCAATTATTTTAAATGTCTAAAATACACCCTTATACTATTATAATATTAAAAGTTTAATATATTATATGTATAAGAGCAAGTTGTCTTACCATTAGTAGGCCTCATTTACGAAGCCGGTCTATAAGGGGGGTATAAGGTTACTGCCTATAAAATGACAGTTTAATGGGTGTCCACTCTCACTCACCGCTTCCTTGACCGGTGGAGGGTCGTTAGCCGAACAGGTAGGACAAGGACTATAATCCTCCCTTCATTATAAGTATAATGATAAATACTAAGTAACTAAACACTTATAAATTCCCAATATTAGTTACTTAGGAAAATGTGAATAAGGTGCTAATCCATGAAATTACACTTTGCACTTTGTTTAAGCTGTTAGTGGAGCGTGTGTGGTTAACCGGCACACTAACCTGGACTTAACAAGGTAGGCAAAGGGTAACTTAATGTTTATCATAGTATCGTTGGAGCGTGTGTGGTTAACCGGCACATCGATTGAGGGGTAAATATTAAGGGTACCAAGTATATTTGCATGGTTACTTCACACCTTGTTTTGTGATCCTCGGCATCCCAGTCACAAAACCTGAAGGGCACACTCGAGATTGAAACATGCCATTGAAAAGTTCAATGAATCTCAAAAGAATCTAGGAGTTTCAAAACCAATTAAAACCTAATAATACATTTCGTTTATCTTGGTGGAAATTGGTGAATCATCATTCACTTACCTTCAAATATTTTATAGCTTGGATTACGGCATCCCTCTTCCAAGTTATAAAATAGTTTGTTGGGTCCTAGCCTTAATATATCATATTGGGTGTTATATTAAGGACTTAAATCAACTTTACGTGAATTTCTCCCATTGTTGATGTCTGGTTTAGACAACAATGATCTTCCCAAACCAAGCTTTCCTAATGAATATGACTTCCCGAGTTTGGCTCATGGAAGTCATACTTCTCTTCCTCCACCTCCTCCAATTATTCTCCCTAACCCACAAGTTCAAGGTCACTCAAGCCCTAATGGCAAGCAAGGTCTATGTGTGATCACATCTTAGAGATGAAGTCACATATTGACAAGCCGGGAGAGTTGGGTGTCAAAGTCTTGAGAAAGTTGGATGTTCAATCACTTTCTAAGTCACATAGTGAGTTCCTTTGGGACTACTATGAAACAGACTATGACATGAACCTTAATGATCATATCTATTTGCTTGGTGCTGCTGAATCAGCAATGATTTGGAACGATAGTAAAGCAAATTTGATTAGAAGATCAACTTCCCAAAAACTTTATGGACAGTGACAATGGTGACACTGGAAATCCAGAAAAAGCATTCTCTTCCCAATGGAAAGGGATTGGCCATAGTCAACCAGGTTGACCAAATGGTAAAGAGAAAGGCTAAGTCTGAGATAGTCCCATTACCAAAGGGTCCATATGTTTATTTTGCCAAAGGAAGGGGCGTTGATTGCAAAGCTGCCAAATTTACCTAAGGATGTTAAAGTCAATAAGTTTGACTCTACATCAGGTAGAGCCCATTATCTAACTCTGTTAAGTTCTATTATGAGATCCTCATTACATGATGTGACTGGGTCACATGTTGATGTTTTAAGAATCAAAGAATAGAGAGAAATCTTAAAGGAAGTATATGTTGATTCTGATCGCGAAGGTGGATTTCGATCGCATCAGAATTTTGAGCAGTTGCTTAAGAAGTTATGATATATTGCTAAGGAATAGATAACAACAATTTTCCATGTGGATTGTAAGGATAAGTTTTTCCGCAAAGTTTTAAAATAAAAGAAAATTGTTTAATTTTATTTATTTGAAGTATCCTTACAATGACATTTGTGGAAAATTGTTGCTTATATGATTCCACTGACAACAATATTGGAAAATAGATTTGATTCTTTCATTTGTCGTAGTGTCTAAATTTACCAAATCAGGAAAGTTCCTCATCACCCAAGTTTTAATTGGACCGAAACTTGGAATCATGCAAGTTGAATAGTATGATGAATGAGAACTTTCAAGCATTGGAAAATCAAGACTAATTACTTGTTCACATGGATGTGTGAGTCAAGTGAAGGACTAAAGGGATCGAGTACACATTCTTGTGCACTGGTCATGTCCACCACAAAGCTCGTTAAGACTATTTGATTTACTAAAGTTTAGTAAATGTGTTTATACTTACAAGTTTAAGTATAATTCTGAAACATTGGAAAAGTCTCAATGTATGGCAAAACAAATGGGAAGAATCAAATTAGGCAGAAAGATAAAAGTTTCTCAAATCTGAAAAGATGGGAGAGTACTTTAGTATCATGTTTGTGATCATCTTAATGATTTAGAAATCATATCACAATTAGTCCTCTAAAGGTCATCTTAGTGCATTCTTATGACTAAGAAGAGGAGTCATGAATTGTTGAAATGGTTAGATCAGGAAGATGAGTCATACTTCGTTCCAAAACAATTCTCAGAGTCATACTCCAAGATTGTAACTTGAGTGACATATCTTAAAGAAAGGCTTAATACACTTGTCAAATGTAAGAGTAAAAGTGTCCTACTCTTGTACATTTGAAATTGGTAAGTTGTGATGTTTTGGATAAAACAAAGACCAACTAAGGCCAATTGTGTGAAGTGTTTGTGTTGATAAAGAATCCGCACTATCTCTTGAATATTTGGCAAGATAGTCTTATATGTCAAGAGGATAGTGGGAGTCTTAAAGATCCTAAAAACAATTTCAAGAACTAATCAAGAATAAAACCTTAGGTTCTTCACTAGCACACGACTTGAGGTTTATAACCTATCGTGTTGACATATTCTGTGCCCATTCCAGTTAAAGTTGGCTTTGCATAGGAGTTCTGAAAGTTCTTAATTGGTTGCATAACAACTTGGAAGCAATGGCAGGCCCTGTACTGCCAGGTGGCAAGAAGTTAAGATTGCATAAGTTCAGTCCATATGAGTTTGGATTTGTCATTATCCTTGTCTTGTGACTATGGTTTTGACGATTCACATGGATAAGAACACATACACCATAAAATCTAAGGGTCATAAGGTTTCTCTCCGATTCATGAAAATGATGGTGAGGAAACACTTCCACCAAGTAGATTTGAAGCAGATGGCAAAAGGTCTAAACAATTGAGACTATGATTACGACATCCCTTTTCATAGTTCTGAAATTGTTTAGACACACATGCATGCTATCAAAGGAAAGGTGTATGATTTTGATAAAGTTTTATGAAAGCATCTCGTATCAGAAATCTGAACTTTGGTAAGAAAGTCAATAAAGTATTGATTTCTAGAAGTCCAGCTGATTTCTTAGTACATGTCAAAGCTAGTGGGAGCATAAGTGTTATGCTAATAATCATCATGTTAGTGGGAGCATGATAATTATTGTTAGTGTTGCAAGTTAGCAATGTTAATTATAGAAAACAAAAGTTTCAATTCGTGAGGCTGCAGGGATTGAAAAAGTTGTTTTGCTATAATTAAGGGAGAGGATATACTTCATTTCAGTTCTAAAGGCTTAGATTGAGACCTTAATGATCTTTAGTAAAGAATATATATATGAATTTCATGTTGGATTGGTTCAACTTAAGGAAATTCTATATATTGCGTTCTCAAAATTCGATTATGATTACGGCATCCCTCTTCATTGTCAAATTTTTGAAAACATGGCAAATAAAAATATTGTAGCAAAAGACTGGTCTAGAATCATGTCTTTATGTGAGACATCATGAATCGTGTACCATTTGCTTTGGGTACATGATCGATTGCATGTGCTATAATATTTGTCATTTATAAATTTTTTCAAATGCCCAGAGGCATTAAGAAGGGAAAAGGTCTAGAATTGGATATGACTAAAATGATTAAGCAATTGTCGAGGACAATCTGAGGTTTACCAAAGATTGGTTGCTCAGGGACAGTTGGAAGTATAGTGCTAATTTTGGAAGGACCATATTGACATATTCTAAAAAGAGGCATCTCTTATTCAGAAGTGATAGTCAAAATGAGAATATGGAGTTGTCTCCATAGGTGGAAGTTATCTGTGTAAGATTAGAAAACTTAATGCAAGAAGCATGTCCAAAGCAATGTACTTTGAATATGAGACTTAGTTTCCATGGAGTTGATCTCCATTGGAATACCTTATAATGACTGTTGACAAGTCTTTGTGACTTTGTACATATTCATTACAGGAGGGTCAGTGCATATAAGTTTAAAATCTAAACAGATTTCGATAAATGATAGGAATTTGAAATTCTCACATTTTTCGATAAGGATTTGGGAGTGTGAAATTAGAATCATTGAAATTATGTTCAATTGGTTTATTTCACAAAGTAAGGATCATAGACAAACATAGAGTGCATACTTGGTGTATGGCAAAGCTATTGTTTAAGAAAAACATAGTGTACATGCTTGGAGCATGGGACAACTAGTGTTTTTAATTCAAGTATAAAGTTGATAAAACCGAAACAATGAATAATGAGTAATCAGTATGGTGATAAATAAAAGTGTTTATTTATATTCATAGGGTTTGATACCATATTTGATTCATTTATTCTTGTGTTTCACTTTGCATGTTTTGACTTCCAGAATAACTAAGTCGCTCTTCCTGAATGATTAAGTTATTCAAACCATCCACAGTCGGTCATATGTTGGAAGTAGATATGAATCAAGACTGTCATGGGTTGGTTTGTAGAGGTCCAAGTTGGTGGACAAAGTGGTGCTACAACACTCATGAGTGCTCATAAGTTCTGAGTATTGGATTCAACCCGCGCTCATTTGAATCACTTCATGGATTTTATAACGAGTGATCATGAGACGATAATATCTTATATTCTTCAAACCTAGAGATATGAGTTGTTACTATGAGTTGGTTATACATTGATTGCACGAAAACGCATTTGGTAACTCGATGTTATAAAACGTGCCTTTGTGTATGATTCAACAAGTAGTAGAAGAAGCCATATGAGTCGAAGTTTATCCATTCCTTTTACCTTCGGGATAAAAGCGATATATGTGGGCCCCTCGATGATTTAGCGATGACACATGTGAGTGCTTGGCCAAGCCAGGACTGATTTGATTTGTTCAATCAGTCAGTCATCATAAATCGAAAATCGGGAAACAACAAATGGACAGAGAGAATGATTATAATCCATGTCTCAGTCCATATGATGTCTAGAATGGAGGAATATATGATCCCTTATCTAATGGACAAGTCATTGACAAGGTCAGAGTTCGACAGCGGCTTTAAGAGCTACGATTGCCAGTTAGATTTTGAAGTCATACTCGATAATAGTTTTAGACTTATCCAAGTGGGAGACTGTTGGATTAATGTCTAAGTCCATTACTATATTTGGTATGTACTTGACCCGACCCGGCATGGTCCATTTGGGTTGCACTTCACCGACACAATTTATATGGATAGTCTTTTGAGAATAGTATATTTATGATTTATATTAATATATTATAAGTTCTAATATATTAATATGGAATCATATTATTTAATTAGTATTGATCAAGAATTAATTTAGAATTAATTAAGTGATCAAAAAGAACTAATTAAATATGGACTCTTATATATATGGAATGGGCCAAGTTCATTGAGGTTGGGCTAAGCTTTCATGGATGGTCCATGGAGCTTTTAACCCATGGATCCTATGTAAATGAAAGGTCATGGGTATTAGGGTTTACATGGATGTAACCCTAATCCTCCATAATATATAAAGGGGTCCTTGGCTCACAAAATTGGCACAAGTGTGTGAAAATAAGAGTGGGCCAATTTTAGTGTACATACATATTCTCTCAAGTTCTTCCAAGGTGTTTTGGTGATTTGTGATTCCATTTGAGGCTTCCACACTATTGGGGCTAAGCTCTTAAAGCTTGAAGACATCAAGCTACATCAAAAGGTATGTCATCTAACTAGAACTTTGTAGTATAGGTGCTTCATAATATGCTAGTTAGGATGAAACCTTGGAATAGTTAATATTTGCATGTATAATAGAGAAAACATAGATCCAAGGTTTAGAATGCTCAAAACTCAACAGTTTTCTCGAACCATCGCATCAGAGCGATGACTCCACCATTTCCGTCGAAGGAAATGGGTTTGCAGTTCATGAAGTCTTTATACGTACATTCCCTTGGGTGTTCGTGGGTATCTTCGTGGTTGGTGTTACCGCTGCCTGAAAAGCAGCTAGGTCGAACTGTGGCGGGGGTAGTGGCGGTTGAGTTGGAGTTATCGAAATAGTGCGTCTGTTCGATTTGTGAGGAGGCATCTTTGCTAAAAGAATACAAAGATGAGATGGGATAAGTCTGTAGCAGTGGACACAAGCCGAAAGCTGAAAAGACAAGGTTATCCCAGTTCTGAGTGTATCGGGTCTTGACTTCCACAGGGTTCTAGAAACAATTCATAAAGGAGTCTATACCTAATAAACTCTATGAATTCGAAATGGCTATCCTCGAATGAATATATGTTTGTCTGAAAACTGTTACCAGTTGCATGTAAGAAAATAATCCTAACACATAATGTGAGAACTATTTCCACTAACTCATTAAGTTAACCAAGATTATTATTTATTAGTGTGACGTGTAAGACGTTTTGGTTACTTCGGTTGATCCCTCTTTGAATGCTCCTCATGATCTTGCTCTCGTTTCCTCCTGACTCTTCTGTTGTCTACTATAAGGAAGTGGTTACATCTACCTGGGCTTGTCGTGCGCGAATGGAAGTGACTAAAGAATCTACAAGATTTAAGGTGATTTTATGGGATGATCCTTACAGAGTCCTGCTATAATTGTACAATGTATACAAGTTGTATATAATTCAAGATTAAATAGACCTTCGAATAAGTAATCGAACTCCAAAACCTCAACCAAACAAGGAACAGGTAGTGGAGCGTAGATCACAAATTCTAAGTCTATAAGATCTCAATTATATAAAACATTGGGAGTATACATTGTAAGATTATAGACCTATCCGTAAGGGTCCTTTAAGTGATCATGTAAGTTGTTTATATAGAGCCTAATATACTCCTATAGTATTTTAATGTAATCTTCTTGGTATGTTTCAAATTGTTATCGCGTTATAGTGTCATAGAATACTCCTATAGTATTCTAACTCTAATGTACTTGATCTAGTATTCTCTTGACTGGTGTTTAGGTAAGTTTTATGACTGTTGCAACACCACATCACTCCCAAACACATGTCGGTCACATCTCGAATGAATATAGTTGATCAGGCTATATTGATCCTAGCTATGATTACATAACTGTTCAGGTTTGATGACAGTCTTCAACCTTTAAATACTTTAGTTCTTTTCTTCTTGTGATACTTGGTCTAGTATGTACATGTATAAGCAAGTAGGTATATTTTTATAACTTATCGTTATACTCTTAAACTATACCATTATCCAGAGCACTTAAGCCCCATTGTATTTATAGTTGTATATCTTTTATTGGTTGATATACTTAGTTCACTATAAACAATGCTCTGATACCAATCTGTCACACCCCAAAACCGGAACGGCGGAAACTTTCTGGGGTGGAGGACGTCATGTTCAGTATCAAAAGACATGCATCATAGTAATCATTAGAAAGAAAGTGTTTACAAAGTGTGTGTTCACAAAACATAGATTACATAAGCAAATAACAAACAAGACTTGAAGCTATACTGCTCCATCTTCTGAATCCCAGTGCGAGTACCTGTCTACTAGGCTCTTGAGAATACAAGTTATTTGAAAGAGTTGATCAGCAATTAAGCTGGTGAGTTCATAAGATTTTAGTGATGTAGTAAGTTGTAGAAAGCTGTTGTAAAATGTTGTTGTAACTGTAGTTGAAAAATGTGGTTGAAAAATGTAGTAAGTTGTAAGTTCTATTTAGAAAAGTTCGCCCGTTCCTCTTAGAAAATCCTATATTTCCTACTTTGATGAAAGATACGTAAAAATGATTATACAATCCCTTCTATTAGTACTAAATGGATACAAGTGATATAAAACTCAGAGTAAACAAACAATCGACTGTGCGCATCTGCCCTAAGCTCACAACTAAACAAGGAACAGTAAGTAAGGCGGATAGCACACATCCCATTGTTTGTTAGATCATTGTTGTATATAACCCTGGCGTGTTCACTTGTTACTAATGGAGTTAATTGTGATGGTTTCTTTATATTTAATGAAAAGCTCCTTTATGAAAACCCTTATTTCTTATAATAAAATGATGACCACAGTGATTACTCCTATAATCACTTAAGGTCCTTTAAGTTTATACTGGTTTAATAAAATGGATTAAACCCTTAACTGGTAAGTTTCTAGTGTTGTATACCAAGAGTTCTGATTTGGAAAGTATGTTCTGTACTAGAAAACTGTGCATTGACTCTGTGTCCTATGACTTGACCCATACCTGGTACCCTTATGATGACTCAATGTATACTGGACATATATATCTAGAATCGAATAGATAATAGACTGGGTGAATCTGCTCCAAGCCCACAACCAAACAAGGAACATGAAATGAAGTGGAGAGCACACATCCTATTACCTGTCGGATCCTATTGATATATATGTATCCTTTGATGTATACAATAAGGAATCATAAGGTTAGCATTATGGCCCTTTCTACTAAACGTAGCCTTCTACCAAGGCATGAAATGTTATGTATGTTTGTTTCTTGTATTAGTGTGTATTTTTCCGCGTGAGACTCTCATTAACTAAATATAGATTATACATTAATGAATATGTGAGAAGTTCACAAAGTAAATGTAATAGGGAAAATAATGTTTTACCTCAGCAGTGACATTGCTGGCTATAAAGTAATAAAATACAGACTCCAGGTAGTATTAAATGGACAATACACCTCGGGGAGTCTTAAGTAATAAAATACAGACTCCAGGTAGTATTAAATGGACAATACACCTCGGGGAGTCTTAAGTAATAAAATACAGACTCCAGGTAGTATTAAATGTACAATACACCTCGGGGAGTCTAAAGTAGCCTTTAGTCCTAAGTCGGTTAATTAAAGGTTTAATGTGAACTCGTATGTAACTGAGAAGATATATTATTATATTTCATCACCTCGTGTCTGCTAACCCAGACACGTGTAATCGTACTAAAGTTAACGCAAACCGGAAAGATATATTTTACGTGCTTTTCCCTGGTACTTAGTGTGGTGTGCTTTTCCCTGGTACTTAGTGTGCTTTTCCCTGGTACTTAGTGTGCTGTGCTTTTCACTGGTACTTAGTGTGGTGTGCTTTTCCCTAGTACTTAGTGTGGTGTGTTTCTCTCTATACTAGTTATAGTATGTTTCCCCTTTTTACTTGTTATAGTATGTTCCTCTATGTACGTGTTATAGTATATTCCTATGTACTTGTTATAGTATGAACTGAACCCTTAAACTATACCTATTATAGTTACTAGTAATGTACTTGGATTGTTGTTAAAATACTCATTTTACCACTAAGTTATGCTAGTACTTTAAAAACGGAGTTTTGTTAAACTATAAAGTAGCATAACTTGAAAAGAGTTTTTGAAATGTTTTGACAACTTATAAACGACATAAGTAATCTTTTGAAAGATGTTTATAGAAAACATTTACACAATTATCATTGTGTTCAACTTGTATTCCCCCCTTAAAAGCATTTAAAACAGTTAAAAGATTCATTACGGGGTATGAACTCACCTGATGTGGGTGATACAAACGAAGGTGTACGTAAGGATGAGAAGTTCCACGAATGAAGTCCCGAGACTTAACAAGTCCTAAATGACATACATTGGCATATATTGACATAAATATAGTGCTTGGAAGTAACCAAATGCAAGGAAACACCTCACGGGACTAAGAAACACTTTGACCAAGTGTTGGAATCACATGTGATTCATCTAAAGGGTGTTTATGGCCATGGCTTGGTGTTTACGGATATGTGTTTACGGCCAAGGGAGTTTACGGCCGTAAACTCATGGTCAAAGATGCATATGAGGGTGTTTGAAGGCTAGGGAAGCTTGAGGGATTTTTGCTCTACACAAGGATGTGAAAGACCAACTCTATGGAGTGTGTTGCGGTGCTTACGACCAAGGGTGTTTACTCTTGGGCCGTAAACTCTCTAGTGATGAGTTTGGTGATGATTCAAGGTCTTACAAGGCACATGGAAGTGTTCTAGCCTCAAATCCAAGCCTTAGGAAGAGTTTATGGCCAAAATGGCACCTTTATAGGGGTTTACGGCCATGGGAGATGGCTTGGCCGTAAACTCCTTTTGGTCCTTCATTCTTGATGTTTTCAAGGTCCTAAGCACGAACCTTAACTGGATATCAAGTATAGGGAAGAGTACTTACGATATATAGGCTTGAAATGGTGGATTTTGGCCAAGAACACTAGTGTGTGTTATTGGTGTTTTTGGTGAAACTTGAAGATCTAAGGAAAGTTGATTTTCATGGATGAAATCAAAGAGTGTAACTAGGAGATGAAGTGTAACAACAAATCAATGAAGGAACACTTACGTTTTTGATGATCTAAGACGATGAACTCGATGATACTTGAGAGAAAACTGGAAGTTCTTGAGGTTGGAATGCAAGAAATGGCTAGAAATGACCAAGGGCCATCTATATGGGCTTGAGTTTACGGCCACATGAGTTTACGGCCGTAAAATCATTGGCTTTGTGGCCGTGAACTCCTTGTGATGAGGTTAAGGCCCTAATCTTTGCACAGTGTCTCTAGCAGGTACATTCTAACACTTATTCCTTAAGTGTACTAGGCTTAAAACTCCTTAGAATGACCTTTAACCAGACTAGAACTCATTACCAATGAGTCTGACACTCTGTCGAGTTGACTGAATGAGTTTTAAAAGCAAAAAAATTTCTGGTTGTCACACTATTCTTCAGTCTTTTAACATTCCTTTACAAGCTTATGATTCTGAAATAATTGCATTTGATGATACTGTTGCTTACTTTGATACAATTATGGTGTCTACTAGTAATGAAGCTAAGAAACAGAACATTCAGTTGCTAGAGACCCAGAAATTGCTAGATTCGAAACGAAGCAGAGTAGAGTATTTGGAATTGCAATTGAATAATGTGAATAATGATATGGAATGTCTAGATAAGGATGTTCGAATGTTACTTGCTCAGATAAACATTTACTATAATTCAACAAAAAGGTTATATGCTAAATTGACTTCATTGCATCATTCATCTGACATTAGCAAATAACAACATAGGAAATTGTTGCCTTTTCTTGTTTTCGAAAGAGAGAAAGTTGATAGTTTGTCCTATGATTGTGAGAAAACCATAGCAGAATTCGATAAAGTGCCTGATAATCGATTTGCTTATGGTATTGTTAAGATAGACGAATATTTGAATGCTGATGAACTTGTTGAGATAGTGAATGATACTTTGACCAAAAGTGAACAAATCAAAATTTTGAAAAGAACTGAGTATTCGAAACTTAACTCTCAATCTAATTTTGCTGATATCGATGATAATTCTGATAGTTTTTGCGAAATCAGTGAAATTGAGGAGGAGGAAAGTATCGATTTTTCTCAGTTATCTGTCATTAATGTCACATCTAAGTCAAAAGGTAAATAAATTGTAATGATTCGATGGTTGAGGATGACACTGATAGACCCTCTACTTCGAAAGTTTGTGACTTTGATCATGTGAGTGTAAGAGACAGTCAAACAGATAGTAGTGATGATGAGAATGAAGAAAAAGTTTCGAACAATTCTGAACCAGAAAAGATTGTTTCGAATGAAACATCCATTCCACGAGTTGTTGATCAAGTGTTTGTAGACACTGAAAATTTCGACAAAATCGTATCTGACAAAGGAGTTCATTATTTGGAAACAAATACTGTTGTGTATCCAAATTTTAAGTGTTCAGATGGGATTATATTTCCGAATCAAGTGTTTGTCACTACTGGAAATGTTGAAAACATCAAACCAGAGTTCAAAAAAATGGTCAAAGAAGATAACAAGAAAACATCAGAGGAAGGATTCTTTTCAAACCAAAGTACTGTCGAAAACAATCTAACAAAGAACTCGTCTGTTTTTCAAAGACAAAACCCACAAAGAAAATGAGTTGATAAACAAGAAAATACAAAAGAGATTTTGAAACAGGAATCTAATGAAACAAATGAGAATGTGAAACTTAATTCACAAGAATTTAAGGATCTTGTTGAAAAATTTTCGAATGAAAACGGAATTTCGAAAAGACAGGCACGAAAGAGAACTTTTTGGCAAGTAGTGTCAAATGAAAAGCAATCAAAAATACCAACCAAGAAAATGTCAGAAAAAGAGTTGCCTAAATCAGTACAAACAAAGTTTTCAACTCGTTCGGATAAAAAGGAAAATCCCGCTCAACCAATTTCGTCCGATACTCAAAATTCTTCAACGAAGTTTTCAAAATCAACATCTTCAAATACTTTTCAAACAAATGAGCAACAAAAGAATTTTTATTCAAAAAGTCAACAAAAGTTTTCAACTTCAAATTCATGTTTTTCAAAACCAACAAACAATCAAAACAGATTTTCTTCAAATAGAACAAATCGACATTTTGCTAATGTTCGTCCATTTGACAATGTTCCAAAATTTGAGAATATTCGAAAATTTGACAATGTTCGAAAATTTGAGAATGTTCGACAATTTGACAATGTTCGAAAATTTGAAAATGTTCGACAATTTGACAATGTTCGAAAATTTGAGAATGATCAAAAATTTGAAAACGTTCGAAAGTTTGCAGACAATCAAACTATTGTGAATGATAAATCCAAAACATCTTCAAAGTTTATTCCACAAAAACCAAATTTTCCGAATCCATCCACACACGAAGCCACTAAAGTTTGGTACACAAAAGGTTCATCTGGGGTGGAAATAATCAATCATTGGCTTGAGGAAAAAGGGAAAAAGTATCAATCGGGAAATTTTTCTCAACATCAAATCAAGAAGGCCTATGAACAATATTTGAATGATACTTCATCTGGAAGTTCATCTTCGAAAGAATCAAATACTCCAGTTCAAAAATGGCAACCAATCTCAAAGGATAAACACACTGAAAATCACGAGAAGAAAGTCAGTGAAAGTCCAAAACTATCAAAAAATTATGTTTCGATATCTTTAACTGATGATGTTGACTTAATTGATTCTATCAAAACCAAAGTTTGAAATTGGGCTTTAGGTTCTAAATTTCATTCGTTTTTTCAAACTAATGACCAAGGACTTAAACAGCCTTGGGTACCTAAATTCTTTTAATGAATGCAGGTACTGAGTGACGAGCAATATGATGAGAAATGGTACATTGATAGTGGTTGCTCACGTCACATGACTGGAAGGAAGGAGAATTTGCGTGATTTTAGAAGTTTGGAAAATGATGGAGTAGTGAAGTTTGGAAATAATCACAAGTGTCAAGTTAAAGGTTATGGCAAAGTAACAAATGGGCAATTTACAGTGAATCGTGTTGCTTATGTTGAAGGACTTAAACATAATTTTATAAGTGTTTCACAACTAGTTGTGGGCACTGGCAATCAAGTTGTATTTAACGAAGAAGGAAGTATCATCTCGAATGTTAAGACACATGAAGTATTGCTGAAATCAAAAAGATATGGCGATATGTTCATTGTCGACATCAAACCTATTGTTGGGAAACCCTTAGTTTGTTTACTTTCGAAAGCTTCATCTGATGTTAGCTGGTTGTGGCATCGACGTTTATCTCATTTAAACTTTCGAAATCTAAATAAGTTGGTAGTAGATGATCTTGTTCGGGGTTTACCTGTTCTAAAGTTTGACAATGATACTTTATGTGCAGCTTGCGAACAAGGAAAACAGCATCGTAAAGGACATCCAATTGTCATAGATTCAAAAATTGTTGAACCGCTGGAACTTGTTCATATTGACCTTTGTGGACCATCAACTGTTGAAACTCTCAACAAGAAACGATACATTTTGGTTATTGTTGATGATTTTTCACGATTTACTTGGGTGTATTTTCTCAGGTTAAAATCTGAAGTCGCTCAAACAATGATTGAATTTATCAAGAAAATTGAGACAAGTCTGAAAAGGAAAGTTCGTAAAATCAAAAGTGATAATGGTTCCGAGTTTAAAAACAACGTGCTTGATTCGTTCTTAACTGAGAAAGGAATTTCGCATAAGTGGAGGGGGAGCACTTGAATATTCCTCCAACTGTTGAGGGGGAGCATCCTTTCGAGGGGGAGAATAGCTGTGTAAATGAAAGTTTCAAGGGGGAGCATTAGAATGACAATTATGTCGAGGGGGAGGATAATGATACTGAAACCATAAATCTTGATGAAAATGATGAATTTCATGAACTAAATGATAATAATTCTATTGCAGGATCCGAAAATGAAGAAATGTACGATGATGCACCTGTGGACTTTGATCCAACATATCCACCATTGGAAAAATGGACAAGAAATCATCCAAAAGAACAAGTCATTGGGAATCCACAAGATGGAGTTTTGACTAGAGCTCAAATTCGTGCAAAGAATGAGGTACTGAATGCTCGTCAATAATTTTGTATGTTTAATGTTTTCATCTCGAAATAGAACCAAAGACAGTTAAGGTTGCAATGGAACACTCATATTGGGTTGTTGCAATGCAATCTGAACTTGCTGAGTTCGATAGAAACAAGGTTTGGAGGTTAATTCCTAAACCTGAAAATGTTTCAATTGTCGGATTAAAATGGATTTTCAAAAACAAAACCGACAAGGATGGAAATATTGTTCGAAATAAAGCACGATTAGTTGTTAAAGGATATTCGCAACAAGAAGGTATCGATTATGAAGAAACCTTTGCCCTTGTCGCAAGACTCGAGGCTGTTCGAATATTTTTGGCTTATGCAGCTCACAAAGATTTTGATGTTTATCAAATGGATGTGAAGTGTGCTTTTCTCAATGGTGAACTCGAAGAAACAGTTTATGTTGAACAACCTTCAGGTTTCATAAATGAAGAATATCCTGATCATGTTTATATTTTAGATAAAGCAGTATATGGGTTAAAACAAGCACCAAGGGCCTGGTATGCAACTCTTACCAGTTTCTTAAAACAATCGAAATTTAAACAAGAATCAGTTGACCCCGCATTATTTCGAAAGAAAGTTGGGAATCATCTAATGCTTGTTCAAATTTATGTCGATGATATTATTTTTGGCTCTACTGACCCTGCTTTGTCTAGTGAATTCGAATGTTTGATGAAAAGCCAATTTGAAATAAGCATGATGGGTAAAATCAATAATTTTCTTGGTTTAAACATTCATCAAAGCAGAGAAGGAATTTTCATCAATCAAGAAAAATATACCAGGAATTTGCTCGAAAAATTTGGAATGACAAATAGCACTAAGTTAAGAGTACCAATGGCAGTTGGAACAAGGCTAAATCCTTCGTTAGACACACCTGCTGTTGATCTTACTTTATACAGGAGTATGATAGGTTCATTACTTTATCTTACAGCAATTCGACCTGATAGAATGTTATCTGTATTTGATTGTGCTAGGTATCAAGCAAATCCAAGAGAACCACACTTGACTGCAGTGAAAAATATTTTTTGTTATCTCAAGGGGACAATTTCGTTAGGATTGTGGTATCCTTCGAAATCAGGATTTTTCATTCAAGCGTTTTCAGATGCAGATCTGGGAGGATGTACACTTGATCGAAAAAGTACAAGTGGAGGATGTCAATTGTTATATAGGAAACTTTTAAGTTGGCAATCGAAAAAGAAAACTTGTGTTGCAATTTCTAAAAAGATTTTATTTTTGTTAGTTTGTATTCTTTTCGAAAAATCAAAAATTCCAAAAAGATTTTATTTTTGTTATTTGTTTTAATTTTCGAAAAACTTAAAAACACAAAAATATTTTATTTCTTTTCAAAAACATAAAAGACCAAAAAGATTTTTGTTATTTTGTACTTTGTCTTTTCTTTCTTAGTGCAGAATTCACGAAAGTTTTACAAGGGTCATGCTTGCGTTTCTAGGGTAAGGTAAATTTTCGACAACTTTGTACTAGTTAGAATGTCCCTAGAAGCATGTTGCAGCATGTCGACCCAAGCCTCCATTGACTCAATGTGTGATTTCGAAAACCTAAATGAAATTTTTCATTACGACAATTTCTTCCCAATCAGGCTTGCATTCACATTAGTCTACTGAGCTATCTAACTCTTCTCAAATGAGTTAAGAGTTTTCTGTTTAGTCCAAGCATAACAGAGGTACAATTGAATTCGCGAAACAACATTTTTCATCTCAAACTTCTAACACCTTTCACACACAATGACGTATGTCGAAGAGGTCATTGATCAAACCAATCATGACTTAGACATATCAAAACTCTGTGTTTATGATCTTGATTCATGAGGCCGTGATGAAAGTGAAACCCAATTTTCTAAATTTTTAAGGAATTGACGGGGAACTATGTTCCAGATTTAACGAAACATTTGTTTCAGTACCAACTTTCGAAACTCCAAATCATATTCAATTCTTTTGCGTGATCTTGATCAAATAGTCGAAACCCACGATATTTGTTACCCAAAAGGATCCAGTTCAAAAAATTTTCTTGAATATGATTTCCGGGTGAGTTTCATTTGAAATTCAAAGTCACTTCAAGTTTTCAATCAAAGCATACTTGTCACTGACTACACTGGTCAAACAGGTAATTTCTGTTACAATTACTCACCTTATGTTTAGGTTAATATGTAACAAAATTTTTAAGCCACCCACGAAGCCTTGAAAATGAAGCCCTTCGATACTTCTCTACAAGTATTCGATTGAAATTCACGAGAACATACACAAGTTGTTGGTTATCTCTCTTGATAATTAACGAAGCAACCTTTGCCCGGGGTTTAACTGCCTTTATGTCGAAATTTTATTTTTCGACATCACAGATCCCAAATTTTTGTTAGTTTGCTTCTTATCTTATTCTATTGGCACACTACACTCACGAAATCCTTGAGGTTTTGAGTATTACCAACTCAGGCTGATGATTTCGACAGTCTGGCATATGACTTCATCTCTAATCCCAAAGACGAAAGAGTCTAACCTCCATGCCGAAGGTTTTCGATCTTATCCACTTGGTACTCACGAACAGTTTGATGTGATGGTTTGGCAACGTGGCCCGACTTTCAAGGAACTTTATCTGACATGGGCGTTTAACAGCTAGTGGTGTGACTTTCAAGGACAGACGTGGCTTACTCTTTCAAGAAAACGTTTGGAATTCAATTGGGGTTACATATAAAATGAAGTTATTATCTCCTTTTATAATTGCGCGTTCAAATTCGCAGATGATCAAAAAGCCCTAAATTTCTCTGTTCTTCAAGAATTTCTCAAAACCCTAATCAATGGCGGCTGATCCAACCACCACTACTGAAGAAATTGCATCTCAACCACTAATGAAGATTCAAAGCACCAACTATCAGGTTGAAGGAGATGTGTCAATGTATCCTGAAGAACTCAAGATGTTGATTGTTGCTCTACAACATTCAGGTCTCGCAACTGCGATGTTCAATGCTTTTGAAGTCCCGTTGTGATGGTTATCAATGGCTGGTTCCACTGCTTCTTACAGCAAAGCCACTGATATAATCACATTCAATCTTGTGAATGAAAAGCGAATTTAACGAGATGGGTCATCAGCCACCACTCGCTAAGATCAGTGATTTCAAGAAATCTGGTCTTCCTTGCATATGGAATTTTTTGTTTGGAATATACCTTCGTTGCTTAACTGGGTGAAGTGTAGGGCTTGACAATGGGAGAATGGAAGTCTATGCTATGGTATCAGGGTTGTACTATGATCTCAATGTTGATTATGCTACTCAGATTTGGAAAGAGTTTATCAAGAGCCTGGAAAACATGAATGTGGTAAAAGGAATTTTGTGTGCTCGTTACTGGAGTTTGGTGCTTCAGTATGTATATGAGAAAGAAGGTATTCCAGTTCCCGCTGATGAGGCTAAGGCAGAATTCGCGAAGTATCATTTTCTAAAGACTGTTGCAGATGATTCAGAAGAATTCCCAAATGTTGCTCTAATTCCTGATGGGATGTTAAAGAAAGTTGATCCAACAAATCCAGTATTGGTGGCATACTTGCAACATGTTAATCCTTCAGTCGAAACTGGGATTTTTCTGAAACTAAGTGATGAAGGTTCATCCAAGAAGTTGAAGAAGTCAAAGAAGGTTCCTGAAGAGGTTGTTGTTCAAGAAACTTCTAAGAAACAAGCTAAGACCAAGTCTCCTAAGAAGATTGCAATTGAAACTGAGAAGCCTAAGGAGAAGGTTGTTCCTGAATCTTTGAAGGAATTCATCCCTTCGAAATCAGGTGTGTTCAAAAGATTATGGAATTTCACTTATCAGAAACGAACTTCATCAAAAGATCAATCTCCTACTATTCACAAACCTCAGCTTAACCGACAAGGAGTGAAAGTTCGTGAGATTCCTGCACCCGTTTCCCCATCCTCCAAGAAGCGAAGAGCTGAGGATGTGGCGAAGCATATCAACAAGAAGAGGAAGAAACAAAAGCTGGTGGTTCGTGAAGAGTCATCAGATAGTGAGATCGTTCCAGAATCACCTTTGGGTTCGAATTCCCCAAAAATCTCACAACCACTAATCCTTGAAAATGTTTCGTTACCAACAACAACAGTTCCACTCGAAATTGTTGTACCCAATTCAGTTCCTGAGAAGGTTCCAATTTCTCCAATTGTTGCAAACGTATCTAATACGGATGCACATGTTGTGGTGAGTGTTAATCCATCATCTCAAGGTATTCCTGAACCTATTTCAAGTACTTTTGCTTCACTTCCACCTTTTATTAAACCTGTTTCCACTACCACTCCTTCACCAACTTTCGATCAAGTCTTAAACCAACCCTTCACTACACTTTTCCCATCACAATCAACCGATCCACCAAAACCAAATTCCGATGATGAAACAGATGGCAGAGGTTTCGTAGGAACGTTTGATGATCTCCATTTTGATTCGGAAGAAGAGGATATACCAGATCACATGTTGATGTCTGGTAAGCAGTTCAAGATTCTCAATCGAAAACTCAATTCTATTCTTCAATCACAAGCTAATTCTGGTGCAAAGAATTCGGTTTCGGGAATCGAGGTTGATGTTATGTTGAAGGCAATGGAGCTTCGACTGCAGAAGCAATTGGATGGTATGGATAAAAGTAACGAATTACGGGTCAAAGCTCAGACTGATTCGTTTAATTCTGCACTCAAAGATCTTCGTTTGACAACAAAAGAACGGCATGTTCTTTTTGTTAAAGATGTCAAGACAGTACGTGAAGATGTCAATCGAAAAATTGAGGAGTTGAAGGTTGAATTTTCCAAAGAACTGAGTGAGCTGAATTCAAATTATTCGACAATCAAGTCGAATGTTGACACTATAGCGGCTGCAGTCAGAACGGTTGTTGAATGGTATCAAGCATTAACTCCCAAGTTTGACGCAAAGGATACAGCAGATGTGTAGTGGTGTTGATTATGATGGCATGTGCGGAATAAGAAAAGATCTAGTGAATCATCATGTAAAATCAAGAACACAAGGAGTAAGATCTAGAAAGAATATACAAATGGGTTTGTACACGATTTCTCTCTCTAGTCTAACACTCCAAATGGTTCCTTACATAATGGGAGTCACTCACTTCCTATTTATAGGAAAGACTCAACCCATTTACACATACAAAGGGGTAAAACCTAAGACTCCACATCCAAGCATGACTTTGTACCCTAACATTCTCCCCCTCAAAGTTAGGATTGGATGTCCCGGCTTCAGTATCCAACGAGCTAGCGTGATCAAGACCAAACTCCCCCTCGAAGTAACACCGGTCTTCAAATCCGCAAATGAATATCCGACAAACCCGAGAAGCTTCAAATAAACATCATTCTCCCCCTTTTTATAATCAAAAAATGATTATAAAACTCATTAAGGGTGAGAAGCGCCCGAGGAATAAACTTCACAATACTCCCCCTTGATGTGTACCAAAAATGAATCACCAAAAATCTTGCACGGAAAAACAATCACGAAAAAGCCACAAAAAATTTCCAATTTATGAAATTTTTTGACTTTTTGGGTGAAAGTTGCAAGATTTTCCAAAATCCGGGTAAAAAATGTAACTTTCTGAATTCTGCAGGGACCCATTGCGCCAAAAACAGCCTAATATGCGAAACTCTATCCCATTTACGAAACTGGGCATAAAGCGTAAATTCGCACAAACTGCAGGAAAAATTAGTCCTTTTTCGAAATTGGGCGAAAACTACCAAACTTACGAAGCCTCAGGGACTATTTTTGAAAAATCTGCCCTTTTTACTCCAAACGTACGAAACTTTGCCTTTTGCCTTCAAAACATACGAAACATTTGCCAATCATACGAAGAGTTTTAAAATTTGTCAAACAGTCGAAACTATAAGGGCCATATGCGAAAGTTTTCCTTCTTTCTTCCCCAATTTCGTTTCTCAGACAATTCCCTTCGTACGAAATCATCCATGCTTCACTTCGTACGAAACTTCATCCAAACACACGAAATTTTTCACACGAAATCGAAGCATAACGAAGCCTCTTAATGAACAGTAACCTCTTAATCATCCAACCTCTGAATCATAACTTCGTTCTTACAGTTTTTTGTTTGAAAAAACAACACACTTCGTTCATTCAACAACAGCTCAACATCAAGGCTTCGTACGAAATCAAACACCCATTTTCTCTCTCCCCTTCGTTCAATCAAAGCACCAATTTCGTTTCACAGATACTAACATCACAAAATAAACTTTCATAACCTAAAAACTTTCGTTCGTTTTCAAAATTCATGGCTTCCCATTCGTTATCAATTAACAAACCAACATCGACTCACAATCAGCTCAACCTTTCAAACATTGACTCCAAAATCGACATCAACACAATTCCAAAGCCGATCTTATGCCATCGACTCCAACTCCTTTTGTTCCAGTCAACCTTCGAATCTGATCAAACTTCCCATAGCCCAGCATCAAAAATCAACCCTTCTTCTTCACTTCGGTAATCACAATGCAAGATCTGTTCGTCCCCAAACCATCTGTTCGTCAATCGACCCCAAGACGTCTTTTCCCAAAATCGAATTCGTTATTAGCCTCCATATATGCAAGAATCAACTCTCCCATTCGATTTCCAGCATAAACCAACAATAGAAATTGATATCAGGAGACGAACAACCGAAGATATAAGTCAAAATTGAATTTGACTCTAAAACATAAACCCATTCAACTCAAATTGAACTCCCAAATCAAAACAATTTTGTCATCAGTAAGCCAACGACCACTATATTTCGAAATCAAAAGACGAATCCTTTCACCTTTATCAGACCCTTGATTCACAAACCTCAATAACGAAATCAAAACAATCGACTGATAGTCTTCAAACACACGAAACTCAACATCAATTCTCAATTTTAAATCAAATCAATCAAACTTCGACAGTAATTCCAAGTCGATTCCAACTTACGGTTTTCACAACCTAAGTCTTCCCAATCGACAATCAATTTCAAACAACTTCCGACGAACTCAAGAGCCATTCAAAATCGAGTAACGAATCCAAGATTTGGTAACACAACAATTTTCGACTCTCAAATCCAAAACAAATCGAAAGCAATACTCAAATCAAAAACGATTTCAAAGATAAATGGCTCATTCGAAACCAAACACAAATATGAGTCAATTTTGGCTTTCGTGTTAACTGTTCATCGTCGGAAGTCGGAACTCAATTAACGAGTGTGTTCATTTGATTCAAATTGGGCTAATTAAACAAATATTATCTGATTTGTTAATGTGGGCTCAAGGAAAAATCAGATGAATAGTAACAGATTTTCAACATAATGGACTCAATATAACAATGAACAGTAAACAAAATAGATTTGGTGAATTGGATTGGGCTCATGATGAACAGTGACATCCGAATGAAAAAAAACTTGAGAATACGATTTTGATTTTGATTTTCAAATGAACATAAAAAAAATTGGGATTTGATTTAGATTTTTGAGAATTTGATCTAAACAAAAATAATTGGATCAACAATGGCGTTGAAACGGATTAGATCCAATGAGGCAAATTGATCAAAAATTGAAAAACGTAAAGTACGAATCAAAATCATGGACGTTTTGGAATCCATTTGAGAATTTTAGATACCTTTTTGACGAATCGAGTTCCGTTTTCAACGAAAGAATCAAATTTAGAAGATCTTGGTTCTTTTGTTAGAATGAGGAAATCTCCAATTTGAACATTGTACCACCCACTATGCGAGATGTACAACTCGTTCTTCGTGTTCTTCGTGTTCTTCAACGATCCAAGAACATCTTCAAAAGAACTATCAACACATTTGGGTTTTGACTTCAAATTCAATGCAACCTTTGGAGATTGTTGCTTTGGAACCCAAATTTGCTTCACGGATTTTGATTTCACAACAACATTTGAAGATTTTTGTGAGTAAACCCGCTTGTTCTTCCGATTCATCTTCTTCTTCTTTTTGTTTCTCATCTTTTTGCATCTTGAAGACTTAATTTCATGAACAAACCCACTTTCCACAATATCAACTTTGTGATTTTGAATCAAATCTTTTGGAGTTTGATACTTGTGTTTTTCTTGAACCACCGGCTTCCGATAAGGAATCATTCCTTCAAACGAATCACAAGAACACAAAATATCATCGGTTTGAACTCCAATCGAGCTAAAAAAAATTTCATCATGAGAATCAACTTCAACTCCTTTTTCTTGAACATCAAGAACAACACATTGAACTCCATTGTCTTGAACTTCTTTTCCTTGAACATCATGAACATCAAGAACACGATGAACATCATCAAGAACATGTTCTTGAGCTTCACGACAATTTGCATAATATTCAAGTCTATTTCTTCCCGGTTTACAATTAGCAAGAAAAATTCCTTTTATGACTTCACCATTTCTCTTATTTCTTCGTCTTTCTTGATACGTTGTAATCAATCGATCAAACAAATCTTTGTTTTGATAAATTGGATAACCAATGAATTCTCCCTTTTCATCCCTTTCTCCATTTGAAATAAGTGCATCTTCACTTTGCAATCCAACAGTCATTCGATAAAGAATACATTCAAAAGAAGTGTATACGTATAGAAAACTTTCATTCCGAATCAACCATTGCTCCATAATTGCTTCTTTTCTTTTGAATCAAATGTTATGAACTTGGGTTTTCTAGAGAGAGAAAGTGTAAATCAAGGAGATCTCTAGAGAGAGAAAGTGAAACAAACAAGTATTCTAGAGAGAGAAAATCGAATTATGGATGAAATCAAGGAAAAAATTCGATTACTAGAACACAAAACACTCTCAAAACACGAAGATCAATAAGAACATGAAGAATCACCAAATCAAGATTGCCATCAAGGATCAATTCTTGATCAAATCAAGAACACCCGCTCTGATACCAATTGTAGTGGTGTTGATTATGATGGCATGTGCGGAATAAGAAAAGATCTAGTGAATCATCATGTAAAATCAAGAACACAAGGAGTAAATAAATCTGTGTAAGCTCATATTAGATCTAGAAAGAATATACAAATGGGTTTGTACACGATTTCTCTCTGTAGTCTAACACTCCAAATGGTTCCTTACATAATGGGAGTCACTCACTTCCTATTTATAGGAAAGACTCAACCCATTTACACATACAAAGGGGTAAAACCTAAGACTCCACATCCAAGCATGACTTTGTACCCTAACAAGATGCTCAGAATTTCGAAAAGATGGATGTTTTGCTTGGTGAACTGAAAGAGTTAGTATTGAAGCCAGCTCCAACTTCATTTTTAACTCCTGAGTTTTTAACTCAGAAGTTACATAGTTTGGATCAAGCCATTCAGAAGGCTGTTGCTCCTATTTTGAAGTTTGCAAACATGTTACCCACTGGTGCCCCACCTGTTGTCACAGGGGTTCAAGGGGGAGAAAAGAAAATTAAAGAAGGTAAACCTTCGAAAATTACAAAAGGGGTTGATAAGCCGAAAAAGATTGAGAAGATTGTTACTACTGCTGGTGAATTAATGAAATTTGTATCTACTCAAGTCACAACACATATAGTTCCAAAGGTGAATACAACAGAAGCCATCAATACAACAACAAGACCGATTCTGAAGGGAATTGTAATTGGTCCAACAACTGGAGGAGGAAGTTCAGGTTCTTCTAAACCAAAACCTTCTGAAGATGATGGAAAAGGGAAGGGGATTGTGATTGAAAAATCAAAAGAAGAGAAGAAGGCTGAGATAGATGATGAAATGGAGAAACAAAGACAGATACAGAGCATACTAAGACTTCGTGAAAGCGATCCACCTGGTATCGAAAAGGGAGATCCAAAGAAGTTGTACAGTTATGAGAATATTGAAGCAAGAGTTTCTTACAATCATATGTATGCGTTTGAGAAAAAGCCTAAGAAAAGCTATTCTATCACTAACACTGATATGAGTCAGCTTGACTTTCCAGTGAATGAAATGATGTTTATAATGGCTCAGTACAAGATAGTTGAGAAGTTCGACAATGAGGATGATTATATCCATATGAAACTTAGGATTCATGTAGTTGTTGGAAAAGAACCAGAAGAAATATGGTCTTTAGTGAAGATCTAGAAGGTTTTCAGTATAACAAAGGATGTGATGTTCGAGAATATGATACAGAATTTTTGGTATCATGTTGTAAGAGCGAACAATCAAGTATGTGACTTCTCGGTTGCTAATTTTCCTCTAATCTGATTCAAGTTGCATTAATTTTGAAAGACATGGAGGCTTCGCAACTTCAAGGGACTGACAAAGATGTTTTGAGGCTTGGTCTTGCCCATATCAAAATCTTCATAGACAATTACTCTGATTGTCTAGAATTGACTGATGTGGAGTTAGCATCAGCAATGGGAAAGGAAGTGAAAGTTGCTATGGAATTGTCGAAGACTCAAGTTGAACTGAAAAAAATATGCTGATGGGGAGATATGCTAAAAACCTTTTGGATTAGTCTTTGCTGGAAAAGATAAGAATGGCAAAGCTAAGAGGTTTTTATTTCAGACTTCAGAGATTCAAAGATATACGACTTCGCAATATACGAACTTCATTGTTCGTATGAATAATTGCAAGAAGAACAATGACGGAGATAAAATGGAGTTAAGGAAGACAATGACATGGTAATCGGAGATACGAAGGATGATGCACTTTGCTGCACAGATTCTCACGAATTAAGAAGTTCGACATGATTACAAAGGGGGAGATTGTAGAGTCGAAATATCTTGTAATATGTCGAAGTCTGTGTATTTGTCTGTTTCATATGTTTCCTTATGTATTTGCTAAGGCATCTTTTTAACGTAGCTTAAAGTCTAGCCTTAGTATTTTTTGTACTTTCAGCCTCCTATAAATAGGACCTGAACATAGAGTTCATAGTAGAGTTTTCCCATTTTTACTATCGTTTTGTACTCGTGTTCATTGGAAGTAATATGAGCTGAACCAGACCTTATTTACTTCTCGTGTTCATCTTTTACTCTGATTTGATTCTCACACTTGATTAATCACAACTACAACTTTGATTCAAATCTCTCTTTTTTCTACATTCTAAAATAAAACAGTTTTTTTTATTCCTAAGGAGCTTTTTTATTCCTAAGGAAGGAGTTGATGTAGCATGTCATGTCGACTTCCATGTCAACAGTTCTTCCAATGTAGCGTACCACATGTGTAGAAGGGTAAAAAAGGACTAAAGTGCAAGAATTACCCAATTTGTTGGGTTTTTCTATTAAAAAGTAGATTTTTTTCGTAATTTTTCCCAAAATAATAAGATTTTTTTGGCATATTTCCCTACATTTTACGAGTCAATTACGATAGACCTTTATGACAAAATTGTATGCCATGATTTTTGACATAATCTTAATAAATACATTTTTGTATGTTATGTTTTTACGTTTGTATATATATATATATATATATATATATATATATATATATATATATATATATATATATATCATAATATTACAACATATATATCTTTGTATGTCATGTAAATTCGTTTCCATAAAAATAATCTTCATCAAACCTAATAAATGAAAATGATTTTTGCCACATGTCATATTCTTCATGCATTTGTATATATATATATATATATATATATATATATATATATATATGTATATATATATATATATATATATATATACACACACACACACACATACACTTGGCAGCTAAGGACAAATGTTGCAGAATTTTTCTTAAACAGACAATCATGTAATACACGTTCACATATGAGATAAGGTGTTCCTGTAAGTCCCAAATTTTGCTTGATGTATCAATCAAATCCACTTGATGGTGCGAAATCCCAATCAAGTGGATGATGCAAGATAGAATGGAGAAGAAGAAGAACACTACATAAGATTCACACTTCTCTCTACTTTCTCTCTCTAGAGCTCTCTCCCCTCAACAATGCCTTCCTTTTTTGTTATGGCCCCCCCTTTTCTCTTATCCCTCTAAAACACTCCCCATGCACCCTATTTATACTTATGAACTATACCTAAGCCCAAAATACAAAGGCGTGACCGAAAACACATTAGTTTTCGGTCCATGCTACAAATAAACCAAATATTATTTTCGGCCCAAGACTAAAAACAATAAATGCTTAGAAAAGTAAAGTATAAACCATATTTTTGACCCAACAATCTCCCCCTTGGTTTATAGCTTTCTTTTCTTTGACCCAACAAACTCCCCCTAAAAATGTAGCTTGCCTTTCTTGTCAATCTTCACTTTGAGAGCTTGGCTTCAACGTTTATCTTCGATTTCTTCACAGCTTCAAGATGAACAAATGAGTCTTCTATGTGAGTGACTTCATCTTGAAAATTTGAGCTTCTCTTTAAAATTTGACATTGAATGCACGTTGGGTGTGGAGGCTTCATGTAGAGATTCTTGAAAATTGGCGCTTTCTGCTTGAGAATCTTCAGAGAGAAAATAAGAGAGAACAAATCTTCTGGATCACTTCAGCAGGTACATAGATAGCAGCAAATTGATTGAGGAGGCTTCAATGCAACTTGTCACATAATCTTCAAGTCAGCTTCACCTTTCTTCTGGGGTTGAAAGATTGTATGTTGAAAAATGATCGTCACTTCTAGTTCCATCGAATGAATGTTCTTGAATGATTACTGTTGCGCCTTGAGAATTAGCCGTGACCAAAAAAATCCCTGTGGATCACAGAAAGAATCATAAAGACCCTTCTTACCACAGTTGTTCAAGGATGAATCCTTGGCTCAGAAAGAGACTTCTCGCAGTATCTGTGTGAACTCGGAGGAACGCACTGCGATTTGTTGAGTATCGGAGAACTACTCTTGGCTAGTTTTGATGTTAGCCCCTGTATATCCTTGATCATAGATCTCAATACAGTTATCAAGTTAACGAGTTAACTTGAACCTTGGCAAGACGTTCATCAATACCTGTTTCCCTGATGGGTGAATCACCCTGGTGCCATGACAGTTCTTAGGTAAAGAAAGTTGACAAGACCAATCTGACAATTTGTACCATTTCAGACTTTCAATTCCTTAGATACGACAGTTCTTAGAAAGAAGCTGCCTGATTGGCATTTTGTACAATGTCACACCAGGTATGAGCCATTATCCGTCAATTCATGGGTGAAATCTAGAACATTAAAAATAATGTTCACCGTCAATTCAGAAATAAATGGTTTTGGATTTTGGGTTTCACTTAGAGTCATGGTGACAACGACATCTAAGATCATAAACACAGACTTTTTGGCAACCGTCAGCCGAGTTGTTTTATACTCGAACCTCAAAGGGTATCGGTACGTGGAAGTGATTTGATGGAGAAAATTTTAGATATGGGTGAAGAATAGTTGGGTGTTTCACATTGGTCATGGTGAAAATGACCTTTGATCATTAACATTTGATGCGAAGATTCCTATTAAGACCGGTATATGTCTCAATATAGAAGAGTCTATCACTCGCATTTGAATCTTCCGTCAATTCCTTGTGAAAGTAGTGTGAAGTGTAATGACCGTCAATTCCTTTCCACTTTCAGGTTTCTTCTCCTTGCTCAGAATATTTCGATACAGTCTCCTTGAGTCTCATCTTCTTCTGAATTCACTTTTCAAGACAAAAGAATTTTTTTTTGAGATAAACACAAAAAATAAAAGTATTTTTGGATTTTTGATTTTTCTAAAAAAGAAATAAAAACAGAAATAAAGATTTTTTTTAATTTTTTTAATTTTCTGATTTTTGTTTGATTTTCTTTTAATTCAAAGACAAATAAAAATAAACATATTTTTGTATTTTTGAAATTTTCTGATTTTTTTTTTTGTTTTGTTTTTTTTTAATTTCTCCCCCTAAATTTATGCATATAAGAGAATATGAACAAATTTAACAAAAACAAAAGTAAAATACGAAAACTTTTGGGATCAAAGTTGTCAAGCAATTTAACTTGCCCTTTATCACTAAATCTCATATCATTTCTCAAATAAGCACCTATAAACGAACCATCATGAGACAATATTTTTGGTTTTCTTTTTTGTTTTATAATTTTTTTTATATTTTTTTGTATTTTGATTTCTCCCCCTTAAATTGAGCATGGGGAAGAAATAAAATAAATGCGCAAAATTAAAAAGAAATTTGTCTTTGAAACGAATCATTTTAAGAAAAACTCAGGAGTATCGAAATAATTCAAACCGAAAGTCAGCAATTGAAGACGCAAGCAGCAATGAATTCAGCCTTAGCTGTGTTTTAATCTCGGAACAGATCCAAAAATTCTTCACATCGTCAAGTACTATCCCCATTTGTGATCCTCTCCTTTCTTCCTTTCCCACAAAGGACACATACTCTCAAACAAAGTTATGAGTGTTGTAAAGTTGAGAGATGTCTCCTATCATGTGCATGGAACAACCACTATCAACAGACCAGAGTCTGATGATATTCCTCCATAGCTTCTCCTACACAGAGTGCGGGATTAGTTGGTCTTTGGAACCCAGTCCATTTTGAAACTGGGTTGACCTTTGTCATCTACACACGGAACTCTCTCCCATGACATATCATGCTTATCACATACATAAAGCAAAGAAATGTTAGTGTCATTAGAAGATTTGGTAGAGTGAACCTTCGGAACCCATCTGTAGTCGGGTTTAACCCATTTCTTGCTCGATCGGTTGGGTCCCTTATCGCTTTCTTTGGAACTTGAAGCCAATTTTCGAGATGACTTTGACCTAACTGGTCTTGGTTTCACTGGAGCATCTCTTGAGTTTGGCTTCTTGGCCAACATTCCCATCTTTTCCTTGGGATTTTGATTCTTGGCATTCGGAGTTGGATTCTTGGCCTTTTGCGCGTTCAGTCACCATTGCGCAAATGTGACCTTGAAGGGTTTCTTTTGGAGAATCTCCCTCTTGGCGCATTCTGTCATCCTTGTGCATAGTAGGGAACGTATGCGCGGTTTGGACAATTTATGGAAATGTGTCCAGGTGTTCCACAGTGAAAACATGTTTGTTTCTTCACGTAGGAGTTGTTTCTTCCTGCCCTGGTGGCGTACCCATGCCTTGTCTCTGATTGTTCCCACAAGCACACTTGCAGCAGGCTGTCTGTTCACTTGCTTTGGTGGCCTGTACTTGCCAATAGCAGGTTTGTTAGAAGTAACTGAGTTAGAAGCAACAGATTCAGAGTTCAATGAGACATTGGTTTGACAGTCAGTAGAATTAACAGAACTAGAATTAATTATATTCTCCTTGTTCTCATCTTCCACTGCTTTACCTGCACAGGAAGAAGAATCATTAGAATCTTTCATCTCAACACCCTCAGTTGGCCCTGATTGTTTAGTCTTAACTGAAGCTGGAACAGTGGTTTGGCCATACTAGCAGGTATTTCTTCCTCGTTGATCTCAGGGGGTGGGTTATAGTTGTCATTGAAGGGAGGTGGTACACTGTGATACCCTAGACCCTTGGTTTGATTATCTTTAAATGTTAATTGTTTTTCTATCATGGATGCAACTACCTCACTTGACACATCAAATTTCTTAAAGTTGAATTCAGCATCTTTATATTTAGCTTTCAATGCATCAAGTTTGGTAGTCAAGTTAGCAAGTTGTTCCTTAACATAATCATAATTCACACATTATTATTATATTCTTCTTGAAGTTTTCTAAAATCCTTGGTGTTGGCCTCTAGTTGTGCTTTTAAAGGTTTTTGGGCCTTCCTAAGTGTATATCCTTCATATTTAAGGTCCTCATTTTCCCTTTTTAGCAAATCATTTTGTTCACAAAGAAACTTAATCGTTGCTTCACAAGATTGAGAACATAAAACTTCATTGACCGGGATGTTTGAGGAACTCATTGTTTACCAAAAATGCCCTTTGACTATAAACCTCAAAAGTCAACCTTAAAGGTCAAGTTTAAAAAGTCAAACTTGAAAAAGTCAAACTTAAAAGTCAAAATGAAAAGCTAAAAGTGAAATTTGAAAGTTAAACGAGAAAGTCAAAGTTTAAAGTCAAAGGTCAAACTTGAAAGTCAAAAATTAAAAGTCAAAACTTTGGGTTGAAAATGAAACTTTAAATTTTGATTTTTTTTTTATTTTTTTTTAAACAAAAAATATAGCCTTAGAACCAAAAATGAAGTTATTTGATCGAAAACGAGTTTACAGCTGGAAACGGACTTACGGCTGTAAACGGGGTTTGCGACTGTAAACGGCTGTAAACGGGGTTTGCGGCTGTAAACGGATGTAGACGGGGTGTGCGGTTGTAAACAGGGTTTGCGGCTGTAAATGGGTTTACGGCTGTAAACAGGGTTTACGGTTGTAAACGGGTTTCGTTGTTTACGACCAAAAACGTGATTTTTCACCTTTTAGCTCCAAAACTTGATCAAAAACTCGTTTTTATGAAAAACACGAAGAACAAACCCCCAATATTTTGTCAAAAACTATCCAAAAACATAAAATCCTTCAAGAAAAAGTGCAAAAACGCTCCAGATCTTGCCAAAGAGATTGATACAATCCAAGCTCTGATACCCACTGTAAGTCCCAAATTTTGTTTGATGTATCAATCAAATCCACTTGATGGTGCGGAATCCCAAACAAGTGGATGATACAAGATAAAATGGAGAAGAAGAAGAAGAAGAACTTGATGAATCTATGATGTATTGATGATAAGAATGAAGAACACTACATAAGATTCACACTTCTCTCTACTTCCTCTCTCTAGAGCTCTCTCCCCTCAACAATGGCTTCCCTTTTTGTTATGGTCCCCCCTTTTCTCTTATCCCTCTAAAACACTCCCCTTGCACCCTATTTATACTTATGGACTATACCCAAGCCCAAAATACAAAGGCCTGACTGAAAACCCATTAGTTTTCGGTCCATGCTACAAATAAACCAAATATTATTTTCGGCCTAAGACTAAAAACAATAAATGCTTAGAAAAGCAAAGTATAAACCATATTTTTGACCCAACAGTTCCAAAAGTGGGTTTAAAAGCCTATCTTTGTAAATATTCTATCCGTTTCCGATTATTTGTTCCCATGTCTGGGATACTTTTTGAATCATCGAATTTATGAATATTATATATCTGTTTTTTTCCCTTTAGAGTAAACCCTAAACACTAAACTATGTTTTAGTTGTATCATGTCTATTGATAAAAGCTGGACTACTAAACCATATCATCAATCTCCCGAGTTCCAGCAAGGACTCCACTATTTTGTCGAGAGATCCATGTGATACCTAGATAGTAAAGCTGAAACCAGATGTCCATGTGAGAAATCTGTTAACCGTTACTTCATGGATCCGAGAACAATGAGACGTCATGTACGTACACATGGTTTCAGTCAGTCGTACGAAACATGGACATATCATGGTGAACCTTTAATTTCTTCGGTTGTAGATGTCCTAGCGCCAAGTAACAAGACGACTGATGTTATCGATGATGTTATGTGGGAGTCGAGAGAAAATGATACCAACCTCGATGAAGGAACCTCAAATACAGTGCGTAGCAGTATCGATGATGATTTTTTACAATTGTTAGAGGAAGTAGAAAGCATGTTCATACTATCTAGCCAAAAAAAACTGAAGAAGATAGGTTTAGGGTACGAGTCAATACATGTATGCAAAAATGACTATTTTATCTTCTCGAAGGAACACAAGTCATTAGAGATTTGTCCCTTTTTTAAAGAGAGTCGGTGGATTGATAAAAAAACCAAGGGTAAGAAGGTAGCTTATAAGGTGTTATGGTACTTTCAAGTGAACTCTAGACTATGATGTTTGTATTGTTCAAGGTACACTTCCTAAAATATGATTTGGCATAGTACTGGGAGATCAGAAGATGGTGTGATGCATCATCCCGTTGATGGAGAATCTTGGCAAAAATTTAATGTAGATTGCCCTGACTTCTCGATTGAACCTCGAAACACATGCCAAGGGATTGCAGTTGATGAGTTTAATCCATTTGGTAACATGTGTAATCCATATAGCATGTGGTCGGTCGTACTCACCACATACAATTTTCCACCATGGCTTTGTATGAAAGAGACATCATTCATGCCAGCCTTGTTGATTCCCCACCCTAAAGAACATGGAAAGGACATGGATGTATTCTATAGATAGTTAGTGGAAGAGCTTAAGTTTTTTAGGTACTCAGGCGTACGTATTGAAGACGCAACGACAAACACATTCTTCATGATAAAATCGATGTTGTTATGGATAATAAACGTCTTTCCATCTCGTAATAGTTTATCGGGTTAGAGCGGGCAAGGGTATAGAGCATGCTTGACTTGAAATGAAGACACTCCCTTATATTGTGTAACAAATAAAGTTGTTTGTATCGGTCATCATCATTTCTTAGATGCTGATGATCTATGAAGGATGCGTTTGGAATTAATGGGCAACCCGAGACAAGACCCGCTCCGAGAAAGTTTACTAATGAATCCATACAAGAGAAACTAGGTCGTATACTACTTCGTAAATCAGCTAAACATCTTAATATTGTCAAGGAGATGATAGGCCAGCAAGTATTCAAGTTAAACGGGTTGAAATGTAGCATATTTTTCGAGCTCGAGTATTGGTCTTCTCTACAGCTGAAGCACAACATAGATGTGATGCATGTAGAGAAAAATGTGGGTGAGAGTCTTTTAGATACTTCTCTTATGAATGATAAGAGTAATTACACATCAAATGAAAGGTATGACTTGAGAAATCTGAATATCCGACATAACCAGTGGTTGCAAAGAAAGGGTAACAAGCTCACTCGACCACATGCAAGCTACTCATTTATGAAACCTCGCCGCAAAATCTTTTGTCATTTTATAAGAGAAGTTAAATTTCCAAATGGGTTTGGATCTAACATCAGTAAGAAAGTGGTAGATAATGATACTAACATTATTAGGCTGAAATCTCATGACTATCACATTCTTATGCAATCTTTGATACCAATTGTAGTTAGAGCGTTATTGCACAAAGAAACTTTTATATCAATTGTAGATCTTTTTACGTTTTTCAAGCGAATTTTCTCCGGAACACTATACGTGGAGGATATGAGGATAGAAAAAGAGGACATTATTAGAATCTTGTGCAAGTTAGAGTTGATTTATCCTCCAACATTTTTTGAAATTATGATTCATTTAGTTTTGCATTTATCTGTTGAAGTGATTGTTGGATTCCCGGTATGTATGAGATGGATGTATCCGTTCGAAAGGTATATGAAAAAGTAAAAAACTATGCCAGATGAAGGTTATGTTGCTGAAGAAGCTTTATCATTCTGTTCGATGTACCTTCGAAACGAGGATGCTGTCATTGAAAAAACAACGTTTTAGATGTTTGAGTCTAAGTGTCGACCGACCAGCACAATGCAAATCAAACATTTTGATCTAAGGGAAAAACGTAATATAGAATCGTTTATATTGAAAAGCTATGAAGAAGTAAGACAATACATCGAGTAAGTGCTCTTATCTTTATCTTTCATTATTTATTGTTACTTTTTTCCGTTCATCAATTATATATATATATATATATATATATATATATATATATATATATATATATATATATATATATATATATATATATATATATATATATATATGTAAGAACCCCTTCTCTAATCTTTACAATATTATTACTTCAAACATGCTACATGCATATTCATAATATAATTTACTGAAATCTAGATATTTACCTAAAGACTGGATACAAACCAACTATTAAGAATTTTTACAGAGTTTTATATATTACATAATTTCCCAGGAATTTATACACTAAGTACAAAAGTGATAATATTAACTATTCTACATCTTCTTACAGTATATTACTATTTTGGATGCTTATCACCTGCAATTGTTAAACATTGAGAGGGATAAGCGGGTGACGCTTAGTGAGTTTAATAACAGTTACAATATAACGTTATGCCATATATATGTGTATATATATATATATATATATATATATATATATATATATATATATCAATATGACAGAAGCAAAGAGGGACAAAAGAACAACAAAAGTAGATGAGTATCATATGACAGGCTTTCCATATCAACGAATAATCTGATTCAAAGATTTACAATCATTGAAACACAACAATTTCAACATGATATACATCAATAAGACTTCAGCCCAAATGACATAGAAAATAAACGATTTCTGATTATTATTTTGCTAGAATATACAGGCTTTTAGCCCTACCTAGCATTCTGCCAATACCAAAGTGATGCTTAATCATTCACTTCATGGTTAAAGGCTTCATACCAATACCAAAGTGATGCTTAATCATTCACTTCATGGTCAAAGGTATAGCTCCATTATCATAATAACACAGGAAAGCACATTGCACATATAACACATAACATACAATTGTCCCTATATTGAACTCACCGTGAAATAACCAAATGATAAAATGATAATTTGGGCAGCACTTCGTTCCTAAAAATGACTTTCTATGACGAAACCGGGGATTATAGTTGAAAACCGAGCTTTGTGTGGGCAGAGTTTCAACTTGAAAAGATTATTTTCTCTGGTCTTTGGTGCGTCCGGACTTGCTTCGGGTGTCGGGGATGTTTCCTAGGTTGTGGGGGTGTTAGGGTAATTTGAGAGATGAAAGAGGGTGTAAAAGTATCAATTTTGTAACCTTAAATCGGGCAGCCTCGCACCCTATTTATAGTGTCTGAAGCACCTAATTACGCTGGGTGTAATTTTAGAGTACACGGGGCATACTGCCTCGCAAGACTCTTCGCTGGGCGTACGCCTTCGTACGATGGGTGTATGAAGGGATTAGCCCGGACGCGTCAAGGCTACGACACGTGTCCATCATGTGAAGGAGTAAGGGGGATGACGGACTCCGGATCACTTACACGAGTACGCTGGGCGCACTCCTTCGAACCAGCCTCGAAGTTTGTGCCCAAAACTTCAAAAATTCGTAACCATACGAACTCCGTTTTCGACGTTCTTTATATCCACTTGTAGGTGAAATTATGCTGTACAACTTTCATTTAGACTCCGTCGGCTAATTTTGATTTATTTTTAAAGTTATATTTTTAACAGGCCGGGACCGGAAAAGTCTGTTAAAAATTCATAACTTCTTCATTCGATGTCCGTTTTCGTCTGTCTTTTTACCGTTGTACTACTATTGACGAGATCTTCGATTCTCGTTTAGGTTGTGTCGGCTAAAAATCATTCGATCTTTATTTCGAGTTTCGGGTTGTGTACTGCTATGTCGAATCTTAGAAAAATCATAACTTCCTCATACGAAGTTAGATTTGGACGTTCTTTTTATGAAAGTTCTCGGTTTAACGAATACTACGACTTTCATTTAGATCACAAAGGCTAAAAAAGTAGTTTATCGTAAACCCAATTTTTATACGTCATATAGCGTCGTGCCGGTTCTATCGTGAAACTTCAATAAGTCATAACTTCTTCGTTATAACTCGGATTTTAGTGAGGTTTTCGCCTAAATGTTTCTAACGAGATAATCTACAACTTTCAATAACATTATTTTTACTTATTTCCAACTTTATATTCTTGTTAATTTTTGATAATCTTTGATTGGAATCTCATAAGACTTCCAATACTTCTCGAATGATTCTAAACATAGTTTTACTTCGAGTCTCATAAAACTATCTTGTTAGAACTCAACGCTCAAAATCATATAAAATTCAATAATATTCACTCTTAAGCTATCAAGCTTATAAAACACGATAATTATACATGGTTATAAACGTGTATGTTACAACATATATATATATATATATATATATATATATATATATATATATATATATATATATATATATATATATATATATATATATATGTATGTCATCAAAATAGAAAATTGAAATCTGAACAACCTGAAGGTGACAAAAAGACCAAATTTCCCAACTGGTTTCTTGAAAAGGTAATAATAATTAAAAAAAATTGTTTGATCAATATAACGAATCAAGAATATATAACACATTAATATATTTTTAATAGGTTTTTTAGATGGAAAAAGAAAACTCTCTAAAATTCTACAAAGAGTTGTCGACCCTTTCCATGGGTTCACAAATGAATTTTTATACTTACACCGCGTTCATAGTCAATGATGTTAGGTCTATGGTGCTTAGTCGTGATGCACAACGCACAACGTAAAACTCTGGGTTCTAGAAGTCGGTGAGAATGGAGAGAAATATTATGGCCAGTTAGAAGAGATTATGGAGGTGCAATATAATGATTAATTGAATGTAATATTTTGGTGTAAGTGGTTCGATATAGGAGATATTCCTGATGATAATTTCATCAGTATCAACACAGAACGAGAAGCGTACCAAGATGATCAACTCATATATGCTTCCCAAGCCAAACAAGTGTTCCACATCTGCGAGCCTTCTCGAAGAAACCAAAATGACAACCCTCATTTTGTTGTCAATCATGTTAATCATCAAAGTATTTGGGATCTACCACCGAACAATGATCGTGTCCAAAACTCTTACAATAACTCTGTCCAAAATGTCGCAACATGGAGGATGAAAATATTGGCGTATTTCAAAACAACTCTTCATTCGGTGCTAGAATTTTTATCAACTTTTCACAATACATTCAAACAATGTTGATGTAGCTCAAAACAATGTTGATGATGATAATGAAGACGAGACTAAAGTAGCCCCGCTAACTGGTAGAATCGATAATCTTTCCGAGGAAGAGACTAATTATGATGATGACGATTCTGATTATGATATTGATGAAGAAGACATAGAAGTACGTGAGGGAGATTTTGATTAAAAAAATTATATGTTGTTTTGTAATAGAAACTTTATTTGAAGTCTAACTTTTGTTCATATTGTTTGTTTGCATTGTACATCTTATAATTTTGTAGGCTAACTTTTATTCATATTGTGTTTCTATATTGTACACCATGTAATTTTGCAGGCTATTTATGGGGTTTAGTCGGGTGATAATCTTTAACATGATGGCATATGTTGTAGACCTAGTACATGGAGGTAACAGAGTCGGGGATCCACCACTTCCAGTAGGCTTTGGTCGCAGACAACATGGACAGGATGGTTATTTTTATTATGATATGTTTATTAGCTATTTTTATTCATTTTTTATAATCTATCGTGACTAATATTTTTAACTATATTTTTTCAGCTTAGCTTCCTAAAAAAAGAAGTGGTCTATCAAAAAAACATCCATTTATGAAAGCTGGTACTGGCAAACAAGGGAAAGCTCGTGGATTTAGATTTCGATAGGGAGCTCACATATTCCTAAAGGTTTATATCAATCGGATAAACTTCAAGTATAAAGAACGAAAATATGAAAACATAGAACATAAAGTAGATAACACATAGAGTTATCCAAATTTTTCTTTCACCAAGAAAGAGTTTGTGTCTTTACCAAGAAGACGGGTTGTCACAAAGACGATTGACACAACGCCGAACTCTCTACATTGGGTTTTACCCTAATGTATATATTATATACTAATCTATACATGTGTATCCCATGATTTATGGGATTGTATATTATCTATACTAAGAACCGATCTTCATACCCATGGTTGTAGAACTCGCTACTCGGTACCTGTTAGGTCGACTACCAAGTAACGAGTAATCGGGAGTACTCAGATTTAGTAATTCATGTAGAAATATTTTTAGGGAAATTATATATGTCAAAATCATAAGTTAAAACCATAATTTGATTGAAATATATAACAAAACTAGATACATGTGAATACATAAAAATTGATAAACACACAATGGTCTCACTTTGTGAATGATTACTGAAAATTTAAGATATATATGTAGTAATAATCACATGTGTGTGTGTTAAATAACAAAAGCAAATTAAGTATATTATACATATTAATCACCGATTTGGTCGAGTTTACAACACTGCTCACTTCAGTAAAGGCCGATCGGGGAGTACTCGGATTCTGTAACTCGCCTCCGTAAGGGGACGAGTATGGAGTACTCGGCCGACTCGGCGAGTTTTACAACACTGTTCATAACAAAAATATTGGATCTGCTATTTATTCTATACTTATCTATATCATTACCTAATTTACAAAAGATTATGTAGAATAACTATACTATGCGTTGATGTTGTTAAGCTTGATAAGCTGGCGTTGGTAGTAGAGAAGACGCTGACGCTGACAGATAGCTTGTACGAGTGTTTGACTCATCAGATCATAAGGAGTGACCTTACAATATCCCCTATCTGATGATGTCAAAAATAATCTACTTTATCTCGTGTTCCCCCTGAGTGTAAGAATGAAAATTTGAAGTTCTTCAGCTTTAACGAGTGCTCCCCTGAGAAGATGAATGACTTCCCATGATTATCAAGCAGTTGAGGGAGGATAGATAATGTTACGAAGGATAATGTTGATGTCAACTTGACTCCTATTTAGATTATGCTTTTCTGTAGATCTAGTAGTTATTTCAGATTTAGCATATTCTCCGCCTTTTTGACATCAAAAGTAAAATCCATCTGGAGGAGGAAACTAGAGGATCAAATTTGCAGCTTGCAGTCTAGTAAGATTGTGATGTCTCCTGGTAGTGTGGGATTACACTACTATTCACTGACACAATATTGTGAGATTTCATCAGCGTGTGGTTTCATACACTGGATCATTGATCACTTTCATTGAAAGAAAATGGCAAGAGTGGTATGATGCGTGTAATACATTCTAGTATGAACTGTACCCATCGGAAAAGAGTGTCGAAATTTTATCGGTGTATGGATAATATAGTGAATCATTAACTTCGTAGTATAATAATTATTGGGAAAGAGTGGGTAGGTGCGTGTAATATATCACTGACAATGATATACCCATCGGCAAAAAAATTTTGAACACAAATCAGCGCTTGGTATCGTACGCTGAATCATAAAATTCTAAAGAATGAATTGATGGAAAGAATGGTTTGATGCGTGTGATAATTTGTGGTGTTTTAGCTTAACCATCGGCATTGATCTGTCAAGCTTTCATCAGTGTATGGTACATTACGCTGAATCACAAAGCTTTAAAGAAGAATATAAGGGCAAGAATGGGTTGGTGTGTGTGATAGCCTATGGTACGTAGACTAACCATCGGCACATAGTTTCAAACTTTTATCAGTGTGTGGTATATCATAATGAATCGTTAATTTTTATTGATAAGAAATGAAAGAAGAATGGATTGTTTCAGTCATGCTGAGGTGAAATCATCGTGAATCATAAACGATGTTAACTCATCAAGAAGAAGTGGTTTAAACTTATGTATCATAAAAGTGAAGTTCCAGTATCGAACTATAGAGTTCACCATCAATTCATTTAATATGGTATAGGACAAAATAATAGAAAAAAAAAGTTAGTCAAACAAAGAAATAGTTTAAAACGAATATACAGCCTTTTCAGATGTCCTGTATATAGCCTTCTTAGAGGAATTATAAAGGAAAGCACAAGCAAAAGGTAAGCACATCAATATACAATCTTCAAAGAGGGATCCTTTTTGAAATAACTACACATTAATAACTTTCCTTTCTTTGAGATATCTACCCTTCAAGTTTGGATATAAAAGAAAGCACAAGCAAATGTAAGCACATCAATATACAATACAACTCACAATAATTCACGAGTGATGAAGCCATTCATCATTGAAGCATTACAGATGGATTCCAAGCTTCTTATTTATCAGGAGCAAGAGAGGAGTAGAGATAAGTCTTTGTAACCAACGAGTTAATTGGCTTAAATCCATGAAACCATCGTTTCCTCAAGATCAACACGAGGGAATTCAAGGTTTTATCAAATTATGAGTCAGTAGATGAAAACAAGACTTACTGCATCGATGGTTGCTCTTTGCACCCATAACAGTGAGTGGAGGAGAAAAAGTTTTTTCACAAGAATGAGAGGACATGACGCCACTCTTTTTCTCAACACCAAGAGCATTGAGATCTTTCTGGAAGACTTCAGTTCTTACAAACTCTGAAGGAAGGAGATGTAGATAAATCTTAGATAGACCTGAAAGATAAGTAAGGGAGAAAAGAGAATACTTGTAAATACTAGAAGCAAAGCTTAAGCAAACTATATAAAAATGAGTAAACATAATAAAAGTAGAATTTGTTTATGTGTTTTTTCAGAAAGCAATCAAAAGTAACGTTAAATCAAAAGTTAGAGAACAATTAAGTCATTGAGAGCATGCCAAGATCTGCAATCAATTTATTTAAAGTCTTCTCATCCAATGACTTAGTGAAAATGTCAGCCAGCTGATCGGTGGATGGAATCTAAAAATAACTCCAGTTTTACCTTTGAAGGATGTCCCTGATGAAGTGAGGACGGATATCAATGTGCTTGGTTTTGGAATGCTGCACTAGATTTTGTATCATATGAATGGCACTGGTGTTCTCACTGCAGATGGGAGTCATTGAGAAGTTTACACCATAATCAAAGAGCTGATTTTGAATCCATAGAATCTGTGCACAACACCTTCCAGCGACTACATATTCAGCTTCAGCGGTAGAGCAAGCCACTGATGTATGCTTTTTGCTAGACCAACTTACCAATCTATCTCCAATCATTTGAGCTCCTCCTGAAGTGATTTTACGATCAGTGCCACATCCACCATGATTGGAGTCAGTGTATCCTACCAAGTTGAACTCAGAATCATGAGAATACGATAACCCAAGATTGGGTGTATGCTTTAAGTAACGAAAGATTCTTTTCACAACTAGTAAATGAGATTCCTTAGGATTGGCTTGATAATGAGCACACAAGATAGTAGCAAACATAATGTCAGGGAGAATGGAAGTAAGATAGACCAGAGATCATATTATTCCTCGAAATAGAGTTGCATTCACATCAGCGTCATTTGGATCAACACCAATAGACACTGATGAGGACATTGGAGTCTTTGCCAGCTTGCAATCAGTAAAACCATATTTTTTCAGCATATCTGCAATATATTTAGCTTGGCAAACAAAAATACCATCAGTTAGTTGTTTCACCTACAAACCCAAAAAGAAGTTTAGTTCACCCATCTTTCTCATCTCAAACTTATTAGCCATGATCTCCACAAATTCTGAACTTAGCTTTTCATCAGTGGATCCGAAAATGATATCATCAACATACACTTGGGCAAGAATGATATGAGATCCTAAAAGCTTGAAGAACATAGTGTTATCAATATTTTATCATTTGTATCCACTTGAAAGAAGATAGCTTGCCAAAGTGTCATACCATGCTCTAGGTGCCTTCTTTAAACCATAGACAACTTTATCAAGATGATACACATGATTTGGAAACTCTTCACTTTCAAACATTTGGGTTGCTTTAGAAAAAACTTCTTCTTGAAGATCTCCATATAAGAAAGCAGTCTTGACATCCATTTGATATACTTTGAAGTTCTTGAGTGAAGCAAAGGCAAGAAACAAACGAATTGCTTCAAGTCTAGAAACTGGACCAATCCTTGTAGCTGACAGAAACCTTGAGCCACAAGTCTAGCTTTATTTCTTATGACAATCCCATCTTCATCCATTTTGTTCCTTAAGACCCAGCGAGTGCTAATGATAGTCTTTCCTTAAGGCTTCGAAACAAGAGGCCACACACGATGACATTCAAATTCATTCAGATCATCCTGCATAGCCTTGATCCAGTCAGCTTCTTTCAAGGCATCGACATTCTTTGGTTCAATCATTGAGACGAAGTTTATGAACACACAGAAGTTGTTGCTGACTCTGCTACGAGTGAGAATCCCAGAATTCACATCTCCAATTATTTAAGATTCGGGATGATCTTGAAGAATTCTTGGATTAGAACATTCATTTGTATTACTTTGAGCTGAGTCTTCCTGGTTAGATGGTTCGGCTTCTTCAGGGATGACAGGCTGATCTTCAGGGATAGATTGTGAGCTGATAAATTGATCAACATTGGGAACAATAGGCTCAAAGTCATTCGGCAACAAATCAGTAACATGGTCTAAAGGACTGTAAGTGAGTTCATTCATAATTGATGACGGGTGATGAACTTGATCATTAATGAACGAGTCTTCATCGTAGGTGACGTGACCTATTTCCTCAAGAGTTTGCCTTGAGAGATTGAATACCCTGAAAGCCTTGGATATGATGGAATAACCTAGAAACACTCCATCATCAGCTTTAGCTTCAAAGTTTGAGTGTTGATCTCTTTGATTCAAGATGTAACAAACACATCTAAACACATGAAACTAAAATACGTCTGGTTTCCTTCCCTTCAGTAGCTCATAAGCAGTTTTCCCATGATGCTTAACAATGGTGGACCGGTTATGGGTATAACACGTTGTGTTGACAGCTACGGCCCAAAATGACAAAGGAAGACCAACTTCAACGACCATAGTTCATCCAGCTTCAATGAGAGTTTTGTTTCTTCTTCTGTAATACCATTTTGCTGAGGAGTTCTAACAATAGAAAAGTTACGAGAAATTCCTACGATTGGCCAAAAGTCTCCCAGAGAAGACTTTTTGAATTTAGTTCCATGATCACTACGTAATTTCCTTACTTTGTGATCATAGAGAACTTCCCACTTCTTGATGAGAGCAATGATTTCATCAACGACATGATTCTTCTTTCCTAAAAAGACTACCCACATAAACCTTGAAAATGCAACCACAATGACGAGAGTGCCTTTCTTCCCAGTTCTTGACTTAACCGGAACTGGTCCAAAAAGAGCCATGTGAAGAAGGTGAAGGGACTTGATAATGGAAGAACATGACTTTGGATTGATAGAATACTTGGTTTTTATGAGACCCCTTCTCTAAAACCTTACCATATTATTACTCCAAACATGCTACATGCATATTCATAATAAAATTTACAAAAGTCTAGATACAAACCAACTATTAAGATTTTTACAAAGTTTTATATATTACATAACTTCCTAGGAATTTATACACCAAGTACAAAAGTAATAATATTATCTATTCTATATCTTCCAACAGTACATGACTATACTAGATACTTATTACCTGCAATAGTTAAACACTGAGAGGGATAAGCGGGTGACGCTTAGCGAGTTTAATAAAAGTTACAATATAACGCTATGTCATATATATATATATATATATATATATATATATATATATATATATATCAATATGACAAGATCAAAGAGGGACAAAGAACAACAAAGGCATATGTGTATCATATGATAGGCTTTCCATATCAATCAATGATTTGATTCAAAGCTTTACAATCAATGAAATATAACAATTTCAACATGATATACATCAATAAGACTTCAGCCTAAGTGGCACAGAAAATAAACAATTTTTTATTATCATTTTGCTAGAATATACAGGCTTTCAGCCCTACATAGCCGGATGCCAATACCAAAAGTGATACGAGTCATGCTCTACATTGCCAAAGGCACAAAGCCAATACCAGAAGTGATACGAGACATGCTCTACATGGCCAAAGGCATAAATCCAATATTAGAATAATACGAGACATGCTCTACATGGCCAAAGGCTCAAAGCCAATACCAAAAGTGATACGAGACATGCTCTACATGATCAATGATATAAAACCAGGATAACACAGGAAAGCACATTGAACATACAACACATAACATACAATTGTCCATATATTGAACTCACTGTGAAATAACTGAATGATAAAATGCTGATTTGGGCATCACTTCGTTTCTAGATATGACTTTCTTTGACGAAACCGGGGATTTTAATTGAAAATTGGGCTTTGTGTGGGCAGAGTGTCGACTGAAAATATTATTTTCTCGGAGTCTTCGGGTTCTCCGGGGCTTGCTTCGGGTGGTAGGGTAGTTCCCTCGGCTTCGGGGGTGTTAGGATAGTTTGAGAGAGAGTAAAGGGTGAAAGAGTGTGAAATTTGTAAACAAAAACCGGAATACCTTGTTTTCTATTTATAGTATCCGAAGTTCAGCATTAAGTTGGGCGTAAATTTTAGTACGCGGCGCGTAGAGTGGTGAGTGGCATCTTTTCGGTTCCCGGACCTCGGACGTGTCAAGAGTGTATGATGTGTGTCCTCCGTCCGAAGAAAGAGGTGACGTGGCCAACTCTGGACCTAGCTTCCGAGTATGTGGGGCGTACTCTAAGCACGATGGGCGTACTGCTTCGGATAAGCCTCGAAGTTTGTGTCTAAAACTTCAAAAATTCATATCTCTCGCATACGGGCTCCGTTTTTGATGTTCTTTATATCCACGCGTAGGTGAGATTATACTCTACAACTTTTCTTTAGACTCCGTCCGCTAACTTTTACTTCATTTTTAATATTATATTTTTGACAGGCTGGGACAGGAAAAGTCCGTTAAAAATTCATAACTTCTTCATCTGACGTCTGTTTTCGTCTATCTTTTTACCGTTGAACTACTATTGACAAGATCTTCGATTCTCGTTTAGGTTGTGTCAGCTAAAAATTGCTTGATCTATAATTCGAATTTCGAGTTAAATACTGTTATGCCGATTCTTAGTAAAATCATAACTTCCTCATACGAAGTCAGATTTGGACGTTGTTTTTATGAAAGTTGTCGGTTTAACGAATACTACGACTTTCATTTAGATCACAAAGGCTAAAAAGTAGTTTATCATAAACTCACTTTTTACGTCATATGACGTCGTGCCGGTTCTGTCCCGAAACTTCAATAAGTCATAACTTCTTCGTTATAACTCGGATTTCAGTGAGGTTTTCGCCTAAAAATTTCTAACGAGATAATTTACAACTTTCAATAACATTAGTTTTACTTATTTCCAACTTAAATTTTACATTTTTGTTGATTTCAATATTTGACTTTTGATTGGAATCTCATAAGACTTCCCATCACTTTCCGAATGATTCTAAACATAGTTTTACTTCAAATCTCATAAAACTATCTTGTTAGAACTCAACGCTAAAAATCATATATTATATAATAATATTCACTTTTAAGCTATCAAGTTTACAAAACAGGATAATTATACATGGTTATTAACGTATATGTTACAATTACCTCCTCCTTTTGAGAATTTCGTCCCCGAAATTACAACGATTTAAACAAATGGGGATATTTCGCTCTTATCTCATTCTTATTTTCCTAAGTATAATTTGGGCCTCGATGGTGTTTCTACTTGACAAGCACCAATTCCACTTCTTTATTACGCAATTCAACCGTTTTCTTATTTATAATCTCTTCGGGCTCTTCTACATATCTTAATTTATCATCCAGTTTCACCTCGGATAACGGAACTGTTTCATCATATATGCTCAAACATTTACGCAGATAACTCACATGAAATACATCATGAATATCTGCCATATTTTCAGGCAATTCCAAGCGGTATGCTTGCTTACCAATTCTCTGGATGATTTTGAAAGGACTAACAAATCTAGGACTCAATTTTCCTTTCTTCACAAATCGCATAATGCCTTTCCATGGGGATACCTTCAGCATTACGAAATCACCCACCTGGAACTCTATGGGTCGTCTCCTCTTTTCTGCATAGGACTTCTGTCGATCCTGGGCCACTTTCATTCTTTCTCGTACAATTTGAATCTTGCCAGTGGTGTCTTGAATCATTTGAGGGCCTCCAAGGATTTTCTGTCCTACATCACGCCAACATAATGGAGTACGACATTTACGTCCATATAGTGCTTCATATAGTGGCATTTTGATTGAAGTGTGGTAACTGTTATTATATGAAAATTCGACAAGAGGTAAGTACTTATCCCAGTTACCACCGACCTCCAAGACGCATGCACGAAGCATATCTTCTACTGTTTGGATTGTTCTCTCCGTCTGACCATCTGTCTGGGAATGATAAGTTGTGCTGAGAGCAACTCGAGATCCTAATTCACGTTGCATACTCGCCCAAAAATGAGAAGTGAAGCGAGTCTCACGATCAAAAATAATCTTTAGTGGCACGTCATGTCTCGCAATAATTTCATCCAAGTATACTTGTGTGTATTTCTCCATTGGAGCTGTTTCATGCATGGCAATAAAATATGCACTCTTAGTCAGTCGGTCGATAATTACCCAAATGCTATCATTCTGTCTCACAGTCTTTGGCAATTTGGTAATAAAATCCATGGACAACTCCTCCCATTTCCAAACGGGAACACTAATACTTTCTGGAATTCCATAAGGCTTTTGGCGCTCTACTTTGACTTGTAAGCATATTAAACATTCCTGCACGTATCTTCCAATGTCTCTCTTTAATCCATGCCACCAATAATCAGCCTGTACATCATAGTACATTTTACTCGTACCAGGATGTATTGACAATTAGACTTATGAGCTTCGTCTAAAATCTTCTGTCTTAATCCGCCAATCTTTGGAATCCATAGCCGATTCTTAAATACCTTCAATCCACGTGGATCATCAAGTAAAATATCAGCATAATGTATCATCCCTTCCTTCTTCACATTTTCTGGCTTTAAAGGCCTCTACTTGCCATTTCTCTAGTTCATCAAGAATAGTGAACTTTACTGTAGTGTGAGTAATAACATAACACACATTATTATGATAAACCTTCCTGCTAAGTGCATCGGCAACTACATTGGCCTTTCCAGGATGATACAAGATTTCACAGTCATAGTCTTTGATCAGCTCCATGGCTCGCTGTTGTCTCATATTCAAAGTTTGCTGACTTAATATATACTTGAGACTTTTGTGGTTGGTAAACAATTGGCATTTTGTACCAAAAATATAATGCCTCCAAAGTTTTAGGGCAAATACTACTGCAGCAAGTTCGAGGTCATGGGTGGGATAATTCTTTTCATACTCTTTTAGTTGTCTTGAAGGATAGGCTATTACTCTACCACGCTGCATCAACACACAACCGAGTCCCAACCTTGAAGCATCGCTATATACGGAAAAATCGTTATCACCTTCTGTGGGTGATAAGATCGTAGCATGAGTCAAAAGATCTTTTAGAGTTGAGAAAGCTTTTTCTTAGGCTTCACCCCATTCGAAATTTACTTCCTTTCATGTAAAACTTGTGAGAGGTTCAACTATACATGAAAAATCTTTAATGAATCTCCGGTAATACCCCGCGAGACCCAAGAAACTGCGAATGTCAGAAGCATTACGGGGCGCTTCCCAATTCTAAATGGCTTCAATTTTGGTAGGATCTATTGATATACCGTCACCAGAAATCACATGGCCGAGAAATTGAATTTGACGAAGCCAAAATTCATATTTTGAGAATTTAGCATATAGTTTCTCCTTTCGAAGAAGTTCTAATATTTCACGAATATGAATGGTATGATCAGCTTCAGACTTGGAATAGATTAGAATATCATCAATGAATATGATGACAGATTTATCGAGCATTGGACGGCATACCCGATTCATCATATCCGTGAATACGACAGGAGAATTTGTCAAACCGAATGGCATGACAAGGAATTCAAAATGCCTATAACGAGTATGGAAAGCAGTCTTCGGTACATCCTACTCATGTACTTTCAACTGATGATAGCCAGACCTCAAATCAATCTTCGAGAAATAGCTAACACCCTGAAGTTGATCAAACAAGTCGTCTATGCGAGGTATTGGATACTTGTTCTTGATAGTTACCTTATTTAACTCGCGATAATCAATACACATTCGCATCGATCCGTCCTTCTTCTTGACAAACAATACTGGAGCACCCCAAGGAGAGGTACTCGGTCGAATAAAGCCCTTGTCAAGTAATTCCTATAGTTGAATCATCATTTCCTTCATCTCAGTTGGTGCAAGACGATAAGGTGTCTTTTCAATCGGAGCAGCACCATGCATAAGGTCAATTCGGAATTCTACTTGCCTATCCGAAGGAAGTCTAGGCAAATCATCAGGGAAAACATCGGGATATTCATTAACAACAGGAACATCATTTACAGTTTTCTTCCCCTCTTTTGAGATATCAACTGTATAAGCCAGATAAGTAGAACACCCCTTCGATATAAAATTACGAGTTTTTAGGAAAGAGATTACTTTAAAGATTTTAAGTCTTTGTTCACCGTAGACATAAATAGGATTCTCCTCTTAAATAGGAATGCGTACTATCTTTTCATAGCACAAGAGTTCTGCACGGTTCTTTGACAACCAATCCATGCCGAGAATAATATCAAAGTTGGGCAAGGAGATAGGAATCAGGTTAGCAAGAAAATTATAACCTTCAATTTCTATGACACAATCTCTATAGACTTTATCAGCAAGTAATGATATACTTCCCGCTGTATCTACATGAAATGGTTGAGCGAGTACATAGCAAGCAATTTGAAAAGAACGCGCAAATTCATTTGACACAAAAGAATCTGAGGCACCAGAATCAAATAAGATGTGAGCAGGTCTAGAGTTGACGAGAAATGTACCGGTTACAACATTAGGGTCTTTGCGTGCCTCTTATGTGGTAATCTGAAATGCACGACCTTTAGCTTTTGGCACCTCCTCCTTTTTTTGTTGAAGTATTTACCGGTTGTTGAACAGAAGCTTGACTTCCCGTCATTTTACTAGTAAGAGTAGGGCAGAAACGCTTCTTTTGGCCAGTAACACCACAAGCAAAGCATGTAACATTCTTCATTGGGCAAATGGGCTTCATGTGGCCCATTTCTCCACATCTATAACAGATCACCGATTCTTTTTCTGTTCTGCATTAATCCTGGTGATTCTTTCCACATTTTCGACACGATGGTGACTGAAGAGAAAAAGATTGTGACCTACCGCGGCCACGAGAGGTATTATGAGATTGTACTTGTTTGCCAGGATTAGATCGAACGGATTGAGCTGATGGAATAGAGGAAACAAGAACAGTTCGATCAACACGTGGATGCTTCAGAACAGAAAGTGTGGTGTCACGTATCTCTAAGTCATGCTCGCGCTTTCGGGCATACTCAACCGCTTTATCAAATGACAGAACATCCCGATTAATCACGGAATCGCGGATTTCATACCGTAATCCTTCCATGAATAACATAATTTTATCGTCTTTAGTTAGAACATACTTTGCAGCAAATCGTGATTTTTAATTAAATTAAGTTTCATAATCATTCACAGTCATTCCTCCCTGTTTAAGCTCGAGGAATTCTTTCTCCAATCTTCTCCTCATGTCTAGAGGACAATACTTTCCTAGCAAGCGAGTTTTGAACATTTCCCAAGATAAATTATCCTGGCTATACTCGTTGAGAGCTTCGAATGTTGCTTCCCACCAGACTAAGGCTTCTCCGATGAGCATTGCAGAAGCATAATTAGCCTTCTCTTCATTAACCACATGAGAGATACGGAATACTTTTTCTGTGTTCTGGATCCATGTAAGAACAACAATAGGATTAAGAACACCTCAAAACTCCGTAGCACCATTACTCTTGAAAGTTTTGAATGAGGGACGTTTCGCCTCCCCATTTGAAGATTCTCCGGTGGCTTTCTCTTTACATTTATCACTATCCTTTTTGTGTTCTTCGAGAGTCTTCCAAATAACACCAGTAAGTTTATCCACAAGTCGCTCCTCATGAGGGGATACTGGAGTATTTACTTCATCAGGATGAGGATCTCCACCCACATCTGGTGTATGGCTACTCACCTGTTCAGCCATTGTTCTGAAAATATAGTATTTTAGAATATTAGGATTTATCATTACCTAATACTTTACTTAAGTCTTTCCTATGGTTTGTATCCATATACTTACAATTAATCCGTTCATATATTGAACTTCCAATAGTTTAAGTCTAAATACCAATCCATGGGATTTTATTCACTTAAACTACTGCTCTGATACCATGATTGTGAGACCCCTTCTCTAAAAACTTACCATATTATTACTCCAAACATGCTACATGTATATTCATAATAAAATTTACAAAAGTCTGGGTACAAACCAACTATTAAGATTTTTACAAAGTTTTATATTTTACATAACTTCCCAGGAATTTATACACTAAGTACAAAAGTAATAATATTATCTATTCTACATCTTCCAACAGTACATGACTATACTGGATGCTTATCACCTGCAATAGTTAAACACTAAGAGGGATAAGCGGGTGACACTTAGTGGGTTCAATAACAATTACAATATAACACTATGTCATATATATATATATATATATATATATATATATATATATATATATATATATATATATATATATCAATATGACAGGAGCAAAGAGGGACAAAGAACAAAAAAGGCATATGTGTATCATATGACAGGCTTTCCATATCAATCAATGATTTGATTCAAAGATTTACAATCAATGAGATACAACAATTTCAACATGATATACATCAATAAGAGTTCAGCTCAAGTGGCACAGAAAATAAACAATTTCTGATTATCATTTTGCTAGAATATACAGGCTTTCAGCCCTACCTAGCCTGATGCCAATACCAGAAGTGATACGAGACATGCTCTACATGGCCAAAGGCATAAATCTAATATCAGAATAATACGATACATGCTCTACATGGCCAAAAGCTCAAAGCCAATACCAAAAGTGATACGAGACATGCTCTACATGATCAATGATATAAAACCAGGATAACACAGGAAATCACATTGAACATATAACACATAACATACAATTGTCCCTATATTGAACTCACCGTGAAATAACCGAATGATAAAATGCTGATTTGGGCAGCACTTCGTTTCTAGATATGACTTTCTTTGACGAAACCGGGGATTTTTATTGAAAACGGGCTTTGTGCGGGCAGAGTAGTTCCCTAGGCTTCGGGGAGTGTTAGGATAGCTTCGACTGAAAATATTATTTTCTCGGGGTCTTCGGGTGCTCTGGGGTTTGCTTCGGGGGGTAGGGTAGTTCCCTAGGCTTCGGGGGGTGGGGGGTGTTAGGATAGTTTGAGAGAGAGTAAAGGGTGAAAGAGTGTGAAATTTGTAAACAAAAACCGGAAGACCTCGCTTTCGATTTATAGTATCCGAAGTTTAGCATTACGATGGGCATAAATTTCAGTACACGGTGCGTACTGCGTAACGGCGCTCTACGCTGAGCGTAAACCTAGTACGCGACGCGTAGAATGATGTGTGGCATCTGTGCGGTTCCCGGACCTCGGATGTGTCAAGAGTGTATGATGCGTGTCCTCCGTCCGAAGAAAGAGATGACGTGGCCAACTCTGGACCTAGCTTCCGAGTACGCGGGGCGTACTTCTTCGGATAAGCCTCGAAGTTTGTGTCTAAAACTTTGAAAATTCATATCTTTCGCATACGGGTTCCGTTTTTGACGTTCTTTAAATCCACACGTAAGTGAGATTATACTCTACAACTTTCGTTTAGACTCCGTCGGCTAATTTTGACTTCATTTTTAATATTATAATTTTAACAGGCTGGTACAGGAAAAGTCTGTTAAAAATTCATAACTTCTTCATCTGACGTCCGTTTTCGTCTGTCTTTTTACCTTTGAACTACTATTGACGAGATCTTCGATTCTCGTTTAGGTTGTGTCAGCTAAAAATTGCTTGATATATAATTCGAATTTCGAGCTGAATACTGCTATGTCGATTCTTAGTAAAATCATAACTTCCTCATACGAAGTCAGATTTGGACGTTCTTTTTATGAAAGTTCTCGGTTTAACGAATACTACGACTTTCATTTAGATCACAAAGGCTAAAAAGTAGTTTATCGTAAACTCACTTTTTACGTCATATGGCGTCGTGGCGGTTCTATCGCGAAACTTTAATAAGTCATAACTTCCTCGTTATAACTCGGATTTCAGTGAGGTTTTTGGCTAAACATTTCTAACGAGATAATTTACAACTTTCAATAACATTAGTTTTACTTATTTGCAACTTAAATTTTACATTTTCGTTAATTTCAATATTTGACTTTTGATTGGAATCTCATAAGACTTCCCATCACTTTCCGAATGATTTTAAACATAGTTTTACTTAAAATCTCATAAAACTATCTTGTTAGAACTCAACGCTCAAAATCATATATTATATAATAATATTCACTTTTAAGCTATTTTTAAGCTATCAAGTTTACAAAACACGATAATTATACATGGTTATTAAACTGTGTATGTTACAGTTTTCTTCCCCTTTTCACACGTTGAGCACAACTTATCCTTGACAAACTACATTTTAGGAATTCCTCTTACAAGTTGATTCTCAGAGATCTTGGACGTGTTATTGAAATTCATATGCGATATCCTCTTGTGCCACAACCAATTTAGATGAGACTGAGCACGAGAGAAGTAGCAGCAACGAAGAGACTTGTCAGTAGAAAACATATCCAGAACATAGATGTTATTCTATCATTTTACAGTAAGAATAGTTACACTCTTTTGATCAACAACCTTTCCTTATCTCTAGTTAAAGATAACTTCATAGCCAGCGTCACACAGTTCGTTGATTCAAACGAGATTATGCTAAAGACCCTTCACATAAGAGACATTCTTGTACACAACATAATTGCACTTAATAGATCCATATCCCTTTGTAGCTCCATTGCCATTATCTCCATATGTAACAGTCGGACCATCCTTCTTTATTAATTCTTCCAAAAGAGACTTGAATCTGGCCATATGTCTTGAGCAGCCGCTATCTAAATACCAAATATGTTCTTTACCCTAAAACTAAAAAATACAATAAGCCCTAAAACAAAACAAAAATATACACACAATATACACTGACCCACTTTACAATGGGTCGCTCAATAAAAGATATTATAACAATTATCAGGGAGACAGTTCAATGAGTTTCCCTTTTTGATCCACTTATCATTGCGAATTATGATGTTGTCAGCGCGAGTGGAGTTCTTTTCAAAAGTGCATTTTTTGACTTTATGAGAGGCATTACCACATTGATAACAAACTTTGATTCTAGAATTATTTCCTTTAACCTTAGATATTGATTTCTTTTCAGCTGTTGAATCTGAAGAACTTTGATTATTTGATTTAAGAGGTCTGGTTTTAGTTCTGGAACAAGGAATGTCATCAATGATATGCTTAGATACTACCTTGTAATGAGGCTCATGATACATTGAAGAGTTATATGAAGTAGAGACTTTGATTGATCTTCAGGTTTAGAATTGCTATTGGAGCACTAAGGAAAAATGCTAAGAATTTCGTTTACCGAATGAACTTCACCATTACATATAGGAAAATTTAGCAAAATCTTAATGGAGGGAATAACATACTCACAGTGAGAAGGTTGATGAGACGGGTCAAGAGCAGATAATTAAGAAACATATTTGGTGATACCGTGAGAATCAATGGAGCAGTGGGAATCAACTAACATTTATTTTATAAAATAAGAACTCACAAATCTATTCTTAAAATCTTCTATTAAACAGTCAGCTTTATAGAAGGTTTGTTTAGTCTCAACAACTTTGGTTAAGGAAACAACACCTTCTATGTCACCTCCAAGAATTTTCTTACACTGATATGGAATTTGAGCATTAATAATTCTTGTAACATTAAAGTGAGAAGAGGCCCGATTTTTCAAAATAAGTTGAATGCATTGAGCATGATCAACAACTTTTTTTTTCATTGTGAAGAAAATTAATGGTGAGCGAGATACATGTGTTTTCCTTTTTTAATGCAGAAATATACTTTTCGAAAAAGGAGAGTTTTCTTTTAGTTTCTTTAACTCAACATTGAGATAAGATCTTTCTTTATTTGATACCAGTAAATCAAAACGTAAGAGATAAATCATGTCATCTTTTTCGAAGTTCTCAACAGAAGAATGGTTAATGAGATTTTTTACCTGATACGCTTATGTAGTGTCCAATTTTGTCTTAAGGTCTGTAGTAGCTTGAGAAGGATCAGCATCAAGAGTCCCAACATTGTCAACAAAAGTTTCAGCGGGAGATTCAACAATCTGGGCCATGAGACACCTACCTTCATCATCTGAGGAGTTTTCTTTTTCAAAAGCAGATGATAATGTAATCATCATCTCTTGAGTGGTTGAAAAATTTTGAACCAGATGATAGACAGATTAAGGGAGCGAGTTTCCAATAACAGCTCTCACCTTTACATCGAGATTCAACACGCTTTTCTCTTCCTTGTTATATCCAGGCACATATTTCCCTTTCAACTTACTACTAGATGCACCATCATTGGATGATTGATGCATAGCGGTGATAGGACCTTTGTTGACGATGTCGAGCATATCAACGTCCATGAACTCGAGAGCTTCCATGGCCTTCGATTTCCAAGCAAAGAATTTGTGTTTCTCAAGCAGATCGATCTTGTTGCAGACTGTAGATTTTGGAGTGAAAGAGGCCGACATGATTAGTTGAGTGTATCAAAAACCTGCTCTGATACTAATTGAATGTTTGTATCGATTGGATACACTTCAAATATAAAGAGCGAAAATAAGAAATCAAAGAACAGGAAGTAAATAACACAGAGAGTACTCCAAATTGTTCTTTCACCAAGAAAGAGTTTTTGTCTTCACCAAGACGACGGGTTGTCACAAAGACGATTGACATAAAGCCGAACTCATTACAATAGGGTTTACCCTAATGTAGATTATATAATAATCTATACATGTGTATCCCATGATTTAACGGATTGCATCTTATCTATACTAAGAACCGATATTGCTATCTATTTTATACTTATCTATATCATTACCTAATACACAAAAGATTACATAGAATAACTATATGATGTGCTGAAGCTGATAAGCTTGATACGTTGGCGCTGGTAGCAGAGAAGACGCTGATGCTGACATATAGCTTGTTTGAGTGTTTGACTCATCAGATCATACGGTGTGACCTTACAATTCTCCTATCATGAAACGTGGTAATTAGTTTAACCATAAGATTGGGAGGTATATGTGGGAGAACATCCCTTTTAGCATATCTGGTTGGGGCAATGTTTCCCTCGCTTTAATGAATGTCGTAGTCGTGCATCTAAAGGTAACTTGGATATTATTTGAAGTTTAGTTGTGAATCATATTTAATTAACTAACTTTTTTGTATTTGTAGAGAAAGTTTTATTTGGATAAGGTTAACTTGGATCTCGAGCCTGCTCAGTTATTGCGGAGCATTGATGCGACTCTATAAAAAATTTACAGAGGCCGGAAAAGTAAACTGCATACCTATTTTCAGAATGTTGGAGGACTTGCAGATATCCCAAGATGTATTAACCATCCCCCCCCCCCCCCGAGGGTATGTCACGTGAAAATTGCACGCACATAGTTGAACATTTTCAAAGGCCCGAATTTATAAAGCGTTAGGTGTCAAACAAAGGAGTCTGTGCACAACAGCAAGTTGTAAACAGAAGGGGGTCGTTCTCGTATAGTAATGCCTGTTTCAAAGAAGTGAGTTATGATATATTTAAATATTTCTTTAAAGTATAATTAAGCTAATTTTTTACATCAAATGGGACATCACTCGACTCGAAGCATTTCGTAAGGCTAATACCAATCATTAAGGGGTATTAGTAGTCTTGCAGTCGAGCAACAATACGTAAGTGGTTAATTTGTATTTTCATATAAGTGTTTATATCATCAAGGGGCATTTAGTAATCTAATTTTTATGATGTTTATCATTTTTTGAAAATACATATTGCTTTACTCCAAGAGATCAATCAACAAACTCTAGCATCTTCTGAAGCAAGTGTTTAAACACACCAGAGGATATAAAATTTGTTTTGAAAGAATATTGGGTTCTTGACACGGCCATATCAGAGGCATTGGGCGTAAACATAACCAAAGGCAATAAGATGCTTACAACATTTGAAGACTTTGGTTCCTTTTGGCAATTAGTAAGTTGATAAAGATGACATGAAACTCCAAGGTAGAAGCTCACTAGAGATATCCACCAACAATTTGTCATCTTGATATGGATGCTAGTCCTTCTTCTTGCAAAAATAATTTCTTAAGTCTTTAAGAACAAAAGCCAATATTTTGTCCTAAAGGAGAATATAAAAGTATCATATTTTTACTTAAGTTTTAATACCTTAAGAACAAAAGACCGAGAGATAGAGAGAGAGAGAGAGAGAGAGAGAGAGAGAGAAAGAGAGAGAGGGGAAGAAAGAGAGAGAGAGAGAGAGAGAGAGAGAGAGAGAGAGGAGAGAGGGGGAGAGAGAGAGAGAGGGGATAAGGGAGCTCAAAACCATAACTTTTCTCACAAAATAAGTGAAGAATGAAAGCCTTTCTTAAAGCTTTGATTATGATCTTTATCCCATGGATCTTAGCACTTTAAGCAACATGCCTCTAAATCCGATATCTTAATAATACTTTAAACACATGCTTCTAAAGCATGTACCATTCAATATTTTAATCAAAAGACCATATTCTCTTACACCATGACTAACATGTGTTTTATAAAAAAAGGAGAAGATATTATATGAAATATTCCAATATTTTATAAGATATAAAGCCTTACCTGTTTAACTAAAAGACAAAAGTCTTTTTAGTCCAAAAAAGATCTTCATGACATAATAAATCATACCTTACGATATATTATGAAATGTTTTGATACTTTAACATTTAAAATTAATATTTCCATGAAATAAATAATTTCTAATTAATTGCAAGAGTTATATTTATTTATCAAAAATCAATTTCTTATAAATAATATATTTGCATCAAGTTGTTGTTAGTGTGACCCTTTGATCATACATTATCTACCAATATCATTCTATAATTACTTTTGCGAATAAAGATCTTTCATTTATAACAATGTTCACAAACACAGAATCATTAGACTCTATAACATAGAATTCATATGCTTTGGAATGCTCAATATACGCAATGAAGATATAATCTAAACATTTCTAACCCAAGGTTTTCCTTTAGGGTTCAACGAGCCTTACAACTACTCTATAACCCCAAACTTTGAGATAACTCAAATTTGATACCTTTTTATACCAAAGCTCATAAGAGGTATTATTACTCCTTTTGTTTCGAGTTCTATTCAATATATAATAGGCTGTCAACATAGCCTCACCCCAAAATATTTCACTCAAACCAGAATATGATAACATGAATTAATCGTTTCCTTTAGAGTCCTATTCTTTCTTTCAACCACACACCTTCTTTTCATAGTGTATAAGGAGTTTTGGTTTGATGTATTATTCCAGTAGATTTAAAATAAACTGGATCATAATACACACCACCTTTTTCAGTATGAAAAACTTTTATCGTATCATTTTTATGTAGCTTTACATGTTGTTTATAAATTTTAAATTTATCAAGAGCTTCATCTTTTGAATGTTACAAATAGACATAACAATATCTAAACGCATCATCAATAAAAGTAGTGACATATGTTTTGTTTCCTAAAGAAGGTTTTGGATGAAAATCACATAAATCACTATGTATGAGTTCGAACACTTTGGTTTCTCTATAACATCCTTAAATGGTTGTCTGGTGATTTTAGTTAACATGCAAATTTTACACTTTTCATTATTCATTTCAAAAGCAAGTATTAGACTTACTTTAGACATATATTCTAATATCTTATAATAAACATGTCCTAGTCTATCATGCCATAATCTAACTTATATAATTTATCGCTAGTACTAGATGCAGTCATGCAAATCGAATTATCATAAGAAGAATAATTACAATTAAACCTAATCATACCAATACATACAAAACCAAATCCAACAAAGGTACCATGTCTTGACAAGATATACTTATCACTTTCTAACACTTGTTTGTAGCCACACTTATTTAACACAATTTCAGATAAAAGATTCTTTCGAATCCCTGGTATATACAAGATATTGTCTAAACAAAACATTTTCTAGAAGTAAGATTAAGTAGAACACATCCTAATCCTATGATTGGTTCGGTTGCAACATTGACCATCTTCATAATAGAACCATCTTCAATTGGTTGACATTTTTTAAAACCAAAAAATATCCTTGCAAACATGACTTGTTTCACCAGTATCAACCCACCAAGCAGCCTCATCATCCAGCACATAAAATGTCTCAAAAATTACAGAAACATAATTTTAAACATAATTAAAATTTTGTACTAAACAAGAATTTTGACCTTTTTGCTTTTTTCATTCCTTAGACCCACTTGGACCAACATCTATGTTCACCTTACGAAGACGACAATCCTTCTTGAAATAACCAAGTTTGTTACAATTCCAACACACTAATTTCAACTTTTTGTTGGAAGATTTTATCATCTTTTCCTTTGTACTTCCTTTTGCCTTTAGACTTGTTCGAACTCTAATAACACACCAAACTTTAATGATGTTGTTAGGCACGTCAATTATGGTCCTTCACCAGACCACATCGATCTCAGGTGTTTTAACACCGATTGAGAATATAACATATAGTGGCCAACAATTTTCACTCACAAATTCTACCCTTTGCCCATTATCGATGACAATGTTAAAAAATCATTTATTTGTTAAAAATGTATGATTCAAGAAAACAAATGGCTGAATCAATAATCATATAACTATAACTCGAGCATTATAGCTTTGATTGATATTATTCAAATTTCCACAAGAAAAAAAGACTAGGTTGTTTACAAGTTTTGTATTTTATTTTTCCCCCTTTTCATACCGATGATGGCCAACAAAACAACTGATGTTAATGAGGTCGTTAGGAAAGTCAAATCTTATATCTTGTAAATTTTTCGAACATAGCTCAAGCATCATACCTCCAATTTAGGTAACTAAAAGTATCATATAAAGAGGACTCAGTTGTCCCTAAGTTTTGTATATTGCGGTTTCTCATTCTACGAAGGTTCTGCCCAGTAACATGACAAACATTGAAGATTTCATCATCACGTTATATCTGATACTATGTATGTCTTTCGAACATAACTTACGCATCTTATTACCAATTATGTTGATTCAATTTCGACAAAAAGTACCCAATTTTCTACAGCGCTGTGTTTTATGACTTTTCACTACCCAATGACTACAACACAGTTAAGGGAAGGGTGTTGTTAAAAGTTGTATGATTCAAAAAAGAAACAAATGTTCGAGTCATTAGAATCTTGGCCACATCTCAAAACTCGGATTAAGTCGATTAGAAACTCCGCTAAAAGAGAAATAAATTGCCTACATCATCCATGTTTTTCATTTCTTTTCCAATTATATAATATAATAATTTGGAAGCCCCTTAGGAACAGTACTTTGTTCCTATTGAACCACTTCTATATTTTCTTTTTTGTTTTTTTTCCTTCAGCAGTCAAAGGTACTGTTCATAGTGTACACGAGTCGTCTTCTCCTTTACCACCGCCACTTTGATTAGTTTTTCAACGTAACCATCCACTGCCTCAAATGTCTCACATCGTACCTTACCATATTTCATCTTCACTCTTCGTCTTCTCTCCTATGCATCACCACCTATCACCACCTCAATTTCCAGACGTATCAATGTTATTTCTAAAGCTTCGGAATCGGCCACCAGCATGGAACCATCCAAGCTCTACCGGACCACAAGTACTATGTAATCGTACCTCCACTTCGCTATCGAAAACCCTACACTTCGAAGACCTTGACATCAAGGTTATTGTCTCTATAATAGGTACTGATTCTTATGATTTTAACTCCAACTCTTTGAATACAACTCTTTCAAAAGCGCATGTACCTGGACGAAATCGAACTAAACCCACACATATATGGAAGATTCCGGTTGACGGATAGATTCAGTAGATGGTCAGGACTGCAATAAGTCACACCGAGAATGAGGGACATCGAATTTAAGCTTATGCTCATGGAAATAACATACTTTCTTTAATCTGGGCAACAACCATTATTAGAGTATGGGTATTTCTTGTTTTTTTCATCAATTTTTATTTTTTCTCTTCCTGTATGTTAGCTTTTGATATGAGGTTCCTCTTCATTCCCCACCATCGCGTAATCTCTCAATAAATTGTACTGCTTCAACTTATCCAGGTATGCATTTAGAGCATTATTGTCAAACTTTTTTGTTATTGTGTACTGCCTTCTCAACTCTCTCTAGCTCAAAGGTTAAACGAGGTCATGTATTATCAATCCTGTTTACAAATGCACATAGGTAAGTGATACACATAGTAAGTTGTATTACAAGCTGCTGATTTTGTGTTCAAGTATCCAATATTTGGGAAATTTACTCACGTGACCTATGTTCTGCGAAGAAGTGAAGAACACCAACAAGGCAAACAATCATGCCATCAACCATTTTTGGTCTTGATGTTGAGATTTGAAAGAAACTTTCATTATGCACACCTGCTAGATAAAATGCTTCAATCATGTTTCTGAATGTTTTTTTTTGCAATTTGTTATTAAGGTAGCCTTAGTTTTGGGCTCACTATCTGTTTAATGAATACCTTTTCACTATTTTTATGATCATGCTGTTTTGTTGTGAAAAGAAAATGAAGAACCTGAAAGATCGTTTGTTTTCTATTAACTACAAGTCATGCCAATGCATTTATAGAGAAAGTGAAACTCAGGTTGATATATGTGACAAAGGATGCTAAATTTCTGATGATCCGGATAGTTCCCCATAGAATGTGGTCCAGAGCAGTTAACATGCCTTCTTAACCATGCTTCCTCTAGATTAAAGAATCTTTCGACCATATCTAATTTCCAATAAGCCTTTTTGTTTACTTCAATTTCTTGAAGTCGTCATTCTTAGGTCCTTACTGCTGAATTTGTTTTTGTTTCCGTTCAATTTCTCTTTTATTTTTTTGTCAAATCATTTCTTATTTTCAATATGATTTAATAGTTGTGTTTAGTATATTCTTATGCCTTTTTATATCTAGATTCTCCTAAAACCAATACGCACGACAACAACTTTAGGTCGAGATTTATATAAAAAAAACTAAATTGTTTCCGTATTTTAGAAAACAAATTTTGGTAGTACCATTTATATCTTGGGGAGAAATTAATGGTTATCTTGGTAGATTAAATGTTAAAATATTATGTTTATTCCAATTGTCTTTCCTAAATTATGCCTGATTAAGGTTGAAGGACCAGTAGGCAGTAGCTGTAAGTTCATCAGTAATTATAAGATTCGTCATTCATTTGTGATGATTGAGTTGAAATGATAACTCCTTTCATTATAACTGACTATGCAGATTTTAACTTTATGAAATGCCATTTTGTCAGGCTGTTCAGCTGCTAGATTGACTTCAATATAAATGCTTTGTTGCTGCTTATTTCATCGAAGGTCACTCTTTTAACTAATCCATTAATTATAATTCACTGAAGTATAAAATAAGAGTAAAAACACAAAACAAAACTCCACATTGTGTTTACACATTATATTGTCACATTTTAGCAAATGAGTTGACTATTAGTTTAAGCTACAAAGGAACAACTTTAATCCTAAGGGTAAAACGGTCATTTACTCTAAACAGAAGGGTGAAATAGTCATTCCTTCACATAAATAGTAGTTTTTTATTCAATAGATGACTTTCTCCTATCCAGTTCAATTTTTGACCATTTTTTCCTTGGTGTTATTTTGGTGAAATTCAACATTTCTGCTTTACAAACAGTGATGACAAATTTATGGTGTTTTACAGGTGAAAAATCTCAAAACCCCATTTTCTTCTTGGTTCATCTGGAGTTGGAGGTGTGAAAAATTTTGTGGGACTGAAAATTGCAACACGACAAGTGAAAACAAATACTATTAGACTTTTAATTTTTGGGTGCCAAAGTATATTATTTCTGATAAAAAGGATTTCTCTTTTGATTTTCTTACCACAATAAAAATGTTTTTATATATTTTTTTCGCTAGATGTAAGATTTTTATAGCTTCCCGTTTTGTCTATTTCTTTGGCGTATCCATCCCCACAAAGTAGGGATTCTTCCCTAGTTCCTCACCAATTGTATCTAGTATCTGCCCCATGTTTAGAAACAAAATGACTATATTGTTTCTGAATTAGATGTTGCTTTAAAAACAAAAAGACAGCCATTTAAACTATATTTAGTCAATATATCAATTAAATAATAAAAAATTCATTAGTTTCATAAAAAAAACATAATTTAACTCTAAAGTTTTATTTTTAAAAGAACATAAAATCATTATCGTAACATCGACCGAGTTGATTCAAATTTCCACAAAGATTGAACCCAACCATTTATAGTTTTCGTGTTTTACGTTTCTTTCATTTTTTTCTCCGATTCAAAGGAAAATGATACCTAAATTAAGCTCAAAGGTAAGAATTTTGGTGAACATTTCCCTAAAATCTATTATATACTTTCTTTATTATAATACAATTAAAACTAGTATTTAAGTCCCACGTGTTGTGACGGTAAACTTGTTTGCAATCAACAAAAACCGAAAACTATAAAAAAAAATTATGTAACAGAAAAAAATATAACTTTAATGCGCAAGATAAGTCTTTTGCAATTTATAGATAAAATGTGATTTACAAATGTTAACGGTTCATATATAACATAATTTTAGTTATACCATATCAAGTGGATAAAAAAAGTATTAAAATAAAATTTGATCCAAACAATTATCTATGGAAAAAGGGGACGAAAATAAGGCTTTAAAGTGCATCTTAAAGAAATTAATAAAAACGAAAACCATAAAAAGTATTAAAAAATATAATTTTAAAATATAATAAAGATAAATGACAACTTATAAAATACCAATAATTTATCATGAAGAATAAAAATTGTTAGATCCAAAATTTTTGTGAAAAAAATATAAGAATCTATATAGACCAACAAATTTCTATTTCAAGAAAAACTTTTTTTTTAGGTTTTGTATTATATATAGTAAAAGTTGTAATATAACATGATTTTACCAAATGAAATGAATAGTAGCTTGAAGTGATATGAACGGTATTTTAAATTAATCCTTATATAATATAAAAAATGAACAAAAAAATTCAAGCTTGATGAATAGTTTTCTAATTTTTTCCTCTTCTATCTTCTTTTTCTTAATCGAATTTAATTATGCTTTCCTAAGAAAAGTAATACCTTGTTACTAGTCGTGGTTACGATTCTGACCAATTCCAAATGAAATTCAAAATCATAACTATAGAGTAAATATACATAAGATAATGATGGCTAATGGCTTAGTCAAGAACTCAACACCACATAGATATATACTTTGGATAATCTTAAGCATAGATAAATTACAAAAGTGGTCCGGTTTATAAGTTTATCAGATATTGCGGTTTTTAAATTATATTTAGTAATGTTTCGTTCCTACATATGAAACATGTTGCAGTTATGGTCATTCATCCATTTGAAAGGATATTTTTATCATTTCAAATTTCTTTTATCATTTTAATTTATTGAATTATAATAATAAATACAAAAAATATCATATTGGTGCCTCCAAGTGAAAATCTGCAACTAAAAAAAACACAAACACACATACACGCACAATTCGAAAATGAGTCATGGATTTTGGATTTTTACAAAGCGTCTTAAAATTGGAAATTGACAGGTTACTTTCACGAAACGGTTTCACAGATTCATTGTATCAATGGCTGTTGGTTTAGGTTTGTTAAGGGATGCTCTGAATTACTGTGATTCTTTGTTCCATACTTGTTGACTAACATGGCAAAAGATGGAAAGGTTTGTGGATTTTTTGTTAAAGTAATATATTTTCTTAAATTTCTTTATTTTTAAAAACCAAATTGTAAATTAAGACAAATTATGTATCGAATTTTAATTTAGTTCAAATATTCCAATTAAATTTTTGAAAATTAAAATCAATTTAAATTCATTTAATTGAATTGGATCGAACTGATCCGTCCTAAAAACGTTGCTAAAGCCATGGACTGAAATCCATATATTTTTATTATTCACTCTACAAAATATATTTTAAATATTTTATTAGTGTTATATTATTTAATTAAAACATGAAACCAAATACCATTTGCTTTCTATTAGTATTTTACGTTATTAATGGTTAAAATAAAGGGAAATTCTTTTAAAAAAAATGCACATACTAGATGTACCCATAATCTTGTCCAACGTCGATGACAACGTTTGAAAATTAAAATGCATTTTGTTATAAAAATATATGATTCAGAAACAAAAGACTTGCATAGTTGATTTATTAAATCATTGATATTTTGTTTCGGATTAGATGATTGTCGTTTAATAACAAAAATCAACCATTTAATCAATATATTAACTGAATCATTAGAATAACATTCATTAATGATTTGTATCTAAAAAACAAGAGCTAGTTGTTAACTCAAACTTTATATATTAGAGACTAGTTGTGTGACCCATGTATTGTTAATTTAATAAAAAAAAGTAAAATATAAAAGTCAAAATATTTGAAAACTTTGAATTTATAAGAAAAAAAAATAATGAATTATTATTATTGAAATTTTTTTATTCATTAAAATTTAAACAAATAATTTAAATAAATAAACAAACGAAACTAATGAACTTGAATTTAAGATTTTAAAATTAAAATGTAACTTCATTAATGAAATTGATATTAATTTATTACTATATTTATAGTAATTATTACATTAAATATTATATTAAATTTAATAAAATAGAAAAACTCATAAGACATTTGAAAAAAAAATTAATTCAAAATAAACACAAAATAACATTTGGCAAATTGAATAAGAGTGTGACATTTGGCAAAAAAACATTCACTTATTAGAGATTATTAATATGTTTCATATTTATATATAATAATCTTTATAATAAATTCGTTTTATATTTAATTATGATAATATTTATTATAATTAATGTTTCTTATAAGTGTCTTTAATCTTCTTATTAGAAAATATCTATATTAAGAGCATTAATCGATTATCTTAACAACGATTGTGCTGACGATTAAAGTTTCTAAAAAAGAAGAATCCAACCGTTTACAACTTTCATGTTTTACCTTTGTTCCAACTTTTTGCCAATTCTGCTCAATATCATATCCAAAAATAAGCTCAAAATATACAGATTTTTCTAATCATTTAGTTAAAATGTAATATAAGCACTATTTACTATAATACAAACTATAAAAAGTAAATTAAGTTTAAGCTTGTTGAATAGTTTCCTAAATTTCATCAGTCTTTTTATCTTCTTTTCTTTTTATGAGACTTAAATTTTGCTTCCCTAAAGAAAAGTAAAACTTCCTTACCAGTCATGGTTATGATCATAACTACTTGCAAATAAAAGTCAAAATTAATAACTAGGAAAGAAAGTCTACGAGAATGCCTTAGTTAGCAAGCCAACATTACATAAATATATAAGTAAATTGCAGAAACCGTCGATAAGGTTTGCTCCTATTTGCAGGTTTAGTCCAAATTTAAAAACTTTTATAGGTTACTTCTATATGTTTTTTTTTCTTCTTGTTTTGATGTGAATTGGTGTTTATATGATGCTTTCTATGTGTAGTTTTTTTGTGATGTTTTTTGTTGCATTTTTATATACTAAGTGTATCTCTTTTAGGTTTGGTGTTGATTTAAAAACGATTTGAAGATGATTTGATGTTGTTCTTTTGTGTTGTCAAACGGACTATTAATGTTTTTCTGTTGTCAAACTTGTGTTAAATACTTTTAAATTGTCTCTTGTTGAACATTTTTTTTAAATGACTTATTTTGAAAAGATGAATGTACCCGTAGACCAAATCGTCTTTATCACCTTCATACTGCTCAGTTTAAGTTAGTGCACATGAGGTACCTGTTGGATTATGTGTCTAAGCTCATAACTATAATTGGTATATACTTGACCCGAGAGTAGCATGGTCCATTCGGGTTGCATATCATCAGGACAATTTGTGGATGGATATTTGATTACGAGGTTATTTATGATTGATTAACATATTATAAGTTCTAATATATTAATATGAAATCATATTATTTAATTAGTATTGATCAATAATTAATTTTGAATTAATTTAGTGATCAAAAGAGACTGATTAAATTAACAGGGACTGATTATGTAATCAATGATATATATATATATATATATATATATATATATATATATATATATATATATATATATATATATATATATAGTTTGGACTATTGATCCATGATGGGCTAAGTTTATGTAAGTTTCCGTGAAGAGTCAGCCCACATGAAATATGGATCATAACCCACAGTGTATGGATAGGGTTTACCCATGACTCTTGGATTCCTACATATATATATATATATATATATATATATATATATATATATATATATATATATATATATATGTATATATATATATATATATATATATATATATATATATATATAACCCCATGGCTAAAATCGGTTACAACAAGTGTTCTTGGAGTTTATAACCGATTTTGTGTGCCTAGTAATCTCTCTCAAGTCATCCAATTGTTCAAGGGTGTGTTGTGAACCGTTTGAAGCACCACATTTGGGGTGCTAAGTTCTTAAAGGACAAATACATCAAGCTACAACAAGAGGTAATTCTATAACTCACTTTTATGTTGTTTATGTCAATTGTATGCTAGTAGTAGGCTTTATGCTTCGGAAACAGTATTGCATGTATAATTAGAGAAAACATAGATCCAAAGCATTTAGCTTTGTATGTGCACCATAGGATGTTGTAGTATACAAAACCCAACCGTGGTATCAGAGCCTATGATTGTTTTCTATTATATTTGTTGCATGGCTTATTTTTCAAAGCTGAAAAACTGTTCTGTCAGCATGTACTCGACGAGTCCATTCTTGGACTCGACGAGTAGGTTGCTTTTTGCCTTGAACTCGACGAGTCCATAGTTGGGCTCGTCGAGTTGGATGATAAGACAGTAGTTTTTCGGGATTTTTGACTTGTTTTGGATTATGATCATCACCACAAAATGTTTTAGTTCATAAATTTTGATTTTGTTGGTATGGTAATGATTATACTCATCCAATTAAAAGATAATTGTCAAAAATTCAAGATTTGTATTAGTTTATATGTTAGGCTAATATCTTGTAAATTTTTGATGTGAATTATCTTGACTTATGAGTTGAATTAGATCATAGGAAAATTATAAGATAATTTTGTTTATTTAAAATATTGATCTGAATGTTCTTTAAAGTCCTCCATAACTTGTCCTCAAGTTATGGAACATGAAAAGTTTTTTCATAAAAAACCACATTAAACTCATAAGTTATGGAAATCAAAGGTTTTTCAAGAGTTATAAAACTTGCCCTCAACTTTTGGTATTTGAAAAGTCTCAAATTAAGAAACTCTTGTAATTAAAAAGGTGTAACTCTTGGGTACATAAATTAAAAAATTAATTAAATAGTTTTTAATTTTGAATTTTTTATATTTAGAACCTTGAAGTATTTGAGTAGTTCAAATTGCACATTATGGACTTTATTAAATTAATTAAAGTGTTTAATTAAAAGAGAATTAATAATTCCATAATGACATGGTTTAAGTTTAATTAAATTAAGAGTATAATTTATTAATAGATTAAACCATCTAATATTTTAAAAGTTTAAAATACACCCTTATACTATATAAAATTAAAAGTTTAATAATTATATATGTATAAGTTAAAAAGTCAGTCTTACTGTTAGTAGGCATCATTCACGAAGTCGGTCTATAAGAGGGGTATAAGGTTACTGCCTATAAAATGGTGGTTTAATGGGTGTCCACTCTCACCCACCGCTTCCTTGACTGGTGGAGGGTCGTTAGCCGAACGGATAGGATATGACATTAGTTCTCATTAAAAGTATCATGAAAATACCAAGTAACTAAACACTTATAAATTCCCAATCTTAGTTACTTAGGAAAAATGTGAATTTGGTGCTAACTCATGAAATTGCACTTTGCACCTTGTTAAGTCGTTAGTGGAGCGTGTGTGGTTAACCGGCACACTAATCTGGGTCTGGCAGTGTGTGGCAAAGGTTAGCTTGATGTTAATCATAGATCAATGGAGTGTGTGGAAAACCGGCACATTGATTAGGTGATCTGTAACATTAAGAGTACCAAGCACATTTGCATGGTTATTCACATCTTGTTTGTGATCCTCGGCATCCCAGTCACAAACTTGAAGGGCACAATCGAGATTTAAACATGTCATTGAAAAGTTCAATGAATCTCAAAGAATCTAGGAATTTCAATTTATTTAAAACCTAAAGTCCATTTTCGTTTTTCGTAGTGGAAATTGGTAAATCGTCATTTACCTACCTTCAAATATTTTGCAATTGGATTACGGAATCCCTCTTCCGAATTGTAAAATATTATGTCGGGTCTTAGCCTTAATATTTCAAGTTAGGTGTTATATTAAGGACTTAAATCAACTAAACTTGAATTTCTCCCTCGTAGATATGTAGTTCAGACAAGTATGGTCTTCCTAAATCTTTTGGAAAGAGCCTTCCTTATGAAGATGGTGTTCCACGATTGGATCGTGGAAATGGAAATCATGCTTCACTTCCTCCACCTCCTCCGATAATTCTCCCTTACCCACATGTTCATAGATTTGAAAAGTTTAAGGTCACTCAAGCCCTATTGGCTGGCAAACACCAAGATGAAAGGTTTGTGTGTGCACATGTCTTGGAGATGAAGTCACACATTGACATGCTGGGAATTTTGGGTGTCGTTGTTTCAAGGAAGTTGGCTGTTGACTTGGTTCTTCAATCACTTCCTAAGTCATATAGAGGGTTCTTTAAGGACTACTATATGGGAGATCACTACATGACCTTATTGATCTAACATATTTGCTTGTTGCTGCTGAATCAGCAATGATTTGGTGCACTGGTAAAACAAATTTGATTGGAAGATCTACTTCCCAAACTTCCATGGACATTGACAATGGCAACATTGGAAGTCCAGAAATGCTTTCTCTTCCCAATAGAAAGAGATCAGTCGTGGCCAACTCATTTGACCAAATGGTAAAGAGAAAGGCTAAGTCTGAGATAGTCCCGTGTACCATTCCCAAAGAGTCATTATGTTTCTATTGCCAAGAGAATGGGCATTGGTTGCGAAGCTGCCATATTTACCTGAAAGACCACAAGGATGGTAAAATCAGAGTATATGACTCTGCTTCAAGTAAGTCCACTATCTAACTCTATTAAGTTCCTATTTGGACATTCTTAATACATGATGTAGTGTAATTACATTTTGATGTTTTGTAGGATCGAAGAAAAGAATGGAAGCTTAAATGAAGAGTAAGCTGATTCTGATCGCGAAGAGATGGATTTCGATCGCATGGTTCGATGATCAGAATTTTGAGCTGCTGCTTAAGAGTTATGATAGATTGCTTAGGAATAGATAACAACATAGTTTTCATTTGTAATTGCATTGTAAGGAAAAGTTTTTCCGCAATTTTATAAATAAAAGAAAATTTTTTGATTTTATTTTATTTTAAGTTTCCTTACAATGGCATTTGTGAAAATTGTTGTTTATGTGTTTCCATTGATAGCAATATTGGAAAATGGATTTGATTCTTTCGTTTGTGGTAGTGTCAAGATTTATCAAATAAGGAAAGATTCTCATCACCCAAGTTTCAGTTGGATAGAAACTTGGAATCATGCAACTTGTATTATGTGATGAATGAGAACCTTCATCTTTGGGAAATTAAGACTAATTCCTTGTTCACATGTATATGTAAGTCAAGTGAAGGACTAGGGGATCAGGTACACTGGGTTGTGCACTGGTCAGGTCCACCACAAAGAATGATAAGACCATTCGTCATGATTTATGAAAGTTAGTAAATATGGTTATACTTACAAGATTAAGTGTAATTCTGAATCATTGAAAAAGTTTCAATGTATAGCAGAAAGAATAAGAAAATTCAATTAGGCAGAAAGATAAAAGTTTCTCCAATCTGAAAGGAAGGGAGAGTACTTGAGTATCGCGTTTTATGATCATCTTAATGATTATGAAACCATATCACAATTGATCCTCTAAGCACATCTTAGTGCATTTCTATGGTTAAGAAGAAGAATAGTGAATTGTTGAAATGGTTAAATTAAAAAGATGAGTCATATTTCGTTCCAAAATCAAGTCTTAGAGTCATACTCCAAGATTGTGCCTTGAGTGACATAATCTTAAGAAGGTTTATAACACTCATCAAATGTAGAGTAAAATGTTGCTTACTCTTGTACATTTGAAATTGGTAAGTTGTGATGTCTTGGATAAGACAAAGACCAACTAAGACCAATTATGTGAAGTGTTTTTCTTGATAAGAACCGGAACTAACTCTTGAATATTTGTTGTCAAGTAATGTTTCTTGACAGAGAGAATATTATATGAAAAGAGGACAATGTGAGTCTTAAAGATCTTGAAAAGTTTCAAGAACTAATCAAGAATGAACCTGTTGTTTATCACTAGCACACGACTTGAGGTTTGGAACCTATCGTGTTGACATATTCATGTTTCCGTGCCCATTCCAATTGAAGTTGAAAATGCATGTGAGTTCTATGAGTGCTCAATTGTTTGCATAACAACTTGGAAGCAATGGTAGGCCCTTGTGCTGCCAGGTGGCAAGAAATTAAGATTGAACAAGTTCAGTCCATATGAGTTTAGATTTGTCACTAACCTTATCTTGTGATTATGGTTATGACAAATTCACATGGATAGGAACACATACACCATAAAATCTAAATGTCATACGGTTTCTCTCCAATTCATGAAAATGATTGTGAGGAAACACTTTCACTAAGCAGATTTTAAGGATATAGCAATTGTGATATTTGCATTCTCAAATTCGATTATGATTACGACATCCCTCTTCATAGTTCGAATTGTGAGAAATGGAAAATACTTTGAACATTCGGAACTTATTGTTGTAAGTTTTGAAATAGTTTAGACACACAAATAAGCTTTCTAATAAAAGGTGTATGAGCTTAGATAAAGGCTTATCGAAGCATCTCGTATCAGAAATCTGAACTTTGGTAAGAAAGTCAATAAGTATTGATTTCTAGAAGTCCAGCTTATTTCTGGGTACATGTCAAAGCTAGTGGGAGCATAAGTGTTATGCTAATAAGAATGTAATTACTGTGCTAGTGGGAGCATAATTATTACGTTAAGTGTAGCGAGTTAGCAATGTTAATTATAGAAAACAAAAGTTTCAATTCGCAAAATTGCAGGGTTTGAAAAGTTGTTTTGAAATAATTAAGGGAGAGAAATTCATACTTCATTTCAAATCTAAAAGCTCAGATTGAGATTTTAATCAAATTTAGTCAAGGATATATATGAATGTTATGTTGAAAAGATTTGACATAAGGAAATTCTATATATGGAAATATTATAGCAGGAGACTGGTAAAGTATCATGTTTTATTTTAGACATTATGAATCGTATCCCATATGCTTCGGGTATAGGATCGATTGATCGATTGCATATGCTATAATATTTATGTGTTCTAAATTTTCCAAATGCCTAGGGAATTAAGAAGGAAAAGGACCAGAACCGGATATGACTAAAGTTGTTAAACAATTGCTAAGAACAATCTAAGGTTCGCTAAAGATTGGTTGCTTGTGGGCAATTGGAAGTATTGTAATGGATGGACCATATTGAAGTTATTATGAATAGACAGAATTCTATTAATAATGAGCTGTCATATGGAAAATATGGAAATGTTTCCATAATGGGAGTTGGATATTAAGAATCTATGTGTAGGTTAGAAACTTTTATGCAAGAAGGATGTTCAAAGGAATATACTTTGAATTTGAGACTTCGCTTCCATGGAATTGTTTTGTTATTAATCACCAGTGGAAAGTTTTGTAATTTCATTGTCCAAGTCTCTGTGACTTTGGTGCATTGAAATTACAAAAGGATTATTGCATAAAGGTTAGAACCAAACACATTCTAATAGTGACAAGAATTTGGTATTCTTACACCGGGGATAAATATTTGGAATCGTGAAATGAGCATCATTGAAATGTTGTCAATTGATCTATTTCACAAAGGAAGGACCATAGGCGAACATAGTGTGCATGCTTGGAGCATGGGATAACTATTGTTTTAATTCAAGTATTAAGTTGATTAATCGAAACATTGTAGAATGAATAATGTGTAATCAATATGGTGATTAAATAAAAGGTGTTTTATTTATATTCATAAGTTCTGAGAACATATTGGATTCGATTATTCTTGTGTTTCACTTTTCATGTTTCGAATTCAATAATAATAAGATTATTCAAACTATCCACAGTCGATCATACTTTGGAAGTAGGTATTGAGGCAAGACTGTCATGAATCTGACTATAGATTGTCTAGGTGTTTTAGACATAACACAAGTTTGCTGCAATGTTCATGAGTACTCCTGTAATAAGATTTGAGTATTAGATTAAACCCACGCTCATCTGAATCACTTCATGGATTTCATCACCAGTGATTGTGAGATGATAATATCTTATATTCATGAAACCAAGACATATGACTTGTAGTTTACAAGTTGGTCTCACATTGACATATGTAAACGCACCAGTAACTTGGTGTTATAAAGCATATTGTTATGTGTGATTTAATGAGTAAGTACAAGCAATCATTTAAGTCGAAGTTTATCCATTCCTTTTACCCTTAGAAGGATAAAAGGGATATCTGTGGGCCCCTCGATGATTTAGTGATGACAAACCTGAGTGCTTGGCCAAGCCTGGACTGATTTGATTTGTTCAATTAGTCATTCGTCATAAATCAGAAATCAGGAAACAACACATGGATAGAGAGAATGATTATAATCCAGGTCTCATGTCCATACGATATCTAGAATAGAGGAATATATGATCCCTTATCTAATGGACGCGTCATTGACTAAGTCAGAGTTCGACAACGGCTTTTAAAAGCTACTATTGCTAGTCGGGATTTTGGAGTCGTACTTGCAATAATATTTATTAGACTTATCCAAGTGGGAGACTGTTGGATTATGTGTCTAAGCCCATAACTATAATTGGTATGTACTTGACCCGAGAGTAGCATGGTCCATTCGGGTTGCATATCACTAGGACAATTTATGGATGGATATTTGAGTACGAAGTTATTTATGATTTATTAATATATTATAAGATCTAATATATTAATATGAAATCATATTATTTAATTAGTATTAATCAAGAATTAGTTTGGAATTAATTTAGTGATCAAAAGAGACTAATTCAATTAACGGGGACTGATTATGTAATCAATGATATATATATATATATATATATATATATATATATATATATATATATATATATATATATATATATATATATATATATATATATAGTTTGGGCTATTGATCCATGATGGGCTAAGTTTATGTAAGTTTCCATGAAGAGTTAGCCCACATGAAATATGGATCATAACCCATAGTGTATGGATAGGGTTTACCCATGACTCTTGGATTCCTACATATATATATATATATATATATATATATATATATATATATATATATATATAACCCTATGGCTAAAATCGGTTACAACAAGTGTTCTTGGAGTTCATAACCGATTTTGTGTGCCTAGTAATCTCTCTCAAGTTATCCAATTGTTCAAGGGTGTGTTGTGAACAGTTTGAGGCACCACATTTGGGGTGCTAAGTTCTTAAAGGCCAAACACATCAAGCTACAACAAGAGGTAATTCTATAACTCACTTTTATGTTGTTTATGTCAATTGTATGCTAGTTGTAGGCTTTATGCTTTGGAAACAATATTGCATGTATAATTAGAGAAAACATAGGTCCAAAGCATTTAGGGTTGTATGTGCACCATAGGATGTTGTAGTATACAAAACCCAACTGTACCCACTCCATAGCCACATTTCACAATTTTATTACTATTTAAGTTGAACCACCCCATGAACACCCAACCACACAACCCGTCCATTCTCATTTCTCATATTATTCAACCCCCATCGATCTTTGACAAAACCCCATTGCCCTCAAACATTTGATTTTGCCCAAAGCCCTACTGTCCCTCCTTCACTCGATGGTACTTCGTTGCACCGTATCTATAAAAAAAATATTCTTATGACAATGAAGACCAACATATGAAGATGATGGTCTAACACGGTATCAGTGACGACAACACATTGAGGGGTTTCTGATCAACGACGATCACACCATGAGGTATTATGTATTGAGTGATCAACAAGGAAAATTTTTCTTTGTGTAGTTTTTTGTTGCATTTTTATATACTAAGTGTATCCTTTTTAGGTTTGGAATTGATTTAGATAGGATTTGAAGATGATTTGATGTTGTTCTTTTTGTGTTGTCAAATGTAGTATTAATGCTTTTGTGTTGTCAAACTTGTGTTAAATACTTTTAAATTGTCTCATGTTGAACATTTTTTTAATGACTTATTTTGAAAAGATGCAGGTACCCATAAACCAAACCGTATTTATCACCTTCAGTTATGATTGTATTACGAGCCGAGGGTTATGCAAGGGATAATGTTCAGTGTTCAGTTGTGATCTAGGAATCATATGTTGAGGTTTAGATTATCTTTTATGAGGTTATGGAGCATTAGTAGTGGCACATGATGGATATGTGACTAGGTTCATGTTGAGGGTTGTGTTAGAGCCTCTCTGCATGTTCTTGTGTGATAAAAGATTTGGGATTTGAAGCATGACCCGAACACCTAATTAGGGTTTAGTGGGATGAGGTTTCGACTAATGTTGATTATGGTTTGGTATGGTGGATGGATGGCAAGACAATGGGTTGGGCCCATGTCTATTGTGGAAGTATTGTAAGCCAATGATGAGAGTCATAGCATTCACTAGGATGAGTTAGGCCATCGTAGGGGTGGTTGTTGGACTGTAGGAGGATCACAACGCATGCATGGGTAAAATCAGACCGTTATTGTTGGTTGATCGCTCCTTGTTGGGAATGAGGATTGTTGGAGCTGTCACAATGTTTAGGCTTGTATAGCTCTCAGAAGGGTGAGACCCATGGGCGAGGCTCGTTTGGTTATGTTAGGATGGGTGAGACCTATGGGCGAGGCATGTTTGGTTATGTTAGATTGGGTGGGATCCATGGGTGAGGACCATTTAACTATGATAGATTGAGTGAGATCTATGGGCGAGGCCTGATTGGTTATGATAGTATGGGTGAGACCCGTGGGCAAGGCCCGATTTGGTTAGGTTAACTTATGTAAGCAGACCATTCACACTTTCGAAGATATGCTCAAGGCATGAGGTGTTAGTCGTAAGTCTCCGGACCAGTGTTGGAGTGATGGGAAGATTAGTATGACCTAAAATCGTAAGTATTACAGTGGATTTGGCAGTATCATGATATATCGTGAAGTTGTATGTGTGTGACTCATGAGGGTGGGACCCGGTAGTAACTGGCTTAGTTAAGGTGTTAGATCACGTTTAGAGTAGGGAAACTCTATGATCAACAGATTAGATCCGTGTGGTAAATAGGCTAGGGTAGCCTTTATCAATTAGACTCTTGGGCGGAGTCTCATTAGGCGACCAGGCATGAGATTGCTAATCTCAGTGGACAGTTAGGGATTCTGCATCTTAGTTTAGTAGAAGGACAACATGGAATCAGGAGACGTCGGATAGAATGAATATGTGAATATTTGGTTATCAGGATGTGAGTTATGTATTGGTTTCGCACCTATGGGTGAGACTCGAGTTGGGAGTCGCCTTTGTTTTTGAGTGAAGGGTTCAACAACAATGAATGCTTATGGATTCTGTTTTCCAATTATCAACAAGAAAATTCAGGTTCGGAAAGGTTTCGTTCGGTTCGGGTTGAGAAATGGAGTTTTTATGGATGTGGGAAGAGATGATTTTGTCTGTTAGGAAGTCAAACACTTTTTAGGGTTTTCAGTTTTCGGGCAATGCAGTTGGGTTTCTTTCATTGGCTGAGGACATAATGATAAGGTTCATTTCATCGTCAGGATGAGTGATTTTTGCTAAGAATGGGCTTTGGTAGCAGTATTGGAAGAGAGTCGACTGGTGTGACAGTGGAAGTACTAAGGAATGATTTCGAGGACGAAATCTAATTTAAGAAGGGGAGAGTTGTAACACCCTGTTTCGGGTTGTTTCGTAATTCAAGGTTGTGGACCAAAATTCGATCATGAAAGGTATTTGGGCTTTGAGTAAGGGAAAGTATAGACCTTACTGAAGGTTGATAATGTTGGCGGTGATATCTAATCCCTAGATTTGTGTGCTAGAACCAATGGGTAGAAAGGGAAGAGGTATAGATTGGGCTTCTTGCATTGATTATGATTTTATTTTCGTATGTGATAAGCCAAAAGTAACTACATAGGATTATGGGGCTCTTCAACACTTTTCTGTGCATATAAAGAACACCGAAAACGGAGTTGAAACGAATAACTTATGGTTGTTTGAAGTTGAGCTGGAAAATGGGAGCCTTGCACTATGCATGGAGTACTCTAAGTACGCAGGGTATAGTGGCTGAAGGTTGGGACACATTTTTACTGGGCTATTTAGGGTGTAGCCTATGTTACGGAGGGCGTAACTATACAGATTAAAACCCTAAGTTTGAGGTTTTAAGCCTATTTAAGGACTCTAACCCCTTGGGGGCCTTCTTATCATCAACCTCTACCCTTTTAAGCCTATAAATCGAAACCCTAGCCAGCTTGTGAGGATTTTTGAATCATTGGAGTGTTTTCTTGTGTGTTTTGTGAAGAAGGAGGTCATTAAAGGTGTGATTGGAGAGTCCAAAGCTTGTAGATCCAGAAACTACTCTTCTTTAACATCCTACAGGAGCTATAAAGCTTGAACCTTGATAATTCATTGATAGATCTAGCTTGTTATAGGTTTTAAAAGCTTTTTGGTCCCTTGATCTTGGGTCTAGTGAGTATGAGCTACTCCATACATCATGGATGGCAGTTTCTAGCATTTCTGAGCTTGTATGGTGATAAAAATGGGAGCTTGGTCACTCCTATCCTTCCATGCATGAGTATTTGGGCATTAGAGTGTGTTTTGGACTTGAGATTTGGTATTGTTCTCTTTTAAGCCATGCAAAGGCATAAATTTAGGAACTTTATCACTCTAGACGTTTATTAGGACCCGGCCTGAGCAATAGATGGTTCGCTTCATGGATTTAGAGCTAAAAATGGAATGGGCCTAACAACGTAGTACGTATGGCGTACTCATAGTATGCATGGCATACCACTACGTACTGCGTAGTATGAGTACGCAGGGAATAAGTCAGTTGCGTTGACCATTGACTTTTTGACCAGTTTGACCCTTGGTCAACTATGAGGGGTTGAGGACTTGGAATGGCAAAATGGTCTTTTGCCCAAATGGGGATTAGCATTGGCTTTTGGACACGTTGAAAAGAGTATTACCTTAATTCCTAATTAGGGTTTGGTTTATGGATATGTTTAACGGAGAGACCTTAGCACCAGTACCTCGAGTGTGAGATCTATCCGTTTACTGGTTGAGGTGAGTCTCTTCCCTATACTCGTGAGTTGAACGCACCAATGTGAGTTTACTAAATTATGTTTTTATAATGCTAGTTGTTTTGTTAATATTTCATGTTATGTTTGTTGGGTGGTGCCAATTATGTATGGTGGGCGGGGCCTGTTAGCCGGGGGGCTCGATGAACATCGGGCAGGGCCCGATGAATGTCGGGCGGAGCCCGATGTATGTATGGTATCCGATATTTTGGGGAACTCACTAACTTTGTGCTTACGGGTTCATGTTTATGGTTTCAAGGGGAAGAGTTTGACGTGATTGTACCGCATCCACCAGTGTTCTGCATGATTTGACTTGTTTTATACTCTGATAATTATATGACATATTTATTTGTCTGATGAGATTTCTAAATTGAATGAATGGTAATTTTTAATCGATTTGAAGGAAAATTTTCACTTAGAATTTTTGGGGAGTTACAGATTTTTACGATTCTACAAGTATAGAAGTATATATATGTATTTTTATACTTGTAGATTTATACGTAAAAATGCATATATATATATATATATATATATATATATATATATATATATATATATATAAAGCGTATTTATATGATGTTTAGTTATACTTTTATGTTTTTAGATGTGTAGAAGTATAAATATGTATTTACATGTAAAAATATGTATTTATACGATGTTTAGTTAAACTTTTTTTTCGTATATAAATATGTTTTTCTCCATAAATACGTATACAATGAATAATAATAATAATAATAAAAACATATTTACGCTACAACATAAAATATTTATAAATATAAAGATTTTTTGGCAAACTTTGTACATCAAGGAATAAGGAATTGCCACAAGGATAAAATGGATATTTGAGGACTTTAATATCAACAATCCCCTTTAAAACGGTTCTATGAATGCATATTTGATGACTTTTCTTAGACGTGTCAAACCCAACAAATAAAGGAGTACGATATACTCCAAAAGAACACTACTATATTGCACTAAAAGGTAGCACAAAACAACTAGGGTCGATCCACAGATACACGAGACAATCAGTCTATACCTATTTGCGCAAGGTACTTTGCTCACCCACAGTAAAGAGGGGGGGGTGAATTCTATGATTAAAACAAACAATTAAAGACACAAGAATTAGCTAAATGAATGAATTAAATTCAGAAATTATAAGGACTCCAACTCAATGTATGACAACTTAGCAATGTGATTCAAAGGTGATTAGATACTTTCTCAATTCTATCGAAGTTGGTACTTGAAAGTGTTAATTAGCTCTAACACTTCCCATTCACCACATTAATTAACCAAAACAAGCTCTTTGATTAACCCTAACATTACTAACCTAATCTAAACAAGCTCTTAGAATTAGATTAAAAGATTGCATTAAACTTTATGTGAATGTTCCCAACAACACCCAATCTTCCTCACAAGCTCGGGAGTGTAAGAATATGTGAATAAGATTTACACTAAATTCATTCAATTGAAATCACTTTAGTGCTTGTTACTTAGTCCAATTCACAAAACAATTACAGATTTTGCAATTAGATAACTTGAATGACTCAACCCTAATTCAAATGACCAATAAGAATCACAATTAGAATCAAACATTTGATTAAAGCAAAATCAAACTCACTAGATAGAATTAAAAGCAAACATCAAGTCATATGATTGAAATCACAACCAATAAGTCAAAACATGAAGTTGGAGAAACTAGGGTTCTAACACATGGCTAGAACAGGATCACAAGTCAAAAGATGGAAATAGTATGCAATTACAACTTACAAATAATAGAAACAATGTTTCCAAATGACAAATGATCAAACCCTTGCAAAAGCCTTCGAAATCCTCTCACCAATAGTGCTCTGATATGATGTGTGTGTCTAAAAATAACCCAATTCCCGTGATATGAAAAATAGGAAAAACTGTCAAAAGTTGGTTTTAGGGTCGAACACGCCCCGTGTCAAGATATAGTAAATCAACACGGGACGTGTTCAGTGTAAAATGACACTTAGTCCTCAATTCTTCTTCCACAGTACAATGCTCAAAATTGCTCAGTTGGGCCAACACGGCCCGTGTCAAAATGGGCTAAACTGACACAGGTCGTGTTCAGCAAGGTCAACATCTTCTTTTCTGGTCAAGCATGACCCGTGCCCACTTTTCATTGTAAATCCAACACGCCCGTGTCCTCCTCTGAATCTGAATCCAAACTTGATTTTTCCAACTTTTCCATTCTTCGCCCGATCATCCCGAAATCTTCACCAATGCTTCCCGGCACCTCGTAAAGCGCGTTCTAACCTCCGGTTTACCTGAAAAGAACATGCAAGCGTGCAAATAAGGTTGTTCTAGAGACTAGCATGAATTGGATGAAATGCAAGAAAAATGAATAATAAATATGCTAAATAGATGCATAAAAGGGACTAAAATGTGTGCAAAAAGGTGCAAAAAATGCACCTAACAACTTTAATATCAACAATCCCCTTTAAAAGTGGGTTCTATGATTGGCGGTTTCACATATGACTTGTCGGCTCGGCTACAGTACCAAGTTCTATAAGCGATTTAACCGATTATTTAACCCGTTTTGAAATAATGTAACTTACTTTTACATTAAACTCGTCATTTATGTCTTTGAATGAGAAGGTTATTGAAAAGAAAGCATATTCACGACCTGTTTTCTTTTTTCTATATTAAGAAGTTGTTACTTATTGAATAGAATCATACATGAGGAGTTTTGTACAGGAGCATTGTGTTTTTTATAAGTATTTACATATCTATAGTACTTTTAAATTTATTTACTAAAACATTGTAAAATTTAAAAATGGATAATGACTTGAAAGGGTAACGGACTTTCGATTTTGTTCACATTTAGTCACTAAACTTTTTTTCATTACCTATTTGTCACTGAACTATTGAAATTGTTCACATTTTACCCTTATGACCGGTAACAACCGGTCATCAGGGTAAATGTGAACAGTTTCAATAGTTCAGTGGCAAATAAAGAATGAAAAAAAGTTTAGTGACTAAATGTGAACAAAATTGAAAGTTTGTTTCCTTCTAAAAAAACGTTTAATGCCTAAATGTGAACAAAGTTCATCTTGTATTATGTTTTAGCAAATTATTTATTTTTGTTAAATTCTAGCAACATTTGTTGATGAAGAAATCTATGAAATAAACAAACAAAACCCCAAAAAATATATTAAAAAAAAACGAAAAAACCAAAACCGAAATAAAAAACCAATGGTTTGGTATTTACCAAAATAAAAAATCAAAATTTCCAATCTGATTTTGATTTAACAAAAAAATGAGCAATTCTCACCCATAGTGGCGTTTTAATTGTTGAATACATAACTATTTTTTTCTAAAAAAAAATATTTTTGTAAAGGTAATATGGATGGGGTGGTTTTGGCACAACACTTCATAAAAGATGTTAACGATTTTACTTAACTCTATATGTCTAGTTAAATAATCATAAATTTCAATAATTATTCAAACTTTTTAAGAAAATACAATCTCAAATATAAATCAATTGTCCGGGTAAATTAAAAATGTGTAAATTCTAAACAAGTTGACTTTCGTTTTCGATATCCTTTGTAATAGTAAATATACTAATATGATGTATGTCAATGCATGAAGTATAACAACATATATAATGTATCAATATATGTATGTATTCTTTTATAAACAACGTATATGGTTTAATGTATGTCAATTTATGTTTTGCATAATTTTATAACACAAAATTATACATATAATATTAGAATAATTTTTCTACATATGATATTGCATAGTTTTATAACATAAAACTTATACATATAATATTGGTTTCTTTTTTCGTTTTTTTATACCTTTTTCGGGGTTTTGTTTTGTTTTGTTTTGTATTTCATAGATTTGTTCATCAACAAATGTTGTTAAAATTTAACAAAAATACATAATTTGCTAAACCATAATACAAGAGGTAAGTTTGTTCACATTTAGTCATTAAACTTTTTTGACAGAGAAACGAACTTTCAACTTTGTTCACATTTAGTCACTAAACTTTTTTTCATTATCTATTTGTCACTGAACTATTGAAACTGTTCACATTTTACCCTTATGACCGGTTGTTACCAGCCATAAGGGTAAATGTGAACAGTTTCAATAGTTCAGTGACAAATAGATAATGAAAAAAAGTTTAGTGACTAAATGTGAACAAAGTCGAAAGTTCGTTACCCTTTCAAGTCATTATCCCATTTAAAATTTCACATGGACCTATCTCTTTTAAATAAAAAATAAAAGAAATTAATTATGCGCCTCCCCGCCGCTCCTTTTCTCGCATTTGCCGCCGGAAAATGATAAGAAACAAGATAATTTGAAAACATTAAAAAAAGATTTCTCCTTTGCTTGTTTGCTCGCTAGAAAATGAAAACAAACATAAACGGCCATAAATGAAAACAACCAAACACGATTTGAATATATTGACAGATTCTTCCGGCTGTGAATTTGGTTTGCTCATCGGAATATGAATACAACCAAACAATTTGGAAATCAAAAAGAAAATTGTTGGAAATGCACAACGTTCATAGATCATGTGCCAAAACATTTCTTGTATATATTTGTTTCAAACATTGGTCGTTCAATCAGTGTCATATAACTTGGAAATTTGGAGGGGAAGGGTTGTTTAACAGACGATACTGAGGGTTATGAATGGGTTAGTCGGTGGCAAGGCTGATGTAGAGGTTCATCCGCAGTGTGGTTTGGGGAGAAGTTCAGCAGTGTTTTGGAGTTGACGATGTCGACCAGGTATTACTGGGATTGCTTGTTATGAAAAAAACTAAAAACCAGTAGACTTCAATCAGGGGCGGATGCATGATTTCATATTAGTGGTTGCACGGGAAAGTCAGGGGATGCACGGTAGTAGAAAAAATAAAATTTTCAAAAATTTTCGAAAAATTTTCCACTACGCCCGGAAAAGTCGGGGGTTGCCGGTGCCACCATGGAACCCACCTAGATCCGCCCCTGACTTCAATCGTTGAAGCATGGCAAAGGTGTTTGTGGTAGGTTCAATGGGTGTATGCGCACTCATGCACAATGGGGTTTTGTAGTGGTGCTAAGGGTTGCCAAATGGTTTTGCAAGTAATGTGAACATCAAATGACAATTAACATGATTTCATTTATTTTATTTAAGTAAAATTAAATGGGAAATAATTTTAAAAGTACTATACTATGTTAAATATTTTTCGTAACCACTACCTTTTAGTAAAAAAACTCTTCTTTCTCGTTAGAGCATCTACAATGATGAGTTCAATGGAAGAGGTGAATGAGGTGACAAATCTAGTTGTCATTAAATCGATGAAACTCTACCATAATGAGATATCATCTTGGCATTGAAGGGATTTGAAGTTCAATGGCCATTGAACTATTCAATGAAAAAAAAGGAAAGTTTACTAATCTTAAATAATACTATAGTTTAGTTTTTGTAACTTTCTAGAGTTGAATGCATTGTAGGAAAAATTGATTGAGTTGTATGGAATGTAGAAAACTGATGTGACAATCCATTGAACTCTAAAAAATTGATTATATTATGGATGCCCTTATACATATTACATAGAAGATGTCTCTTCACGCGGTTTCTTTTTTTTCTTAATTAATTAACTTTATATATATATATATATATATATATATATATATATATATATATTAAAGATGTTCTTAGGAATAATAAATTTGGATGATTTTTGTCAATTTTGACCCTCATTCTTTAGCCATTTTGACACTTTTGGACTTTGCAATCAAAATTTTTACACTTTTTAGGAACCTTTTGATATTTAAAGTTTGGCCACAAAACTTTAACGATTTGACAACTTTGGACCCCTTTACTAAAAACTTGCTAATTCCTACCCCTTTAATTCTTTAGCCATTTTGACACTTTTGGTCATTGTAATCAAAACTTTTACATTTTTTCATAAACTTTGGCCCTCATTCTTTAGCCATTTTGACACTTTTGGTCCTTGCAATTAAAATTTTTACACTTTTTAGGAACCTTTTAATATTAAAGTTTGGCCACAAAACTTTAACGGTTTGACAACTTTGGTCCCTTTTCTAAAAACTTGCTAATTCTTACCCCTTTAATTCTTTAGCCATTTTGACATTTTTGGTCATTGCAGTCAAAACTTTTACATTTTTTCATAAAAAACACAAAAAAAAAAAAAAACGGTCTGGGGCAAAGCCCGGGTTTTTCACCCTTGTCACTTTCTACGGCTGTCATTTTCTTCTTTTGCTATAATTTTTCTATATTGGTCATCATATTTAATTTTTTTGGTTTTTCCTACCCTCACCAAAGTCAACTAAAATAGACAACAACAATGTCTATTAATCTATAAACAAAAACGACATTCAAATCAGGCGCACACAGCCTATGCGGAGTTTGGCCATAAAACTTTAATGGTTTGACAATTTTGGTCGCTTTTCTAAAAACTTGTTAATTCCTACCCCTTTAATTCTTTATCCATTTTGACACTTTTCGTCCTTGAAGTCAAACTTTTACATTTTTTCATAAAAACATAAAAACACAAAAAAAAAAAAAAAAAAAACCGTACGGGGCAAAACCCGGTTTTTTCACCCTTGCACTTTCTACATCTGTCATTTGCTTCTTTTGCTATAATTTTTCTATATTGGTCATCATATTAAATTTTTTTTTTTTGTTTTTCCTATCCTTATCAAAGTCAAGTAAAACAGTCAACAACAACATCTATTAATCTATAAACAAAAACAAATTCAAATCAGACGTACACGGCCAATGCGGAGCATGAGCAACATATCTAGTTATTTTTTATTGATATAATTATATTCATATTCACTTATTCAAAAAGTAGACACATTCCCAAATATAAGTATAATTGAGACTAAAGAAAAGAAATATGACGTCAAACAGATAAAGGAAATAGTACTTCAACTCTATAGAGAAGGAAAGGTAATGTTTTATAACTAAATGCAAAAATATTTATTCAACATATACATTGCCACGAAACGTATACAAACATATGCTTTATTTTCCCCTGAGTATCATTTATTTTAAACCAAACTGATCAAAAGAGAACTGATTATTGGCATGAATGTGTACGTATTTTATTAAATCAGATCCTGAAAATCACAAAGAAAGTAAAAATTAATCAAAAGTTAAACAAAAATATACAAGTTTAAGCAAAGAGAAAAGGTTACATGTATAATTACCGGTTATATTCAATGTTAATTCTCCCCGCATCCGTATTAGCAATCACAGCAAACGCCTCTTGGGAAAGGTCAACTTGATTTGCTGCACATCCGGGACAAAGATCTACAACAGTTACATCAACGCTTCTTCCTGTGCATGGGTTCAGAACACCATCATTGGTTCTTCCGGTGCAAGTAACACGGTACCTAATTCCACATGCAGCTCTGTTGGCAAACAAACCACTGTTTGCTGCTAGAATCATAACCCCACGATCTTCAAAGCCAAAACATGATGATGCTACATAAAACAACATTCAAAATCTCAAAATTAATAAGCTACATGCATGATCATAAATGAATTTACTTTTATCTTTGATGTATGTATATGTACTTACGCACGTAGGGAGGGGTGTAGAAAGTTGCTTGGCCTGCAATGGCATGAGCAACTGAAGCAAAGCATGCAACCATGGCGATCAAGAAAAAAGTTCTCGTAATCAAACCCATCTTTGGTTTTTCTCTTTTGGAACCCTATGTATGATATGTGAAGTTGTCTACTTAATTTGGTGAACAAAAACAAAGAAAGGCTTTCTATTTATAGACAAAAAAACAAACATAAAGACTAGTAAAATGTGCCACAAGTTTCTCGTACGTATTCAACAAAATACAAATGTATCGTTTTAAAAGTCAAGGAAGTGAAGGATCGATGTGAAATTAGGTCGGTCTCTCAAGTTCTAGATGATGGTTAGTTACTTAGTTATTCCAATGTCTTTCAAATTAAAATCTTTCGTTTGATTTATTTTAATTTCAATAGGCGATGAGATGCCCTTGAGATTTCAAGTCTCAACTTGGACCATATATGAAATCTATACATGGAATTTATGAGTAACTAAAAGTGTCTCTTGTATCCTTTTTATTTTATTTTACTTTACTAGTTTATAACCGTGAGAACTATGGTTATAAAACTAATTAAACTTTCATATTAAAAAATAAAAATTATTAATCAATTATTTTAAATAAATTATTGCTTAAGAGATATTTTTTTAGTTATATAAAATTATAATCGTTGGTGTAAATAAATACGTGAAGTTATATCACCTTATCATTTGTATTATTTTTATTTTATTTTTTAATCTAATGTTATTAATTTAATATAATTAAAATGAAAATTTTTAAAATTTGAAATTTAAAATAGGGAATCAATTATTAATTTAACGAAATTAGAATTGGAAATTTAAAATTGGAAATTTGAAATGGATAATTAATAGGTTGACAAATAGACATGATAGATGACATACTCCCTCCGTCCCAAAATTATAGTCCATTATTAAATAAAGTAAGAACAAAATTGTCATTTTATTAAATAAAGTTAATGGTAATTAATGTTTTTTTTAATATGTGTGTTTTTTGTCTGTGGACAATAATATTGCGACGGAGGGAGTATAATACTAACGAAGAGTTCTATTATCATGACACTTGTCGATATGAACATAGACCTATTCATTTATTAGAATAGGAAGATTATTTTTTTACTTAAAAAAAAAAAAAAAGACCTGTAAAATATGTAGGAACACAATAGAGCCACATATCAGATAGCCCTTTTAACTGGTCTTATTTACTGGTTACAAACATACATGATACAAACATACATACATAGTTTTATCTTTTCTATATAATAAACAAACTTATAAAAAACATTACATATAAAAATTAATAATGTTTATATTTAACAATGAAAGTTCAACATCTATATATTTTTAAAAATTTTATTACAACATTCACGTACTAATAATCATAGTTTTAATTAATTGCGAATATGCATGTTATAAATTAATTTGTCAAATATAAATATCAATACTCAGGGCCGGTGTTAGGATATAAATATATTCAAATGTCTTGGACAGACCAGAAAAAAAAAAGCATGTTTTCATCGCTATTCTAAGTTTTTTTATTTTTAAATAAATATATACACATATTTAACATAACAAAAAGATGTCCAAAAAAAATTTGATTCCTGTACAGCTGCCCACTTTGTCTTTCCCTCCATGACCTCATATCAATACGGATATCTATATTCCAAATAATAAAAAACTAATAGTTTTTATTTATATTTTTAGATAATAAACAAATGAAAAACATATATATATATATATATATATATATATATATATATATATATATATATATATATATATATATATATATATAAAACTATTAAACGTTAAGAACTTTAAGAATTATTATTTTTACTTTATAGATAAGGACACACTTATCAACTGAAAATCTTTAGATATATTTTTTTATGTTTTTATAAATGTCAAAAAATAATAAGGGCATGATGGTAAATTTTGTTTAAACATCACAATGCAAACCTGAGACTAGAAATGAAGATCTAGTCATTTTTTCTTGCATTCCAAACACTTATATACACCTTCAAGAACTCAAACACAAATGCTCTCACTATCTTCACCAATTACCACCACTACTGCCACCTATCGTCGACGCCCCATAGACCACGTTCGTTGTAGATTGCCGCCACTGCAGACCACAATCACTGTAGTTGATCGCCACCATCTGATTCTCTTCGACTTTTGGTGAAACAACACCAACTATGTGTAATATCTGATGTGTTTAACAAATTACAGGTCTAGATTTGCATCAGATACCTCCTTTCTTCGGCAACTCCACCTTCCTTGTTTCAGATCTACACCGACGAGCACCAAATAAATTGTTAGATCCACTCAAATCTATTTCGCCGCCACTCTCTGCCATTAGATTTAAAGCCTAAACCGTCTCCGCCGCTCACATCCTCCAGATCTATCGTGAATTGCAACTACCACCACGAACAACGACCGTCATTGCCCTCTCTCATACCAGATTTGTTTAGATTTGATATAGATCTAAGAATTTGGTGCTATTTTTCAAAGAGATTTTGTTGCATTTTACCGACGACGTTACACCACCGCTACCACTGTGGACCACCGCCTCCACCATAGTGGTTCGCGTCCAAGTATTTCTTTCTAATCTATGTTAAACGCCACCAGATCTATTTAGATATGTTCATATCTAGTCAAGATCTAGTCTACCACCAACTTCCGACGACTTCCCACCACTGCCATCACCAATATCCGACGCACCAGATCTATTACATGACTATTAACGTTAAACTACTGTCAAACTACTGCCTCATCTTCGGTATTTTCTCACTAATTGTCCAAAAAAAGTTAGATCTGGATATAAGTCGCCAAAATGTCTTAGATCTAATGAGAAACATACAAAAAAGGACCAACATATGTCTAAATAGCTTAGATCTAAAACCTTCGGGTAGCTATTGGCATGAACCCCAAAATTTATAAGCTCCTATGACTGATATCTACAAGCTTCGGTGACCAACGAGGATCTACCATGACCTCCTCCATTTATGTATTTCTCTTTGATAAATTGTGAAACACATCAGGTATGTCAATTTTTATTGTTTTTCCTTCTATTAAACCATGAATTTAATGTTTTAATATCTCATTTTTGTTTAGTTTTGTTAACCTCAGTTTTAACAGTTCTTAAGTTGTGAATCTAAGTTTATTTTCTTAGTTGTTGTAATATTTATAGAAAAATGTTATTCACATTTATGTTTTTTGGTATTTATATTGTAGATTGAGTTTATAATTTGTGTTACTATTTAGTGTTTTCTTAAAAAAAAATGTTAATTTATGTTTTGATGTTGCGATTGTGATGTTTTAATGTTTCGTTTATTGTTTAGTTATTTTAATTTTAGTTTTAATTGTTATTAATAATAAAAATATAAGTTTTAAGCTGTGAATTCATGACTTTTTATAACTTTTAAGTTGTGAATGCATGATTTTTTATGTTTTAAACTAAAAATGCATGATTTTTTTTATAAGTTTTAAGTTGTGAATTTTTGTGTATTAAATTGTCAATTGATTGTATTAAGAGTTTTAATTTGATAATATGGGTATGAATGCATACTTTTTGTGTACTAAAGTGTAAATCTATTGTATTTAGCTTTAAATTTGGATGTATTAAGTTGATGTTTTTGTGTTTTAAACTGTAAATTGACTGCACTGAATTTTCTGTTTAAACTATGAATTGACTATATTAACTTCTGAATTTTGCGTTCAAAACTATGAATTTATTGTATTAAGCTTCGAATTTCGAGTATTAAATTGTGAATTAATTGTATTACGAGTTTTTATGTTGATAATATGGTTGTGAATTTATACTTTTTGTGTATAAACTATGAATTTATTGTACTAAGTTATGAATTTTGTGCATTAAACTACGATTTTTGTGTTTTGAACTATAAATTGACTGCATTAAGCTGTGATTTTTTATTTAAACTGTTAATTGACTATATTAAGTTGTTATGTTTGTATATTAAATTGTGATTTTTGTGTTATAAACTGTGAATTGACTGCATTAAGTTGTGAATCTTTTGTCTAAACTGTGTATTGATTGTATTAAGCTGTAAAATTTTAATGAATTTTTGTGTTAAAAATGAATGATTTATGTATGAATGTTTATATTAATTTTCTTGTAAACATATTTACTGTTTGTGTTGTATAATTATTTTGCATTAAACTCTAAATAAGTGAATTAATTGGTTTATTAATATAGTATTTAATCAATTAATTAATAATTTTATATACATATTTAATTTAGAAGGAATGGTGATTACAACAGTGACACGTGTGGTTGGTAGTGTTGTGTGGTAGTTGGTGGTGATGGTAGAGTCTGTGTTTAACTTCTTTGATTTTGAATTATTGTAAAATGGATAGTATTAAGTTGTGAATTTTGTATATTAAATTGTAAATGGACTGCATTAAGTTGTACATTTTATATAAATTTTATGTAAAAATATGAATGAATGTATACATGAAAATATTAAACTGTGTATTAATGAATTAATATGTTTTTTAAACTGTGAATACGTCTTATATATGATATACATTTTTAAAGAAATCTAAAATTTAGAAAAAGAAAAAATTGAATTTATCAAGGCATAAATCTATTTATTTATTAAAATTTTATATATTTGTTTGCAAAAATAAAATTGTATGTATTAAAAAGTATTACCAAAGAAATGAGAACTATAATGTTTGTTCTATTAACGTATAAATACGACCAGAAATGCCATTGAATTTTATGTTAGTCAAGTGGTGGTCCGACGTCGGTCCGACAACGGTCCGACGGTGGTCTGGCGGCTGCCAAGAACAAGTCGCAATTATTTGTAAATTAGGGAATGAAAACTTTTGCTTAATATAATATTAATGTTTAGTTTTCTAAAATGACCTTAATAAAAATATTTAAAAAAATGGTTCGTAGGGTTCTTAACCTTTTTGGGTTCTCATTTGAACAACTCCCTATATATATATATATATATATATATATATATATATATATATATATATGTGTGTGTGTGTGTGTGTGTGTGTGTGTGTGCATACACACATTAAACCCTAAATTAACATGAACCCTAGAGAAACCACATGGGCAATTTGTTTATTATTTTGATTTTTTTCTATTATTATACTACATATGTCTTATATTTATTGTCCACTTTTGAATATCGAAGTCTTCAATAATCAATTTGACCTTAAATAATTTTGTTTTTGATATATAATACTTGATGCAAAATATATGAATGGATTGTGTTTTAAATGTTTTTTCATTGTTATACGTTTCACCAGCTAATTTATAACACAAATAAAAATATTTAAGGTCAATGTTGAAGAATAAAGACTTCAAAAATCAAAAGTGGACAACAAATATGAAACGGGGAGAGTAATTACCTATTATTATTATTATTATTATTATTATATTAATAATAAGTTATATAATAGCAATAAAAATAATTTTCTTTTATTAATTATGTTGTAAATCAACTACATCGAAGACCGTTTTTATTAAATTAAACGTGACTTTTTGTAAACCATATTAACCAGGTATTGTCCTTCTTTCTTGTGGTCGAGAGTTCAAGTATCGTCTCAGACGTTGATGGTATTAGAAGTAGTTAAAGAGTAAGTTAGATTTGACATTAAAAAAAAACTAAATTATTAGGTTGGTGATTCATAAATTACACCATACATTTCTTGGATGTATACATACCTTTATATGCACTACTCGTGTTTCGTATCTATCTTTCTTTTATTATCGTTCGGATTATGTCTATGTTAGTTTCTATTACAATTTTCGTACCTATTATATATGGAAAAGCTATATTGTCAATTATATATGTTTTTTCTTAGAATTATTTATATTAGGTTTTTTAGAATTTTTTAATCAATCGTTCTCGATTACACCCTCACCCCGACATCACTCTCACCCTCACAACAAGGATAATCAGAGTGAAATATATATATATATATATATATATATATATATATATATATATATATATATATATATATATATATATATATATATAACATTAATTATCTTGTGCTAGAATGTACGCATTCAGTTAATAACAAAATTATTAAGACGGTAACATTAATAATGTGAGAACCAATATTTTTCTCATATATTTAACATTCAATTCTGGGAAATATCACAATAATTACATCATCAAAAAAAAACCAAGTTTCAAAAAGTATTTCTAGAAAACATTAACGGGCGTTACCAACTCATATCTTAACCATAATTAGATCAATAGGGATAAAAAAAATAAAACAATAGTGTAGTCCAATGTCCTTGATGCTTCTAAGCCCACTTCTTCTAAGGATTTCTACCTGAACCTGAAATACATAGAAACACCATATATCAGACAATATGCCTACTAAACTATACAATAACATAACATACAATAAATATTTTCTTGTCCCACATTCTTCACATCTTTCTCTAGTCACATAAGTGACCACATTTATCACATCACATGATCACACGTCCCTACTTCCATTAGTACCTAAAGGATCGGACCTAACGTCTACATAATTTCCAAGAAACGTCTAACAATGATATTTCTTTGGATCCCTCGCGTATCACTCATATTAGAGAGATTACTCTTTCTTATTCTAATTTCTTACTCTTCAACATATATGTGCACATAGTAATATAAACTAACAATTCATCAAATCATCTCATTTCATGGCCGGTCCTGAGGATTTAAATATCATCAAATGCCCTAAATATCATCAAATGCCCTCGACGAGCCAAAAAAAGGGTCTTTATCTCTATTATAAGTTTTTTATTTTTAAATAAATATATATACATATATAACATAATAAAAAAATTGGCCCTAAAAAAAATTGGGCCCTATGCAGCTGCCCACATTGCCCCTTCCTCCGCGCCCCCCATGTCTCATTTGATCATATCACTACATAAAAACATTTCACTAATATGAGGCGATTTAGCAATAAAAAACTCTAGTTTCATGCATTCATACATACAACTTAACAATCAATCTATCATACTTAATCATACTCTAAAAAAAAGTATAACTCGCCACTTGAAGCGTAATATCAACCTACTTCCAGCTTCTCCAAAGCTTCTCTTGGAGGACTCCAACTCGTTCCTTACCACAACCTATGATATTCATATATATCATACTTAATCATATATTTCTTAATTCATTAAGACCTTAATAGAGATTTTAGCCAAAAACTTGTATTTTGGGTAAAACTCCAACTTGACATTCCTTTTCCCAAATACTTTCTAAACTACTCAAATCAAGCTTTTATACACTTAATCTAACAATATCATATCACATGAACACCATATCATGATTTTCCATTTCTAGGGTTTCAAACCTTAATGATCAAAACATGGATTTAGCCGTTAAATCTCCATAAAAATCATGCATAAAGCTTTAACTCATGATTAAACATTAATAACAAGCTTTATTAGAACAATCTTGCACAATTAAATCAAATGACCAAAACACCATCGAAGCTCTAAAACGCTAGAAAATTGAGAAGATTACTACCTTAGGAGCTTTAGATGCTTAAACCTCTCCTATAGAAATCTTAATCGCCTCTTGAACAGTGATATCCCCTATTTTCTAGAACCAAAATTTTTTATTTACGTTTTAAAATCACAATATCTTTGTTCGTAGAAAATCCCAGTATAGTAAAACATTTTGCGGAAACTGTCTTGTTTTATGAAAATATCTTTGGGGAATATGACTTATTAAGGTAATTAACTTTTCGGTATGTTCACATCTGGGTAATTATCTTTTTTTTGTACACATCTAGGTAACAAACTTGTTGAAAGTGTTCACATATGACAATTATGACCTGCTATAGCAGGTTAAATCCTAGATGTGAACGTTTTCAGCAAGTTCGTTACCTAGATGTGTACAAAAAAAATAGTTACCCAAATATTAACAAAACGAAAAGTAAAAATTAAATTACACGAATGGTCCCTGTGGTTTGGGAGAATTTGTGTTTTTAATCCCTAACTTATTTTTTTAACTTGGATGGTTTCTATTGTTTATTTTTGTTGCGCGTTTGGTCCCTGTCTTACCTAAAAAGACTATTGTGCCCTTATTAATTTATTTTTTAATTAATTTTCTTATTTATGTATTTATTTTTTACATATTTAAAAAAATTAATAGACTCCACATATTTTTATCTCCTCGGATGATCCATACTGTTTATTTTTTAATTAATTTATTTTTTTAACTCGGATGGTAGACAAATATGTGGGGTCTATTAATTTTTTTAAATATGTAAAAAATAAATACTTAAATAAGAAAATTAATTAAAAAATAAATTAATAAGGGCACAATAGTCTTTTTAGGAGAGACAGAGACCAAACGCGTAACAAAAATAAACAATAGGGACCATCCAAGTTAAAAAAAATAAGTTAGGGACCAAAAACACAAATTCTCCCAAACCACAGGGACCATTCGTGTAATTTAATTTTTACTTTTCGTTTTATTAATATTTGGGTAACTGTTTTTTTGTACACATCTAGGTAACGAACTTGTTGAAAGCGTTCACATCTAGGATTTAACCTGCTATAGCAGGTCATAATGGTCATATGTGAACACTTCCAACAAGTTTGTTACCTAGATGTGTACAAAAAAAAGATAGTTACCCAGATGTGAACATATCGAAAAGTTAATTACCTTAATAAGTCATATTCTCAATATCTTTGAATAAAGATGTTGTTTGAAAATACAAGAAAAAAAATCTAAGGATGTCATAATCATTACATAACATTGTTACAATATAAAAATCTAATGGTCATAAACACTATTGCAGGATATCTCTTAATCACTCATCATCCTAATCAAGTTCAAGTAACTTTGACCCTATTACTTGTGACACATATAACTTGACTACGTCAGGTCGGTAAACCTGGTGAGACACATAGGGTTTTTAATACCATAATATTAATATGATAATAATTTATAAGTAGCATACCTGCAAAGCCAACTGTTCTCAAACAATATATATATATATCCCTTAGCTTAAATATCTATAAAACATTACACCCATACATACCCATCCCAATCGATTCTCACAAATCCTAGTCCACGATTATCAACTCGTCTGATGAACCGTTTAGAGCAATAGTTTGACTACAGAGCTAGGGGCTCCCTTGGCTGGTATAAGTCATAAATGCACTTAATTCATCATAGTATTTAATGAATATAAGATCCCCATTTCATCTACTTCCTTGGGCTATAAATCTACACTAGCAACATAATTCACAAGACTGTCTATAATGTCAAGTTTTGTTATCCTACCATGTTATATGACCAGACATATTGTTTCAGTTTATTGATCATACCCACCATATCCAGCTATCCAAAGGAATACAATATCGTACTCCAGTACGTAACTCGTACCATCAACACCTGATAGTATCATAGAACAGAGTTCTACTCTCCATTCCTAAAAGTTGTAATCAATCTAATTTCATGTCTATGTAATATTTTCATAATGCAAGGTGTAGCTAAACACTCTTTTAATTTTACTCGAACTAAGCATCCTTTATAAATCTTATTTCATTATTAGGTAAGAGTATAATGTTTATAATCGATTTCCATATCATTTTCCTATTTATTCCATGTTATCGCAATACAATATGTGACTATTCTATTATCCTATTTAATTAGATCTAAATATTCTTTATGTCTTAGGTTTAAACTTATACCGGATTACAATCCTTGTAATCAATCTTCCAATACTAACTTTGTTTAGACAATACTATCCTAATTTAGTGTATAATTTTAACACCGAGTATCAGATATTTTGATATACAATAATCTTTTAAGTAATAATACTTATTTTTAAGATTATCGTGACAACTCGAACCTTTTTCAGTCAACGAAAGTCAAATCCCGTTAAATAAAAATTTCAAATTTTATTTATTTTGTCAAAGTTGTAAGGGTTGAAAACAACATAGATTATATAAATTAAATTTATATAAGTGTCGGGACTAAAATCGTGCGAAAAATCAAGTTTTTCATCGAAAATCAGCCAAGTCTCGTCATCCCGGTGTTTACGGCCGCAAACGTGTTTATGGCCGTAAACCGTTCACGGCTGAGTGGACCCCACCTCCGACCTTGAACCCAGCCTATATATATGTTTTTGACCCTCATTTTTACTTTTCTGGCCGAAAACACTACTTTCTCTCTCTAAATCCACCAATCGAAAACTCAAGATTTCTCGCATCTAACCTCCGAAAATCATTCAATCCACCTTGGAACTTGTTTTGGAGCATCGAACATTCACCATTTCATCAGATCAAACATTCTTCATTCTTGAGTTCACGGCCATAAAACCTTCAAATCTTCAAGAACAGGCCGCAAACTATTCAAAGGCCGCAAACCGTTCAAGGGGCGAGAACAGTTCATGGCCGAGAACAGTTCACGGCCGAAAGCCTTTCACGGCCGCAATCACCCTCAATCGGAATCTTGGCTGAAAATCCACTTTTCCCACTTCGATCGAGTCTCGGTAACATTCCTTAACCAAAAGCAAGTGTTTTCTAACACTTTAAGTAATGGGTTCGCTAATTTAAATGCAAATATGTGTTTAATTATTATTAGGATCCCGTTAACTTCGCGTACAACAACTCGAGGGTCCTCATTTCCAGTCTCATTGTCCGGCACATACACGCATCCAACTGTGAGTTCATAACCCTACATTTTTACTACTTTTAATGTTTTCAGGGGGAGAATACAAGTAAAATACTAGAATTTTGTGTTTTATATAAAAAGATTTCAAATGGATTTAGAAACCTTTGCAATCGATACAAACCGAGAAATCACTACATTTTATAAAATACTTATATATTTTAATCCCTGATGTAACATGCTAAGCATGAGGGTAGTTTTCAATATACAAATTGCAATGTTTTCTTTACCATACATGTTATACATTCAAACTTTGTTGTTATACTTCGGAAGTATCATCGAACTTTTAACAGAATTCAAGGCATACGAGTAAACACACATACAAAACTATAATAGGTATAGTTTGGGGTTCAATACACCGTTTTACAAATTCAAGAACCGTACATCATAACAAACATATAAACTATGATAGAACTAGTTTATGGTATACAATACTGTTTTTCGAACACAATAGTACCTTACTAAATAATTATTGAAGTATAATTATTTTTACTCTACAAGACATAAGTGTAGATTCAAGTACCAGAGAACATTACATTACACGTAAACTAGTAAATGCAGGGTGCGGGCTAAATCCTATCATAGTATAACCAGAGTCTCCTGGAGGGAGAGCGTGAGATTTGTGAATGGATCTATTTGGGATTGACTATCCCACACCTAAACTGCTAGCCACAGTTAGGCAGGCATGCCTAGGGTGAAAATTTTCATAACGTCCGACGCCTGAAGAACGTCGTAGGGGTCACTAGGTCATATCAAACATGGTTATACGAACTCACAACAATATAAACTAACATTTTTTGTTTACGAGATTTCATTCTTCAATGGTTTTATTTTAATTAATAAAACTACTATACATATTGGTGCTATCCAGGGTGTTTATACAGAACATGCTATACATACTCGTGTTAACTAGGATTTTCATTCAATGCATTACTTACATTACTGGTAGTAGCCAGGGGTTTCATACAAGTACTTTCATACACAAAAACAGAATTCAATAACGAACATACAATTGGTCTTAGGGTTTAAGACTACCTTTTTTACTAAAGAAAATATTGGATTTTCTTGGAAACATACAAACATTTTCACTAATTCATTAACAGGTTTTCATTATAAAAACATGCTTATGAACTCACCAGCTTTAATGTTGATACTCTTTTCAAAACCGCTTGTATTCTCAGGAAATCAGTAGACAGGTACTCGAACAGGCTTTTGAGAAGACGGAGCGTATAGAGTCATGTCTTTTATATTTTTCTATACTTTTGATGTATACAAACTATGTATCAAACATATGTAAATATTTTACTTATTCAAAGTAATGGTTGTGTTTACTTTGATTACTATGATGCAATTGTTGTGATACTATACATGACGTCCTCCACCCCTGAACGTTTCCGCCGTTTCGGTTTGGGGGTGTGACATATAATGACTGGTATTATTGATAAATCTTATTTATAAGTTCATAACAAAAATTATAAGCATATGTATATATATATATATATATATATATATATATATATATATATATATATATATATATATATATATATATATATGTTATACTCAAAGCATGGTAAGCATAACTCAACTTACAGGTTCTTTAACGAAAAAACAAACATTGTGCGGGTAGAACTTCAAAAGCAAAAGCTCTATTTCTCTAGGCTCTCTGGCGCCCTAAAGATTTGCTACTAACACCTAAGAAGTATTAGAAACGGACCTCGAGGATTCATGAGAGTTTAGAACAGTTTCGAAAGAATTGAGCACCAAACAAGTAAGAAAACGAAGGTATATATAGCGAAATTTTAAGGGAGCGCCACACCTAGGAGCACCGCGTACTCGAAACATGTCATCATCTAAATGGTTGTCATGGGGAGGAAGTGTTGAGTGCGATGCTGCCAAGTGTCGCTCGCCTGGCGGTGCCACGTGTCGCCCATCTAACGGTCCAAATTCATTATTTTTCTAAAAGCATAACTTTTGCATACATACTTCGTTTACGATGGTTATTTTATCCACACGTAGCTATCGACGAGTACTACTACTTTCATTTACACTTCATCGACTAATTTTCACTTTATGTTTCGTTCTACGGTTCTAGAGGGCTTATACTATAAAAGATGTTGCAAAATTCATAACTTCTTCATACAAGAGCTGTTATTTATGTTCTTTATGTCATCAGATTCATATTGAAGAGTACTACAACATTCATTTAGACTATTTCGGTTAACAATCAACCAATTTTCATTTTGATTTCTGTGTCGCACACTATTGTACTGTGTTGCACTTGAAACTTTGAAAAATCATAACTTCCTCATATAAAGTCAGATTTAGGCATTCTTTATATGCGCACTTTCCTGATTATGAGTACAACGACTTTGGTTTAGATCACTTAGGCTAATAAGCAAGCTATCTCCGATTCACTTTTTATGACACACGTTGTCTTCTTGGTTTGAACGCAAAACTTAGATAAAACATAACTTCCTCATACGAAGTCAAATTTGGGTTTTCTTTATATCCATGGAGTTGTCATTACATCTATTACAAATTTCATTAAGATTATTTATACTAAATAATCTTTTATTTTTAATCTTTATTTTATCGTTCCCACGATAAATTTTATTTTAAGGCTTTCTACAAATATTATATAATCCTAATATTTTGTCCACTTAATGTGTATACGATACACATTTATTATCTCGCAACACATATGAAGAACAATTACCCTAGTCAAGAAAATGTATAACTATTATTATTATTATAGCTTAAACGTCTAGCCCGAAATTGTGGGTGTTACAATCTTGAACCTTCTTCTTCCTCCAAATCACTGGACTCTCTCTCTCTCTCTCTCTCTCTCTCTCTCTATTCCCTCTCTCTTCTATTTCCAAGAGTTTGGGGGTGTTTTTGACGAGAATGAGGGCTAAAGGATATATTATCTGATCTCGAAACCGTGTCGTGGTAATAAGCTCGTCGCGCCGTGGTGGATTAATGAACCTGCGACCTAACCCTCTCTACACTTTGGTGACCTTTTCTCTATAGCAACATACTTTAGCGACCACGCCGTGGTTACCCATCTGTCGTGCAATGGTGAAAAGTACGTTGCCTACGACTTACGACAGGTATTCACCCAAACCACCGCCTTAGCCACCACGCCGCGACAAGCCTCTCACTGCGTTGTGGTAGTGTTGTATTCGGCTATTCCATTCATTTTTCAATACAATGCAACCCAATTCTTATATCTATCATTTCCAATCTATTATGCTATATAATATCATATTTTCATTACTTCTAAATCTATACTACCTAATATATAAAAATTACGAAGTGTGAAGTGACATCTTTCTAGAGTATGATTCTAATGATGTCATGTGACATTCTTAAAAATCCATTCACATTTAATACTTTAAAAATATAAATATCAATATTCATATTTTGAATTTTAATGGACAAATCAAGATTTAAGTTTTGAAATTATTAATCATTATATTTTACATACTTTATCTCTTATAAATAAATATAATATTGTCCCTCTTTTTGAATCTCAAATGCCATCCACTTTGAGCAAAAAAAAGTTCACATATTTTGAGCCACTGACTCCAAAGTTACACCTTTAAGTCCTTGAAATATAGATATATTGCTATATTTGGAAGTCATAACTCTACGCAAACCATATAAAAAACAAACAGTTGAAGTAACTAATTATTTTTTAGATCTATAAGACATATATTATTTTTTCCTTTCTTCAAAGGATAATAACTTTTTTTTAGATCATATTATCTTACAATCATCTTAACCATCTTCTATTAAAAAATAAAAAATAAAATAAAATTATAATTCATTTATTAAAATACATTATTATCTTAAATTGATAATCATACTTCAATATTGTTTAGTATTGATTTTTTTTTAAATTTTCTTAGTTTATCAATCTACTTTTATTGTTTATCTTATAAACTCATGGTTTCTATGGATCTCTAACCTAATATCAAATAAATACATAAGATGTAGCATTTAACGTTCTACAAATCTAATATTACCGAAAGGACCAAAATGTCCCTTATCACAAAATAACGTTCTAGATTAATAATACTTCAAAAATCTAAGTTATTACAAATAAATCTTAAAATATTAAGACATTTAGTTAAATAATAATAACAAACAATAAACTAATCTAATCTACTAACAATAAACAAGCCTAATAAAAAAACAATAATAATAATAATAGTAATACTAATAATAATAATAATAATAATAAAATATATATATATATATATATATATATATATATATATATATATAAAAGATACAATCGTTCATACACATAAATATACAAATATAAAAAATATATATCTAAAATACAAATAATTTTTAAAAGTAAGACACAATTAAATATAATAATAATGATGATGATAATAATAATAATAATAATAATAATAATAATAATAATAATAATACAAAATGATAATACAACAAAAAAAAATAATAAGACAAAAAAATCAAATAAAAAGGAGTTTATTTTTTTTTTGGAATGACAATTTTATTAAAAAAACTGGCAAGAAGCTAGAAAAATCAACACAACAAATTGCAAGCTAGGACAAGATTATGTAACCAAGAAGTCCAACATAACTTAGTTTTACTACACCTATTGGAAATCCAAAAGAAAGCCCTCTCAACTACTTCATCATTAGCACAAATTTTCTACGCAACACCGATCCAAAAACAGAGGAATTTTGAAAATTCAATAAACACCAAATAGCAGTCAAAACCACCGCATCAAAAGCTTTACGTTGGCCGCCTCCCACTGCAAAAAAATCCAACCACGAAAGAATGGATTCAACGGATAAGTATTGGGGAGTCAGAACACCCCACCAAATGGCGATCCGATTCCATAAATCAATCAGCTCACTACAACTTGCCAAAAGATGCTCAATAGACTCAACAGTGATGGAACAAATAGGACATAAGATCGAGTCAACCGTAATGCCTCGAGAAGAAAGTATCTCTCTAGTGGAAATATTGTGCAAACGCAATCTCCAAGTAAAGATGTTCAACTTGATTGGAACCCAATTATTCCATCAAGTTTCACATCCACCCGTGAACAACATCTCATTGTCATTAAAAGCATGAGTTGAGGAGATAGAAAAATGATCAGATACATCAATGAGCCACCCCAAAAGATCAGGTGTGACTGAAGTTGGAGATCCTACATCAAAACAATAAAAGCATCCCAATGTGTCTGCTCAATGCCTCCTCTAAAAATTCATTTGAGAACCTCAATATCCCAACCAAGCAATGTCCTATCCCGAACCGTGGCAGATCTATAATTTTCCAAATCATAAATTATATGGAAGGTAACTATAAGAGGATTGTCCCCCTTCCACACATCATGCCAAAAAGAAGTCCTACTCCCATATCCAATTCTAATAAGAAAAAGAGACTGTAGATCTAAACCATGATCTCGCAGCTGAGATAACATCCGGATAATCCCATTCTAAGGGCCTATCCACCCTTGTCTCGAATTTCAAGAACCACCAACCCCATCGAAACCATATAAAGCTCTAACAACCCTAACCCAAATCAAATCCAGGTTATGGAAGAAACGAAAACGTCAACGGAAAAGCATGGAACTGTTGAAAGAGAATAACCTCCCAACTTCAAGACCCCCCTCTTTTCTATTGGCTAAAATTCTATCCCAACGGACCCAATACATTCGTCGATCATCCCACTCCGCACCCCAAAAAAACCTAGCTCGAAGAACCTCCAATGAGTTGAGGACAGAGATCAGAGTCGAAAAGATGGACATCAGATAACTACCCAAACTCCCAAGAACCGACTTAATTAAGGTGAATCGGCCACCAAAGGATAGAAACTTGGCCTTCCGCCCCGATAATCTAGTCCGAAACCAATTTAAAATAGAAGACCAAGCCAAGACCTAAGACATATTCTGATCTACGGGCACACCCAAATGTAAAAAAGGAAGATAGTCTGGGACACAACCCAATCTATGAGCCACTACCTCCACTTGAGAATAATGAACACCCGCTCCAATCAATTTACTTTTATGTAAATTGATTTTACGAGCCGAAGCCAGATAAAAACACCGTAGTATACGAATAATGAAATTAGCGTTCTCAGGATCCCAAAGGGAGAGCAAAACAACATCTTCCGCACAGAAGAGATGTGAGATGTCAATACCACTAATAGTAATGCCACGATACAGATTCGCTAGATGAGCTTTATGAAAAGCTACATGGAGACCCTACATCGCCAAGATAAACAAGAAAGGAGACAAGGGGTCCCCGTGCCTCAGGCCTCTCTGAATCTAAAATTCATCGGTAGGAGACCCATGGACTAAAACCGAGGCCCTAGCCATTCTCAGCAACTCCACGATCCGGTTACACCAAATAGAACCAAAGCCAATAATTTTCATGATTTCGAAGAGGTATTCCGAAGAAAAAGAATCATAAGCCTTTTCAAAATCCACTATAAAAGTTATAAGTGGATTTTTCGAAAACTTACTCCAAGCTACCACCTCATTTAGGAGAAACGAGCCATCTAAAATTTGTCTACCTTTAACAAAGGTAGACTGCTCCAAACTGACAACCAAACTAATAACCTCTGCCAACCTATTAGGTAATAATTTACCAATAATCTTATATTGGAAACCTATTAGGCTAATAGGCCTATAATTTCTAATTGTCTTCGAGTCACGAACTTTGGGAATAACAGTAAAGAAAAAGGTGTTGCATCCCTTTGGAATCGAACTATGGCTATTAAAATGATAAACAAAAGCTACTACATCATCAAAAATATGATCCCAGTATCTCTTCAAAAAAATACAAAAAAAAAACATCTGGACCCGGAGCCTTGTCTGAACCACAATCCTATACAACCCTTTTATTCTCATCACGAGTAAAAGGAGCTTGGAGGAACTGAACTTGATCCTCCGAAAGCATAGAAAACAAATAAGCATTCATAGTAGGATGTCTACCCCTCCTCCTAGAAAAGAGATTTTTATAGAACTATTGGAATTCATTCTTGACCCTTACTGGGTCATCAATCCAAAGATCGTCAACCATAAGACCCCTGATAGCTAACTGTTGCCTCTTCCGATTAATAGTTCCATGAAAGAAACCTGAATTCTCATCCCCCTCTATACCCCACTGAACTTTCGCCTTTTGGGTAAGATCAACCCGAAAAAGATCATCCAAATCTGTCAATTCTTTGAGGATTAAAACTCTCTATTCTCTAAGCTCAGCGGTGCCATCATCTAGCATAAGAGTAACATCCATCGAATCAAGCTTATCCTACAATAACTTTGACTTGTCAGTCAACCGGTCTCGAGTGTTAGTATTCAAATCCCGACGGTTAGATTTATGAAAGTGAAGTTTCTTCTTAAAAATAACCCAAGGATTATCGACTAACCCCCATCAACAATAGTAGCCCAAGAATCATGAACTATGTCATCGAAGCCATCCAAAGCAAACCAAGAATGAAATAAGCGAAAAGGAGACGGCCCATAGTCACCACAATGCTCCATCAAAAGAATAGGACGATCATTTGGAATCTTTTCTCAAGAACCATCCCCGTGAGCTGAGGGAACGGCGTCATTATGCCATCTGAGACCAGGACCCGATCCAATTTACTGAACTTCGACCCCCACTTATCACTCCAAGTAAACCGCGGATCACCTAAGGGAACATCAATCAAATCAGAATAATCAAACTGATTAAAAATCCTAGCCGGGGTGGGGTGAAACTGAGAACCCAGTCTTTCCGACTTATCCTGCACTTCATTAAAATCCCCTATTACAATACATTCTCCCAGAAAAGAAACTATCAACTGAGAAATTAGTATGGTTCTTCACTGTTGATAGAATAATATAATTGAAATGCAAAAACAGATAATTGTTTTATTTAATTTTTACTTGAAAACACAAGAAATTACAAAACGTTGATACTTATTTTATGTTTTCATATAAAAAGTTGTTCACTAGATTATGCATATAATCATGTTTTATTTGTTTTTTTTTTTCTAGAACATTTTTCTCCTAAAAATTTCTAATTATTTCTATCAGTAACATAAAATGGAAACTTAATGGGTCGTTTTCAGTTTGTCCTCTTTGTTGAGTATAATTTGTTAAATGTTGAAGGTGTTAAACTTATTTGCTTATGTTGTACTCAAACTAGAAGAAATTGTTTATTCTTTATCAGGATCATTGAGTGAATATATTGTGTTCAACAAATGAATGATTTTTATAAATGCGTTGGTTGATGATAATTAATTTTATGAAATTTCCTTTTAAATGATTCTATCTATATAGATACAAATTTTGTTAAATAGAAAAATTTGTTGATTTATGACCTATGAGATATAAAGGAGCATTTCTATGTCTTTTCGTCCGAGGCATGAAAAACATATGGATTGGCCCTGGATTTGAAGCTTCTATTATGAACTTGGATTTTAGGTTGTTGACAATTGTGATGTTTCCTCTTTGGTCCCTCTTTCCTAGCAATCAATGTTTCCCTATAACCAAAATAACGAGTAATAGTTGTGACAATACCTAGACCTACCAATAGAAAAATGTATTTTATGACACAGAATGCATGTCATGAAAGGGTACATATAATTGTTATTAAAGTCCATGTCATAAGGAAGACGACATACATTTGTGTGTCATAAACATACAACATGCATTTATGACACACATTTACTATACACATTTACGACACACATTACATGTCATTAAAGCTCTTGCCCTAAAGGAAGACAAGGAAGACGACATGTATTTGCGTGTCATAAGTTTACGATATGCATTGACGACAAACATTTTGTGTGTCATAATTTTAAGTTATATATATATATATATATATATATATATATATATATATATATATATATATATATATATATATAATAGATTTACTAATTTTCAAATTAAATGACAATTAATCACTACTAGAAAATAGGAAGGGTACCAACAAAATATTTCATAGGTATTTTGTTGGAAATTGGGGTTTCCGACAAAATTCTAACAAAAGTAGTATATTGGAAAAAGGGATGTGGGAACAAGGGTTCCGATAAAACACCAACGAAATTTCTAACAAACTTCTGACGAAATATTTTGTAGGAAAATTTCCAACAAAACTTCCTGACACAATATTTCCTACAAAATTCCTACATACCTGGAATTCCCACAAAGCATTTCCAATAGATTTCAAATGGATTTTATTTTCAATAGAGTTTTTTTAAGTGCATTTTTCTGTTGGTATTTTGTCGGTATTTTGCAGTTTTTTTTAAATCTTTAAAATAAAAAATTTTAGAATTTTTTTCAGCAATTGTACAATAACTAAATAATCAAATACAAATTCATTTAATATGTCCTTTGAGCCACAATAATAGTAAATATGTACAAAAAAAATTTAATATAATTTCAATCAAATTGATAGCTACTATCCAAATATCCAAATATCCATAATTCAACAAAATGATAACTATTATTCAAATATCCAATACTTTACTAAAATGATAGCTACACCAAAAACAATTAGGTTTTTGTACTTACTATCATGTTTAACAAAAACTTTACAACAATAAAGCTAAAATCGATTGTCGTGAGGGTTACCAAATTTTCTCATTATTTGAGCTAATTGTTCCATTAATTTATTGTTTTTGTTGCATCAAAATTCTTTCCCTCTCCGCATTTTCAAATTGGGCTCGTAACTTGTTACCATACAAAACACATAATTAGAAAACATATAACATATACCTAACATTTTTTATCCATTATAACATACAAAAAAATTTATTCTATAATAACAACGTACTGTACTTTTTCTACCACTATAGGTCTTGTACTTATATATTTTTTTTTATCTATAATAGCAACAACCTTTATTTTAATTCAATAATAGCAATAAAATATTTATTTAGGGACTGTTTTCATTCAGAATACATACTTCATAATAGCAACATACTTCATAAACCATAATAGCAACCAGGGGCGGACGCTGGAACTGATAGTAGGGGTTACCAAAAAAAAATTCCGCTCCAACATAATTTAAAACTGAAAAATAATTCATTACATCTAATACAAAAAAACGATTAATTACATAAAAAATTAAAAACATAACTATCTACTACAATTTAAATTTGTCTTCTTTGTGCACACATCTTTTGAAACCGCTCCATTACTCTTTCATTCACAACTTTCACAAGTGCATCAGTCTCAGCATTGCAAAGTAACATGTCGTTTAAAAAGTCATCGCCAATTTTGTTGCACAACTCAGTCTTCAAGAGCTTCATCTTCGAAAAACATCTTTCTACACTTGTGGTCGCTACGGGTAAAATTAAAGCCAACTTTAAAAGCTTATAAACCAAAGGATAAGACTGATGTTTCCCCATACTAACCATCAAACAACAAAGCTCGAAAATTCCTTTCAAAGTAGTAAAACGCTCATCTTTGATGCAAGAGTGATAAAATATCTCAAGTTGTCCTTCAAGATCTATTAAATCTGAATCATTAAAGTCATACTTGTACAACTTATCCAACTTCAACAACTTTGATTTGTCAAATTGTGAAAATGAATCACAAGGGCTCAAAGCACCCATGTATTCTAGTAATTGGGTGCTTGTTTCACTAAATCGATCCCGATATTTTGTAAGTTGCATATCCACCACCGTTTTGAATATTTCAATCTCAAAATGAAATCTATTGGTCTTTGTGGTCATACGGTTTCTCACACCAACATAAAAATCCTCCATTTCCAAAGAAGTAATATTGTGTGTTTGACAAAAAGAGGATACCTTTGGCAAAATGCTAGCAAACCCCGCGTCTCTTAAATATTGTAATGCGTGCATTATCCTTCTAACAATCAAAGCTGCTTCTAAAATGTCTAGATCTTTTTTTGAAGTTCCTTTGATAATGTACCCGTGAGGCGTAAAATGTCATACATCATACATAAGTAAAAAATGAACTCATAAGATTTAAAATATGCTAAGATTTCGGACGCTTGTTGACGATTTTCCAATGACCCTCCATCCACTTTCACAAATTCTAAAACTATAAGAACATCCCCAAACAACTTCATCAAACTTGTGAGTGTGTTGAAATTTGAACCCCATCTTGTATCTCCTGCTCGAACAAGTGTAGTCTCTTGATTTAACCCTCTTATCGTTTCAAGTTCACCACTACAGAAGGCTTTTTGCACCATTTCTCTTGCTTGTTCCTGTAGTAAGTCTTTTCTTTTACACGATGCGTAAACAACATTAAACACCAATGAAATATGTTCAAAAAGTCACTAAAACCGTCATTCTTCTTTGCTACTGCCACAACCACTAATTGAAGTTGGTGTGCAAAGCAATGTATATAAAAAGTTGTGTCATTCTCTTGTAATATCAAAGCTTTCAAACCATTGAATTCCCCTCGCATATTGCTAGCCCCATCATAACCTTGTCCTCTTATCTATTAAAAAAATAAAAAAAAAGAATATATATAATATAACACATAAAGCGAATTAAATTAAATTGAAATAAAAAAAGTGACCTAACTAAAACTCAACTTGTTGCTTGTATGTACTTCATTTATGGCGTTTTCGAGTGTCAAAGAGGATGTATCCTTCACGTGCACAATTCTTATGAATCTTTCTTTCACAAAGCCAAGACTATCAACATATCGCAAAACAATAGCCATTTGTTCCTTTCTCGAGCCATCACTAGATCCATCAACCAATAAAGCAAATACATCTACACCAATCTCTTGGCGAATACGCACAAGGACTTCTAGTACAAAACATTGTACAAGTTCTTTTTGAATTTTAGGGGAAATAAGTTGATTGTTTTTAGGAGCCTTTTGTAAAGTATTGTTGAAAATATCTTCACTAGTCTCTCGAATGTATTTTAACTCTTCAATGTAAAGCCCTCTATTTTTTGAGTTAACCAACTCATCATGACCATAAAATGGTAAACCGGTTTTCAATAAAAGTCTAACAACAATAATAGAAACACATAATCGATATTTATATTTATGGTCCTCCGCTCCGGTTTGCCTCCTCAAGACTACATTAATAGCTTGTTTTTCTCTCAATAAAAATTCACACATTTCTCTTTCTTTGTTGTGCAAACTAGCAACACTACCCACATGAGTCCAAAATGCATCTTTTTTGTTCCAAGTATCAAAACCTTGGGAAACAAATGAATCTTTCCCTCCTCTTTGATTCATGAGGTCTTCACACACATAACATTATAAACAATACGATTTATTCTTTTTCACACTATATTCCATCCAATCAAAATCATCAAACCATGAAGGAATGAATCTTCTAAATCTATCACCTATTTTATTTTTTGGAAACTTATGTAACCTTATCTGACAAGGTCCTTGAAGCAAATACGCTCTTGTTACATTTGATTTGTAACTTGTAATATTTGGCCTATCCGCCGGGTCCTTTCGAAGATCTTTCAAATCAACATTATCATTTGGTTCATTAGAGCATGGTGTTTGTGGAGTTACATTAGAAACCGAAGGGGTTGATTGATTGGTGATTGGTGTTTGTGGGGTTACATTAGAATTAGAAACGGAAGGGATTGATTGATTGGTGATTTGTGCTTGGTAACATCCTTCACCACTTTCATTAGGATTGGGTCTTGGTCTTTTGGTAAAAAAACCACTTACTTTAACCTATAAAAACATAACAATTTAACCTAATAAAAAAATAACTTCAATAAAACATAGAATTTTCACCTAATACCTAATCAAACAATAACGTGTAAACCTAAAACGTAGCAATTTTAACAAATCAAACAATCAATTCAATAAAAAGCATAGAAATTACAACTAATCAAACAATAATTTCTTTAATAACATAGCAATTTTACCAAATCATCCAAATATCCAATAACTTCAATAACCACATAGAAATTACAACTAATTGGAATTTTGAAAACTATAGCAATTTTGAGTTTTTCTTAGCAATTACAACTATAAATTCGAAAACCATAGAAAATTAGAAATACTTGCTTCATTAGGGATTGGACCTTGGATTAGAGTTGTTTTTGCACTTGGGAATCGATTTTTGCACCTCAAACCATCAAGAAGCACCTCGTTTTTTGCATTTGGGAAGGGAAATTGTGGATTGTCGAACAAAAGAAGAACAGGAGAAGAAGTCTGAAGTCGTCGATGTGAGGGCAGCGAACAGAAGGAAACGATGAGGTATCCTGCTCGTTTTTTTTTTCTTTTGTGATTCAACGATTTGAGACTTGGACTCTTGGAGTATTGGACCCAATTGGACAATTGGAAATTGTTTTATTTGGCCTATTTTCTCGTACTCTTTTTCCTTTGGGCTAATATTATTTGGATTAAAATACAAAATGTGGTTTGGCTTAATTGATCCAATGTGCTTACATTTTTTTACGTAGTTGCCATTTTCTTTTAGTAGTTGTCGGTTTTATTTACGTAGTGGCACAAAAGGTTAAAGAAAATCAAAAAAGTTTCTACTGTGTGCCGAAAAAGCAGGTGTTGCCGGTGCAACGTCGTGCCCACATAAAATCCGCCCCTGATAGCAACATACAAAAAAAATTATTTCATAATAGCAACTTACTTTACTTTTATACCAATATAGGTCTTGTACTTATTTTTTTATCCATAATAACAACACAGTTTATTTTTAATCTAATAATAGCAACAATTTATATATTCATGGACTATTTTCATTGATAATACATACTTCATAAAAGCAACATACTTCATAAACCATAATAGCAATATAAACCATATATTCATGGACTGTTTTCGTTCATAATACAATCTATTCATTAGTAAAATATACCTCATGTTGAGACCCGCAACTGCAGATGATTTCCCTGCTAGAAAATCTAAATCTAAGGATCTAATCACATTGTAACACACTCATTCTCTAATATCTACTCTATTAAATTATCAAAAAAAAAATTACAATTGTAGAAATCTACTTAAATTTAAAACATTTTACATCCCAGGTTGAATCAAACACAATATAAATCTATCTATTTATATAAAATAAGAATAAAAAATAGCGTCCTATTATTTAATTCTTGATATTGTACTCTTGTCTTCTGTTCCGGTACCACAGCTGTTGTAACTCGCACCTACAAAACATAAAGTCCCCACTACATCAGACACAAGATCTGATGAGTTATTCTCCTATCTTTTATTACTTTATTTCTCGTAATTGGTACTCGTCCTCACAGTTACTCCTCTAACTCATCTCATACTCTATGCATATCTTAACTTTATCTCTCATACTCTGTTCATTCTCATCTATACTCAGACTAATGTACTCTGTTATATCTCTTTTAGGTTAAGTCTCATTCACTCTGTATATATCTCTATTTAAGCTCATATACTCTATATTTCATATAGTATATCTCATCTCAGCTCGGTCTCACATGCTATGCATATCTCATCTCATACTCAGTCTCGTGTTATATATATATATATATATATATATATATATATATATATATATATATATATATATATATATATATATATATATATATATATAAGCATTTTTGGTCAAATGTTGAATGTTAAGTCGTACAAACCTTATTGCACTATTTATAATCATTTTATGCATTACAAAATCATGAATCTTATCTCGGTCAATAATTCAAAAAAGTCAAGATAAGAATTGATGGAAGTCAAAAAGTCAATGGCTTGCTCAATGCACATTTTTGGCCAAGCACCCTTAAATATCTTATATTAAGTTGTAGAATTCATCTATAAATTGAGATGGTCAACAAGTTTTTCCTGTATTTTTGCTAAAACTATTCTATTCAAGACTCATTCAAATTGGGTTGACTCATTTGAATTGCCATCCCTTTTCCTCAATCAAATCATGCACCATCATTCATCTCTATTTAAACATCATCTGTAATTTTTTTTTTGCCTTTGAGCAATCGTCACCACCATTCATAACCCTCTACAAGAGCAACCCTAATCGAATTTTACCTTAGCCGCTACATAAACTCTGTCGTTCCAGTTGGATTAGTTGTCTAAGCCAATAACTAAATTAGTATAATCTTGAATTATTAGGAAAGTCCTTGTTGATTGCCCTCAAACATAGTAATTAACTAGAATACTTTTTGGAGAGAGAGAGAGAGAGAGAGAGAGAGAGAGAGAGAGAGAGAGATACTGATTTATTAATTTATTACATGATTAATAAATTAATTAGAAATCAATAATAAATGATTTATTAATATATTATGAAAATAATATATTAATTAGAAATAGTATTTTTTAATTAAAAATTACTCAAAGATTAATTAGAATTAAATTTGGGATTAATTGAATTAATTAAAAGTAGAAGGACTAAAGGTTGCAATGTTGCAAATGATTTTGAGAACATAGATCCTTTAGGTTGCATGTGAACTTAGGGTTTAAGTTGTTTTAGCTAAAATAAGATTTTTATAAACTATAGACAAAATTGCAAGTTTTGTCCCTGTGGTTTGTCAAAAATTGGATGTTTGGTCCAAAACGTTTTGGGGTTGCACCGGTGGTCCAAAAGGTTTGATTTGTTGTGGAATTCGTCCAAAGGCTTAACAGCCGTTTGTGCCCTCCGTTTGTGTGAGGGTATTTCTGTCAATTCACACCCCTTCTTTTAATATCTTCTTAAATTAAACCCCCTAACGTCTACTCCCTTATTAATAGATCCAACATGTGTTCCCCCTTTTCCCTAAATCGATATCTCCTCCTGCTAAAATCGAAATCGTCTCCCCTACACTAAAAAATCAACAATGATGAGACGTTTCTATGGTTAAATGGCGATAATGCGAACGGCTTGGACTGATAAGAACCCTGGGCGACGTTTTTGGGATGCCCTGAAGAGGTTAGTATTCATGTGTTTGGTTATGAAGATTTTTCACCGATCACTCAATTTCTTCTTATATTTTGCTAGGATTCAACATGTGGGTTTGTGGGATGGATCGACCCTTAAATGTGTGAACGATCAAAATCAATAATACCCAGGTTGCTAAGATCAATCAACAAGCTAAAGACTGAAGTTGAAAAATTGAAGGAAGAAAATCAAATGTTCAAGTATGATATTGGAAAAATAAAGGAAGAAAAATCATAACTAAAGTTGTACCTGATATGTAGCTGGGTTTTTTTTTGGTTTGTCTTTTTTCTGATGAAGTAGTTCGTCCATGTATTAGGGGTATATTTTGTGGTAGATTTGGGAAGATTGCAATGTTTGTGAATGTACTCTTTTTGACATGCAAGTGAATGTAGTGTTTTGGTTAGTGGGTAATGAAGTAATTTGTTGCAAACATCCAAATATTTAGCTTCAACTAGACATAGCAGTGATGGGACAAACTGTTAATGCTTAACATAACCAAATAGTAACATAAATATGCAAAAAAGTAAAGGACAATGATGCATAAACAAAAGAACATCAAAAATAAATAACCATTGTTTGCACATACATAATTCTTGTTACATGACCAAAAAAACATCATTCTAAATAGAGGGTAAAGTTGTCCAAATTATCAAACAACATAAAAAAGACACCCAAAATAACATCACAATGGTTCCTAAAAGTAACAACACATTACACAGTCTTAATCCAACAAGTCAACACATCAATTTCCTCCTTGCCCCTTACAGGTTCTTGCATTATGTCCCTTGTTTTTACACTTGCTACAAGTGACAGTAATGAACTTCCTTGTGAGTTTTCCACTGCCCCCTGGACCATGACCATCTATACGACTAGCACCAGCTGTTTGACTTTGACTTTGATTTTCACTCTGATTCTGAGCTTGACTTTGAGATTTTTCCTCCATGGATCTTTGCCTCTTCTTCTTGGGCCTACCAGGTTGATTACGATGTGGATGAGGGCTGATCTTCATGGGACAATCACTAACAGGCCACATGATACGACCTTTGATTAGTTCTACCTTGTAGGAATAAGCTTCTTTCCAGGTTTCAAGGCAATGCACCTTGTGTACATAAGTGTAAAGTTCATCCACATCCTCACCATTGTCAGCTTTATCAAATATGATTGCAATCACATGCCTACAAGGAATTCTTGTTAATTCCCATTTCCTACAGCTGTATACCCTTTGGCCCATGTCAACAACATGTTGATCTTGCCATGGTCCTTGTACTTCATACTTGTATGAGGAATTCCACCTGGCTATGTAGTTAGAAGCATTTGTTGTGTTTGTTTCCATGATCTTTGTTGCTGTTGGAGTCAATGGACCTACACACTTCTGTTGAACCTTGATCACATTGCAAATCCTCTTCATCATGTACTCCCGAATGTACTCTAAGCATGTGATTATTGGTTTATCCCTCCCTTCTATCAGTTTACTGTTAAACACTTCACAAAGGTTATTCAAAAGCATGTCTGTGATTAGTCTACCTGCAAGACAATTGTAACTTAGAACAACATACACCAAATATATGTAATTTATCATTGAATTGAGAGTTGTCTACCTGTGAAATGGCTTTTAGCCCAGTGTTGTGGTGGGATCTTCTTCACCCATTCATAAGCTTCTTTGTCATATTCACTGAACTCCTTCATCAAACGGCTGAATTCTTGCACTGTTATTGCTTTGGCACAATTCCATAACCTATCTTTGTACTCAATAGTTCTCCATCTTTTATGAAAGTGAAGTTTGAAAGTTGTGATAGGCCTAGATCATCTCCCAGGTACTCTAGAAACCATTTCCAACATTGTGTGTTCTCAGACTCAACAATGGCATATACCAATGGGTATATACCATTGTTAGAATCTAAGCCAACTGTAGTCAAGATCTGCCTTGGGAAAGCTCCTTTCATAAACGCCCCATCTAAACCAATAAAATCCCTTAAGCATGCTTTGAACCACTTTTTCATTCCACCTAAGCAAATATAAATCCTATGAAAAGATCTTGAATTTGCATTTACAAGATTTGGTTGTTGAACTAGTTCCAGTTCCACAATTGTGTCCGGATTTGTGGACTACAACTCTAGTATGTAATCTCTCAGCACATCATATTGTTTTGTGTAATCTCCCGTCACATGTTTTTTGGCATCTGCTATAGCCCTAAATATCTTAGCTTTGGAGAATCTCACCTGATATCTTTTATGGAGTAGTTCTTGTACAGCTTTGATTGGCACAGTTGGGTTAGATTCCACTAGATCCATAATCTGTTTAGAGATGAACTTTACTGTGACCGTTCTTACCTTTCTTGTATTGATGCATGAATGTTCAGGTTGGTATATTTTCACACACCAACTTTCTTCCTCACTTTTCCTAGATGCTTGTAAAACCCACTGACAAGACTGTTCAATACTTGTCTTTTTTACTTTTGCCTTTAATTTTCTTCCTAGTGGTAGGTCTATCCACTTGCCCCTCATTAAATAATACTTTTCCTTTGCATGTGGCCCGTAACCTAAGTTTATCATTTTTCTTAATAAAAAGATTCTTCCTAGTTTCCAAGGCATGATGGGCAATCTTGTCTTTCAGCTCTTTTTTACTTTTGTATTTTTGTCCTATACGAAATGTTGGTGTATGAACTTCTCCTAAAGAACACCTTTTTCCTTACCTAATTCTTTTATAACTTGTCTTCTCTTCTTGCCCATCTCAGAATCATCATCTGTTGAATCCCATTCATCATTGTCAATTACATCCAACTTCATATCTTCATGCTCCTGATTTCTATCTTTCTTCATCTTATCCCTTAGTTTTTTCTCAAAAAACTATGCTTCAGTGTCAATACTCATGTGGAAATCCCTCATATCCACTTCAACTTCAGGAATAATATTCTCCTCATCCACCCAATCACTGTCCTCATTGTCCTCACTGTCATCTTCCTCATCATAGTGACTACCCTCTCCCCTATCAGATATGCTCCCATTATCATGCTCATTTTCTATGTTACCTTCCATTTCAGTCTCCATGTAATCATCCATGTAATTATCCATGTAATTATTCAAGTGATCTTCCATGGAAGCCTCATATCCATGTTCCAGTTCCACTTCATCTTGTGCATTTTCTTCTACTTCTACTTGTGCATGTTCTTCCACTTCATCTTCAACATGTTCTTTCACTTCTACTTGTACATGTTGACCAACATCTGCATTCGATTGTAATATCTTTTGATACAAACCAATATCAAATTCTGTAGCTGCTTCAATAAAGTCATTAGCAATAAGCTCTTTTTGTCTATCATGAACCTCAACATGTAATGGTTGTACCTCAACAGGGGATGATGTAGGTGGGATTGGTAAATCTTGTACCTCAGTTGTGGGGTTTTCATTATCATCATTTTCATCTATTTCATCCATTTGTACAATAGTTACCTTCCTAACAGGTTTAGGATTCATAAAGTAGGTAAGTAACTTTGTCTCACCATGTTCAGTATATACCCTCATGATTTTATGATCACGCACATATTGGGAAAAAGTTCGTAAATCATCATCATTGCCTAAGGGTTAAAGACCAAAGTGGAAGTCTCCACCAGACACAAGGAAGTGATAGTAAATCACAGGAGGAACACCGTACCTGAACCCTTTCATGATAGCATCCATCTCATGAACTGAAAACTTGTCTATATCTACCATGTCAACATAGTTCACACTTCCGTCAATATACTGAACATCAGGAAAATTGGTGAACTCACCTCCATGATATAGATTGATGGTAAATAATGTTGGGTGGCCATCTTCAAACCAACAACAAAAATAAGTTCAGAAGCATCATTTCACATACAAAAGATGTAATGTACAGAGAAATTACAAAATCCTTACCATAAGCCACCTCTGCGTTGAACGGTTTGTCTAAGAGCGTTATATTCCACATTGGTATGTTCATACACTGAAATAACAGCGATCACAAAAAAACTTCACTTTGAGATTATGGCTTTTGGGTAACGAACAAAGACGAAGGTGATATGATAGTCAATTGACGAACTGCATAGGGGATTTGGCGGTAGGTATCAATTAATTAGGAGGATGGGGTTTAATTTAAGAAGATATTAAAAGAAGGGGTGTGAATTGACAGAAATAACCTCACACAAACGGAGGGCACAAACGGCTGTTAAGCCTTTGGACCAATTCCACAACAAATCAAACCTTTTGGACCACCGATGCAACCCCAAAACTTTTTGGACCAAACATCCAATTTTTGACAAACCACAGGGACCAAACTTGCAATTTTGTCTAAACTATAAAACCCATCAGTGGTATTAGAGTCATTGTTTTCAATGATCTTACACAAAGTGGAATATGATCAGAAACCCTTTTAGGTATTTTTGATTTTTTGCAAGGATTTTAGAAAGCCTAGCCACCTTATCCATTTTCAAAATTTAGGAACCCTCTTAGGGTTTATCTAGTTTCCTTAATTGTTATTTTAAGAGCCTTAAATTAGAATATTTAAAATCTGATAAACAAAACACTATTTTTGAAAATTACAAGACTTTGGATTAGCATTAAATTCAAATTATTTAATTAATAGTTTAATAGTAAATAATTATTTAGTCCTCATATGATTTAAATTAATTTAATTAATAGTTAATTAAAAGATAAAAATTAAATCATAATTGGTTTATTTTTAAATTAAATTAATTTTGAAAATTTAAATTTAAACCTAGTATTTTAGAAAAGTTTTAAAATACACCTTATATATATATATATATATATATATATATATATATATATAAGGTTTAGAATATATTATATGTGTAAGAAAAGTCAGTCAAATGAATAGTGGACTTTATTAATGAAATCATGCTATAAAGACGGTATAAGGAAGCTACCTATAAAATGGTTGTTCAATGTGTGTCCACTCTCACCCACCACTCTCTTGTGTGGTAGATGGTCGTTAGTCGAACGGGTTTGATAGGACATAATGTCATCAAAAGTATAACGATATAAAGTAACTAAACAACTTTAAAAAAAATCTCACTCTTAGTTACTTTACGAAAAACGTGAAAAGTATGCTAATCCATGAAATTTCACATTATGTTTTATATGTAGTTAGTGGAGCATGTGTGGTTAACTAGCACCCTAATAGTTACTATAAAGACTAGTATTGGGCATCTAAAAAATTATCATTGTTAATAAGTAGTGTGTGGTTAACCGGCATATTAACTAGAGATGATAAATGGCATCGAGGTTGCCAAGCATATTTGCATGGTTATTCACATCTTGTTTGTGATCCTCGGTATCCCAGTCACAAAAAGAAGAGGACAATATGATATTAAACATGTCATTGATAAGATTAAATGAATCTCAAAAGATCTAGGAATTTCATTTTGATTGAAATTGTTAAATTGCCTTCACCTACCTTTATATATCCATAATAAGACTACGACATCCATCTTCGTAGTTGTGAATTGTTATGTTGGATCCTAGCCTTTAATATTAATTATGGGTTAAAATATTAAGGATTATTGTCCTCTAACCAAAACTACTTTTTCTCTATAGATGTCTACTCCTGGTGATGCTTATGTTTCTCAAAACTCATCCCACAACTTCTCGATCGTGTCTAAAGTGACATTGGATGGTACCAACTACAATGATTGGATGCGTAACGTCAAGATGGCCTTTTAATACGAGGGAAAATAGTGTATCCTTGAAAAACAACTTGTTGAGATTGATGAAGCCACTGCTACTCCTAAAGAAATATCCTCCTACAAGAAACACTACGAAGATCCAACAAAGGTTGCTTGCAACATGGTTGCCACCATGGTTCCTGAATTGTAATGGTTCTATGAAGACTATTGGAACTATGAGATGAACTTGGTGTTGGATTTAGTGTCTAAGCCCATAACTATAACTGGGATGTACTTGACCTGATTGTAGCATGGTCCTTTTGGGTAGCCTTCACCAGTGCAATTTGATAGGATGGACTTTTGAGAATAAGGCTATTTGTGATTTATTAATATATTATAAGTATAATATATTAATTGAGAAATCATATTATTTAATTAGTATTGATCAAGAATTAATTTGGAATTAATTTTGTGATCAAAAGAGACTAATTAAATATACGGGGACTGATTAAGTAAATCAATGATTCTTATAGTGTTGGCCAAAGGTTATTTAGGATGGGCTAAACCAACATGGATAGTCCATGGAGGTTTAACGCATGGAGCCTAAGTAATATGAAAGGTCATGGTGCATTAGGGTTTGCATGGATGTAACCCTAGCATTTGCAACACTATAAAAGCACACCCCTAGAGCCAAAATAGGTTAGACCATTCATTGTAAGAGAGTGATATTGATTTTGTGCTAACTAGCTTATTCTCTCAAGTCTCCTCTTGCATTTGGTGTTTGTGACACATTATAGGCATCACACATGAGGTGCTAAAGCTTTCTAAGGCCAAGAACTACAACCACATCAAGAGGTATTGTGACAACCCGAAATTTTCATTTGTATAAACTCCGCAGTCAAGCACATCAAAAAATAGTCAAATTCACCCCAATACATTTTTGGCTGGTTTTAAGTCCGTTTGGGTGTTTTTATTTTAATTTTCGTCAAACGATCAAGTAAATGGAAGTACCAGTTAGGAGTGTTGTGAAACAAATAAACGATTAACACCTTGACTAGGCGTTTACGGCTAAACAAGGGACTTTGGGCCGTAAACTCCCTTTGACCGTGGACTCATGCATATAGCATGAGTTTACCCTTCATTCTTTCACTTTTCACTTCCTAGTTCAAGAACACCCAAGTTTTTCTCTCAACTATCATAAGATCATCTCTTCAAATCCGCCAAAATGTAAGTGTTTCTTTCCTAGATTCGAACATGCAACACTTAATCTAGTGTTTTTACATCAGTTCATCCATGGATTCTTCATTTTTTTCTTAGATCTTCAAGTGTTCTTCAAAACACCAAGAACACCAAGAACACACACTAGTGTTCTTGGCCCTTAAACACTCCTACAAGCGTCCTATAAGTAAGTACACTCCTCTTAACTAGTTGTTTGCTTAGAATACATGTTAAACCCTTGAAGAACATTAAAATCCCCAAGAACATATGTGTTTACGGATCAAGGAGATCTCCTTAGACCGTAAACACCTTCAAGTGGGGTTTAGGTGCCCCTAACACCTTCTATGGCTTGTATAAAGGACTAGAACCTTGCATGCATGAGCTAGAAACACCAAAACACGGAATGGTTGGGTAACCATGAGTTTACGGCCGTAAACGCATGGGTTTACGACCGTAAACAGATGTGTTTACGACCGTGAACACTCAAGGAGTGGTCCAAGGACCGTAAACTCCAAAGAAGGGCCATTTCGAGCCCTAGTCACTTCCTAAGCCTTGGATTCGAGTCTAGCTTACTTCCTTGTGTGGTTTAGGACCTTAAAACACCCAATGACACCATTTCCATGAGTTTACGGCCGTAAACTCATGGGGGAAATGGTCCCAGAACCGTAAACCCATATGGTGCTACCATATGGGGAGTAAACTCCAATGTGAGGCCATACTCTCTTAAGATGCAACCCTTAGCATTCCTAGCACTTGAAACAAAGTGTTTTCATGTATTTGAGTGTCTTTACTTGCTTAATTAGTTATTAAATGACTAACTAGATACATAAATGTATCATTGCATGCTCAATAGGATCCGCGTGTGTGTTCAAGTCCTCACTTGACACTTAGCATCCTATACCACCCGTTCATCCGAATCACCCACTTCAGGTGAGTTCATATCCCTTAATCAACCTTTTAAATGATTTTAAATGCTTTTATGGGGGGGAATACAAGTTGAATTGATAAGTTATTATATCAATCCATGTGATTAATAACTATCAATCAAATAGATTTTTGCATGTTAAACTGTTTTATCCAGCTAAAGGTTTTCATATCTTGTTTACAAATCTCTTTTGAAGTACCAAAACCTCTTTTTAAATTACCAAGCTTTTATCAAAGTCTTTTAAACTTATATTCTTGATATATTTATGTCTATATAGATATAGTTATATAAGTAGGGTTTGAAGGACTTAGGACTGATAGCCCGCTTTATTTCCTGTTCCTTGTTTGGTTGTGGACTTAGAGCATCCGGTTATTGGTCCGAGTGTCGTTGAAGTCCTAGTTATATATTATGTATATCTGGTTAGATATTAAAACTCTTATTCCAGTTCAACACCTTTGGGTAGGAAAGGCACCTAGATAACCTCTCAAGTAAACTATAATAGGTATAGTTTAGAAACCAACTATAACTTTCTTGAAGGAGAACTTAGTTATATCTAAATTCTAAAAACTTGTACTTTTAGTAAAAAGAAAGGTATATAGAAATCAAAACACGAGATACATCCTCATGACGCGGATTTCACCGTTGTCGAGCGGTAAACAGAGTCTCCTGGAGGGAGAGCGGGCATTGTGTGCATAGATCTATACGTGACAGACCATCCCACTTCCTGACTGCTAGCTACAGTCCCGGCCGACCAACCCAAGGGGTAACAAATGTCACATTCATTTCGACGCCAGCAGGTCATCGTGTTTACATCCGTCAATCAGTATGGTTACGAGTATCTTTACATTTACCTTATAATTCATGGCTTTAAGGTAATAAGTGTTATCACGGTATTTTCTACATATGAAATCATTATAATATATTTTCCTAGTTATACACTAGGCCTCATATTAAACCTTTAAACTGACCTACTTAGGATTAAAGGTTAACTTAGACTCTCCGAGGCGTATTGTTCACTTAATACCGCCTGGAGTCTGTATTTCATTCACTTAGACTCTCTGAGGCGTATTGTTCACTTAATACCGCCTGGAGTCTGTATTTCATTCACTTAGACTCTCCGAGGCGTATTGTTCACTTAATACCGCATGGAGTCTGTATTTCATTCACTTAGACTCTCCGAGGCGTATTGTTCACTAACTACCGCCTGGAGTCTATACTTCATTCCTTTAGACTCTCCGAGGCGTATGGTTCATTCGATACCACCTGGAGTCTATGTTTTATTCACTTTTAGTCAGCAGTGTTACTGCTGAGGTAAAATAGTATTTTCCCTATTACTTTTACTTGTGATCTTCTCACATATTCCTTAAAGTATAAACTATATTTTGATAATAATAGTTACCTTTGGGGGAAATTACTCCTTAAATATAAAACAATTGGGTCTTGGTAGAAGACTAATTTTATTAGAAAATATAGGATTTTCTGGAAAGAATTCTAATACTCTGTAAACTCAAATTACCATCATCTAATGAGATTATTTTGAAGAAAAACATGTATTTACATCAATGTCATTAAAATACTTATGAACTCACCAGCATTAAAATGCTGATACTCTCTTTCAAAATAACTTGTATTCTCAGGTCGTCAGTAGATAGGTACACTCCGGGAGCTTTTGTGAAGACAGCCTTGTACCAAGCTGCAGCTTATGTTATTTCCTATATCTACTTTTGATGTTGTTGCTAAATGTAACCTACGTAAGAATTATTACTATTAATGCAATGGTTGTTGTACTTTGATTACTATACTGCATATGTTGTGATACTTGACATGACGTCCTCCACCCCAGAATGTTTCCGCCGTTCTGGTTTTGGGGTGTGACAGATTGGTATCAAAGCATTGTTTATAGTGAGCTCAGTATATCAAATCATAAAAGATATACAACCTATAAATACAATGGGATAAAATACTCTGACCAAGAATTATACTTTAAAATATAACCATAATTTACAAAAGTATAAGAACATCCAGAATATAAAAACCCAAGCCAGTATCACAAGAAGAACAAGAATAAAAGTCTTTGGATGTTGAGCATTACCGTCAAACCTGGGCAGTTATGTAATCGTAAGCTGGAATAAATGTAACCTAATCAACTACATTTATTCGAGATGCGACTAACGTGTGGTTGGGGGTGATGGTGGTGTTGCAACGAATCTGAAACTTACCAAATAGGAATGCTAGAGCCAAACATAAAGTTTAAAATACTATAGGAGTATTTTATGATACTAAAAGACTAACAATAAACCCAAAAGCATGTTCAGAAGTTATAGAATCAAACATGAAATTTAAATACTATGGGAGTATTTTAGGAACCATAAATAACCTTGCGTGAAAACTAAAAGAGATCCTTATTGATAGACCTATGATTACAAAGTGTATACTCCCAAGGTTATGTATAGTGAGGATCTCATAGGCTAAGAATATGTGGTTTCACTCTACTTCCTTTTCCTTGTTTGGATGTGGATATAGAGTAGTATCACATATTCGAAGGCCTATCAGATCTAAGTTATATATATGATTTGTGTACACTATGTAATTGTAGCCAGAGTCGATATGGATCACCCAGTAAAATGTTTTAATAATCTTTTAAGATTCTTTAGACATTCCCATTCTCGCACAAACCCGTTTAGGAAACCTTATCCACTTCAGTAATCAGCAGAGGAGTCGATAAAGACCCAGAAGAGGTCCATTGAGAAAGATTTCCAAGTAGGAAGTAAACGAACAGTGATGAGGCTATTGAAATCACCATGTGCCTATACCTTTTAGGGACATCGGTGGGGAATTCGCCTGAACTTTTGAGATTCGAGTCATCCATTATGAAGTGATGACACTCAGAATCAGAATCAGAGGAAAGGCGGAGCAGAAGTTCAATATGTCTACGAGAGCAGAGAACCCTATATAGATACCTGGAGGAAACCAACGCTTGTTCCAGTCAGGGATAAGAGGTGGACAGAGGGAGCCAATGCATGGAACCCGAGAAGTGTTTCTACCTCTTTAACGTCACGCTAATAATCCATAAAATAATACAATTTAGTGAGTTAGTGATTACACTACTCACACTATGTGCTAGGCAAATCGTCTTTCCCGTCGCGATTAATATAAATAGATCGGATCACAAAACCTCGATTGAGAGTGTTTAGCCATAAGTTTTCATGAGCCTTTTCTTCCGTGATCTTCGTTCCGAACTTCTCTCGAATCTTTTCAAAGCCGGAGAGTGAACCTCTCCAATATAAAGATAACTTAGTAGGAACGTCAATCCTTTTATGGCTTTCCGATACACTTACTCCTACTCTGTTACCCAGACTGCATCATAGGGATGTAGGTCGACGCTTAGATAACCATAAATCAAGGCGCGGGAAAATTTATGCCTATCATAGTAAAGAAGGATACGTCTAGGGTTAACCATCGTTTCTCATCGGCTTGTGTTCCTTTTTGTGTAGGAAAAACCATGCCTCCAAAGAAACGTAACCAACCCGCTGGTAAGACACCGATTCTTCAAATCGATGAAGCTACGTTTCAAGCTGCAGTTTCAGCAGCCGTAGCAGCTATCATGGCTCACCTGAACGCTAACAAAGCCAATGTTAGCAGGAGCCATACCGGGAATCCCGATCATAGCAATGGACGACAGCAACCAGCACCGGTGTGTAAAGCCACCCAAGAACTCCAACCTAATCCACTGAAAAGAAAGTTTGAGAATGAGGAGGGAAGTACCTCGACTCAAGGACCTTCCGAAGGGCAACGAGCTGAAGTGGTCAATGCCTCTGCCAACCCTTCTGCCTCGACACCTGGAAGACCATACCTAGGAAACCTCCCCCGCTGCCACAAGTGTAACTACCATGATCATAGTATCTGTCGAGAACTCTTTTGTGTTAGGTGCAACATGAAGGGGCATACCGCTCGCATCTGCAGAACCCCGGTTGAGTTCATTACATTAACCACCAATGTTGGGACCACTCCAGTATGCCACCTATGTGGTGAAATTGGACACTTCAAGAAGGACTGCCTAACTGAAAGAAATGACAAGGGCGCAGGAGGAGTTTAACCCTAATGCCTCAGGGGAAACATCAGGGAACCCGGTAGAATTTTGGTACATTTCTCAATCCTAAGTAGCTAACCGAAAACTTTAAATAATCAATTCTAATTGTAATTACTCCCTCGTTAAGGCGAAAGTCGCAGCACTGTTGTAAAACTAAAAAACCCATCAGGTAAAGCTATGATGGCTTAGTATATACGTTAAGGCCATTTATAATTAAGATTGATAGACCTCGAGTGAGTGATGCTGCCTTATCTCCTGTTCCTTGTTTGGTTGTGGATTTAGGGCGGAGTCGCTCAGTCAACAATCCTTTTAATTTTAATTATACATGACTAGTGTATACTAGGCGGTTATAGAGAGGCCTCGTGAGAAATCCATTCATGAAAAGTACATTATTCAAAAACATCAGGACCCCTAGAGTTCAGCGTCACCCATGTCGGTCCAAGTATCCACGATAGTGATACCCTGGACGAAACCCGAGACGCTAAGAACTTGTGTGCCCTGTTCAGCACACGGTCCTATCGATCTTCATTCCATATCATGTCGGTGGTTGTAAATTTCGACACTACCGTCAGCTATGGCTTGACTTGGTTCAACCATGCAAGAATTCCTAGTGCTGTGTAAAAAGAACTTTCACCGTATCCTGTGCATCGAATAAATGTTCTTTCGAACTGAATAAGGAAAACCTAATGCGAACCGTCAGTCGTCTCTCTCATCCAACCTTTAGAAGTACCCAGGAGAGGGGTACCGCGCGCTGTTAACCAACCCCGTTAGACTTTAAAACCAGAAACGAAAGGCATTGCGGATATTCCGGAAAACAATAATCGCCCGATGCCTACTCAGTAGAGCCCCCAGAAGGAACATTAGCACCGCACAACCAGGTTCATGAATCAAGAGAAAAGAACTCGTGGGATTAAATCACTACTAGTGAGTATATGCATTAGAGTGGTATATAATTTAGATTAATGAAATTTAAGATGTGTGCTTCCTCCCTACTCCCTGTTCCTTGTTTGGTTGTGGGTTTGGGGTGGGGCCACACATCTAAACATCCTGTCAATCTCAATTATATACGACTTGCATACACCAAGTAATAATGATTGAGCCAAGTACGAGGTCTACCACGAACCTTATAATAAGACCCTTTATCCTATCCCATAGAAAAGGAGCTGGAGTCAAGAGAACCACTGTAGGTTGAGCTACTAAAATGACCACAAATTCGAAATTTGTTGTCATCATGGTTAAGCCAACGTAGTAGCTAACACCCTAAGTTAGGAAAAGTAACTCAAGTCGTAAGAGTCAAAAATATTGACTACGACCACCCATTCACGCTTAATCCCACGAATTAAGCATCTCAGCAGTGAGCCCAAAAACCTGAAAGCTATGACACATTAAACTCTGAGAAGAGTGGATGAGGAAATTAGAGGTTCTGAGTGACGGAACCCTATGCTATCTAGATTTAATCTAGATAGAGAAAACTCAGTAACACCGGAAGAGTAGTTGCAAGGGATACTCGCACTACTCAGGCACTTCGTCCATCCAGATACAGACGAGGAGTGCCTAGGATATAATGCCTCCTCATGCGAGAAAAGTCACCGTCGCCCTATAGACGATAGACTGCATTCTCCAAAGTTAATACTAGGATGCTAAGAACCACATGACTACCTCCGCAACCAAGAGTACTTGAATAAAGTAGATGGTAAGTTGCGTTAAGCTTTATAACCCAGATCATAAAGAGATTATAAACTCGACACCAGTCCAGGTGTTAGTCGGTGGGTTATACAAGAACACGCGCTTCCTACAAACTAGAGGGAGCAGACGCGATGGAGAATGGTGCAAGTCTTAGAGATTTGTTAGACTACTAGGTGTTCCAAAGAATACTATCCCGAAAGAGATAGTAGAACCACCTCCTGAATTAGTCAAGCGCTTCAGAAAATCTCTAAGGGCGAAGCTAGCCCCGATCAGAGACTGCTATCCATTAAACAGCGAATCAAGTGAGAGAATAATTCTCTCCGATTAGGGATCATGCTGTGAAAGTATCTATTAGACGATGATGAAAATTGAAATTTTCTAAATATCGTCTGGTAGAACCCTCTATCTCGCTGACTTTGAAAGTTTCCGTTAGAAACACCTCGAGAGTCAGAAGTACAGGTCCATTATGCACTAGGTCGAGATAGATGCCACGTATCCAATAGATGCCAGTGTATAGCCAATACCTCCAATGATCCAGAAAACCTCCGAAAGCCAATCATTAGGAAATACGAATCCGAAGACGACCTGAGCCTTCTAAGAACCAACCCGGGGACTACCCCCCAGTAAGAAAGAACTTTTGGAACTTCAGAATGGCGATCACGCCAACTGATGATCTAACCATGGAAGTACATTATGTTCTAAGTACTGAAACATTCTATCTTCCCAAGAACCTAGGACCATCAGGGATTCTTGATAAGAATTGGTCCAACCTCCGTCAGACCTCGACTACTTTAGGGATTCCATAATTTCCATCCGAATCTATCCCACGTCTCAACTTGAAAAAGTGCTTGTCCGACGTGACTCTTGTAATCCCACTCGTCGAGATCAAAATCATTGAGAGCCCCACATTCGTGTAGGAACCTATAGAGATCATGGACCAAGAGGTCAAGCGAACAAAGCAAAGCCATATCCCGATAGTGGAGGTTCGCTGGAACGCCAAGAGAAGACCTGATTTCACTTGGGAGCGAGAGGATCTGATGAAGCTAAAGTATCCTCATCTTTTTGCTTCGCTAAATCGTATCTACGCGTGTGCTTGAACTTTAATTTCGGGACGAAATTCCCTCTAACGGGGGGATGATGTGACAACCCGAAATTTGCATTTGTATAAACTCCGCAGTCAAGCACATCAAAAAAATAGTCAAATTCACCCCAGTACATTTTTGGCCGGTTTTAAGTCCGTTTGGGTGTTATTATTTTAATTTTCGTCAAACGATCAAATAAATGGAAGTACCCGTTAGGAGTGTTGTGAAACAAATAAACGATTAACACCTTGACTAGGTGTTTACGGCCAAACAAGGGAGTTTGGGCCGTAAACTCCCTTTGACCGTGGACTCATGCATATAGCATGAGTTTACCCTTCATTCTTTCACTTTTCACTTCCTAGTTCAAGAACACCCAAGTTTTTCTCTCAACTATCATACGATCATCTCTTCAAATCCGCCAAAATGTAAGTGTTTCTTTCCTAGATTCGAACATGCAACACTTAATCTAGTGTTTTTACATCATTTCATCCATGGATTCTTCCTTTTTTCTTAGATCTTCAAGTGTTCTTCAAAACACCAAGAACACCAAGAACACACACTAGTGTTCTTGGCCCTTAAACACTCCTACAAGCCTCCTATAAGTAAGTACACTCCTCCTAACTAGTTGTTTGCTTAGAATACATGTTAAACCCTTGAACACCTTCAAGTGGGGTTTAGGTCCCCCTAACACCTTCTATGGATTGTATAAAGGACTAGAACCTTGCATGCATGAGCTAGAAACACCAAAACACGGAATGGTTGGGTAACCATGAGTTTACGGCCGTAAACGCATGGGTTTACGACCGTAAACACATGTGTTTACGACTGTAAACTCTCAAGGAGTGGTCAAAGGACCGTAAACTCCAAAGAAGGGCCATTTCGAGCCCTAGTCACTTCCTAAGCCTTTGATTCGAGTCTAGCTTACTTCCTTGTGTGATTTAGGACCTTAAAGCACCCAATGACACCATTGCCATGAGTTTACGGCCGTAAACTCATGAGGGAAATGGTCCCAGAACCGTAAACCCATTTGGTGCTACCATATGGGGAGTAAACTCCAATGTGAGGCCATACTCTCTTAAGATGCAACCCTTAGCACTCCTAGCACTTGAAACAAAGTGTTTTCATGTATTTGAGTGTCTTTACTTGCGTAATTAGTTATTAAATGACTAATTAGATACATAAATGTATCATTGCATGCTCAATAGGATCCGCGTGTGTGTTCAAGTCCTCACTTGACACTTAGCATCCTATACCACCCGTTCATCCGAATCACCCACTTCAGGTGAGTTCATATCCCTTAATCAACCTTTTAAATGATTTTAAATGCTTTTATGGGGGGAATACAAGTTGAATTGATAAGTTATTATATCAATCCATGTGATTAATAACTGTCAATCAAATAGATTTTTGCATGTTAAACTGTTTTATCCAGCTAAAGGTTTTCATATCTTGTTTGCAAATCTCTTTTGAAGTACCAAAACCTCTTTTTAAATTACCAAGCTTTTATCAAAGTCTTTTAAACTTAAATTCTTGATAGATTTATGTCTATATAGATATAGTTATATAAGTAGGGTTTGAAGGACTTAGGACTGATAACCCGCTTTATTTCCTGTTCCTTGTTTGGTTGTGGACTTAGAGCATCCAGTTATTGGTCCGAGTGTCGTTGAAGTCCTAGTTATATATTATGTATATATGGTTAGATATTAAAACTCTTATTCCAGTTCAACACCTTTGGGTAGCAAAGGCACCTAGATAACCTCTCAAGTAAACTATAATAGGTATAGTTTAGAAACCAACTATAACTTTCATGAAGGAGAACTTAGTTATATCTAAATTCTAAAAACTTGTACTTTTAGTAAAAAGAAAGGTATATAGAAATCAAAACACGAGATACATCCTCATGACGCAGATTTCACCGTTGTCGAGCGGTAACCAGAGTCTCCTGGAGGGAGAGCGGGCATTGTGTGCATAGATCTATACGGGACAGACCATCCCACATCCTGACTGCTAGCTACAGTCCCGGCCGACCAAGCCAAGGGGTATTTCATTCACTTTGACTCTCCGAGGCGTATTGTTCACTTAATACCGCCTGGAGTCTGTATTTCATTCACTTTGACTCTCCGAGGCGTATTGTTCACTTAATACCGCCTGGAGTCTATACTTCATTCCTTTAGACTCTCCGAGGCGTGTGGTTCATTCGATACCACCTGGAGTCTATGTTTTATTCACTTTTAGTCAGCAGCGTTACTGCTGAGGTAAAATAGTATTTTCCCTATTACTTTTACTTGTGATCTTCTCACATATTCCTTAAAGTATAAACTATATTTTGATAATAATAGTTACCTTTGGGGGAAATTACTCCTTAAACATAAAACAATTGGGTCTTGGTAGAAGACTAATTTTATTAGAAAATATAGGATTTTCTGGAAAGAATTCTAATACTCTGTAAACTCAAATTACCATCATCTAATGAGATTATTTTGAAGAAAAACATGTATTTACATCAATGTCATTAAAATACTTATGAACTCACCAGCATTAAAATGCTGATACTCTCTTTCAAAATAACTTGTATTCTCAGGTCGTCAGTAGACAGGTACACTCCGGGAGCTTTTGTGAAGACAGCCTTGTACCAAGCTGCAGCTTATGTTATTTCCTATATCTACTTTTGATGTTGTTGCTAAATGTAACCTACGTAAGAATTATTACTATTAATGCAATGGTTGTTGTACTTTGATTACTATACTGCATATGTTGTGATACTTGACATGACGTCCTCCACCCAGAACGTTTCCGCTGTTCCGGTTTTGGGGTGTGACAAGTATTCATCTAACTATGAGTTTTGTATCGTATATCCTTCATTGTATGCTAGTTAGGTTGTATGCTTTGGAAATTCGAAAATGCATGTATAATTAGAGAAAACATAGATCCAAAGAATCTAGGGTTGCATATGCACCATAGGCGTGTTATAGTGCTTAAAACCCAACACTTGGATCTTATGGAAAAGTTAAACAAGAGAGCTCGTCAAGAATAGTATGAGATCGTCAATGCCCTTAAGACTTGAAAGATGAAGGAAGGAGAATCAGTCTACAATCACATGAAAATGAGGAAAAGATACATGGAGGGCCTTGAAAGGCTTAATGTGAACTTTGACGAGGAGTTAGCCATTGACATGGTCCTTACCTCTTTGCAACCTTTTTATGATCATTTCATTTTGACTTATCATTTAATACAATACTGAAACCACATTGGCCCAACTCAACAACCTATTACAGATGGTCAAATTGGGTATGAAGAGAAATCAAACCCCTACTCCTACTAGTGCTCATGTCCTTTATATGGGCAAAACAAAGGAAAGAATAGGGAAGTTGGTGCCAAGTCTAACTAGAAGGGCAAGGCCCATGTTGGGTCATCTAGCAATGACCCAAGAGCAAGCCCCAATTCTGGCATTCCTTATATTAGTGATCCCAAAGAGGCCACTTGCTTCTATTGCAATGATAAGGGCCATTGGAAATGAAGTTTCCCTAAGTACTAACAGGACATCAAGGATGGCAAGGTAAAGCCATCGTCGGCAGGTATTTACACTATTCAAACTAATAAATACAATATACTCTTTCTTGGGTCCTTGATTCAGGATGTGGTTTTCACATTTGTTCTGATTTACAGGGACTAAGAGAATGTGAGGGGGTGGAGCATGGAAGGATGAATCTGATCATGGTCAATAGGCAATCTTCTCGTGTTACCAAGATTAGAATTTATAGTCTTATGCTTAGTGGTTATGTTAGATTATACTTAATTGATAGTTGCTATTCGTTAGAAATGACGTGAAACATTATTTCTTTTCATGCAATTCTTAGACAAGGTTTTCGATATTCATTTAATGATGTGAGTGGTTCGATATTGGTTTATAAAAATGACATTTTTATGTTTGAAGCTTTACCTTGTAATGGTATGTATGAAACTGTGATTCGTGTTGATAGCTTATGTAATAGTGTATTTGATATTGATTTGTCTAATGGTATAGAAAAGGCATGCTTGTGGCATTGTCGTCTTGGGAAAATTAACAAGAAACACATCGCTCGACACCAAAAGGATGGAGTGTTGGAATCATTTGACTTAAGGCCATATGATGAATGCAAATCTTGTCCTTTGGGCAAGATGACAAAATCACCTTACACTGGATCTTGTGAAAGAGGTGAATGATTTTTGGATCATGATATGTGCATATTTATACACATATTTATACAACATACATTAATATTTTAATTACTTTTATGCCCTTAATAGAACAAAAGATACTTAATTTTCTATGAATTGTGTTGTAGGGACTAAAAGACTTGTTTGGAGCAAAAAGGAAGTTGGAAGCTGGATTAAGGAAGCTAGAAGATGGAAGATTGAACCAAAGCAATAAAATGAAGAAAAATACACCCAACACATCGTGGTGATCCTACCACGACATGGCGTCTTGAAGATTCTCGATCAGATTCGATGACTTGGAGATTACGAGATAAACACAATCACCACGACGTGGTGCCCTGCTTTCGAGAAAAGTATAAATATCTCACATAAACCTCCGAATGGAAACTTTTGGCAAGGAATTCAATCACAATCATTAGAAGGAGGAGATCAAAGGCAACTAAACTCTACTTTTCGATTTTTCATTAGGAATAGCTATGTCTTTACTTTTGAATCTCGATTTTATGACTCCGTTTACTGAAATCATGAGCTAAACACTCATGACTTTCGTTTAGCTAGGATGAGTTGACTAAACATGGTTGATTTCATAGTTAGGATTTAGTTATTTGGTTATTTGTTGACTTTTGCTTATTAAAGTACCTCAAGTACTTTTGATAACTGCTTTTTATCTGCTTATTGCTGAATTTGATTAGGTTAGAATGACTATTCTTCTTAATTGAATTTGAATCTTATGATCTTGTGATTTGCAAAATTGTAGGACTAGAGTTTTAATTAAAACCTAGGGTTAAGTAGAAAAGTGGGTAAAAAAGTATAGGAGCCAATATATGACGATAAATCATATATAAAATTGAATCAATAAATTTAATTGGTCAATTAATTATAAGTCTAAGAAACTCAAACCGAACACTAGTGAACTTGTAAGTTTGTCCGCTTGATCACCGAATAAATAAGCTAGTTTGCTAAAGGATTAAATTGGTGAATACCAATTTGGTCATTTTAGGAATCGGTAGCCAAAGAAACTAAATCCATTGCACTTCTATGAAACAACCATAATAACAACAAATCCGAAGCTGAACGAAAGTCTCTTTCTCACCTTGGTAATTCATACTTGTTACTTGCTTAGTTTTAGTGCTAGTTCTATTAAGTGAATTTTTGAGTTAGTTTAGTAAATCAAGTATCTAGTCTTGCAAAACTAAGAAAACAACCCCTCTTTTAATTTAATTATTAATTAGTCAATAGTAAAATAAAGCAATCTAAACACCGTTCCTTGTGTTCGACACTCATTCTCTCCATTGCTATACTATTGCACGATTAGGTACACTGCCTAGTGTGTTTAATAGTCTAGTAAAGTAAATTACTTTTATAAATTAACTTGAATAAAATATAAGCATATTAAATTACACATCAAGTTTTTGGCGCCGTTGTCGGGGAACGGTTCAGTTTTAATTACTTTATATTGCTATTTTTAGGACTATTTTCTGTTAGAGTTTAGTTTTTAATTTTTATTTTAGTATTTTCGTATTTTAGGTTCACCACGTCGTGGTATAGCTACTGTAGGAATTTTATTTTCGTTTTTTTTCTTTTACGTGTTTTCTTTGTTTCTTTGCAGATCGTTTATGACCAGAGGAGGAAATACACCTTTGATCCCACCACTTGAAGACCCGGAAGCTACTTTAAGGAAGAACAAAGGCAAAACCGTTGGAGAAACCGCAACATCGAAGAACTCACCTTTGAAGAATCTCAAATCTGTGTTTACCAAGAAAAAGAGCAGTAAATCAGGAGGATCCAACATCTCTTTGGCGGACGAAGACCCGAAGAAGGAGGACACCGAATACGAAACAGAAGGAGACGAAAAAGATCTTATATTTGATAACGAAAGTGACCTAGAAGACGAACCCGACAACACTATGGCTAACATTGACGAAGTTCCCATGGGCGAGTGGAAGAAGAAGATGCGTGAAGATTCCGGCCCAGGACTCGTGCAAACCGCGATTCCGACAAATGCCAACTTCGAGCTTAAGGGCCACATACTCGCACAACTTAAGGAATTCCCATTCTATGGTAAGGATCACGAAGACGCGTACAAACATCTAGAAGAGGTCAACGACGTAGCCGACTACTTCAATGTTCCAAATGTGGCTCGCGAAACTGTATTGCTTCGTATGTTACCCGTTACATTCAAGGGGGCCGCGAGAGATTGGCTAAAATCACTTCCTCCCGGATCCATTACTACTTGGGCCAAGATGAAAGAAGAATTCATTGATCAATTTTGCCCACCCTCAAAAATAGCGAAGTTGAAGAAAGCCATATCCAACTTTGAGCAACAACCTGGAGAGTCACTCTACGAGGCATGGGAAAGATACAAGAGTTTGTTGACGAACTGCCCACATCATGATCTAAACAGTCAAAAAGAAGTCTCCATTTTCTATGATGGAGTAAATGTGACAACTAGGCAGCTCCTTGATTCTCAAGGACCACTCACAAAGAAGGCACCCCCTGTGATAAAACAACTAATTGAAGAATTCTCTAAACACTCTAGAGAATACCATAATCCAAGGAATGAATTAGCAAAGGGATCGGTTAATGCTGCTTCGGAGGATATGGCGGCAGTTTTGGCAATGTTGCACAATATGGATAGGCGAATGACTAAGATGGATCAAACAATCCATGTTATTCGGGTTGGGTGTGAAAATTGTAACGGGCCTCATTTGACTAGAGATTGTGACCTTGATGAAAATGGAAACCGGAAGGTTCAAGCTTTCTACTCGAGTCGTGATCGTTTTGATGACAATTGGAGAAAACCCAAGAAAATTGGATACCTTATGAAGAATACAAAAAGGCTAATGAAGAGAGATATGAACAAAAAGGAAGAGGGTTTTACCAAAAAGAGGAACCACAAGCTGAAAAGAAATCCGACTTGGAAAATATGATTACCCGACTTATAGTCGCTTCCGAAAAAAGGCACGAAGGAGCTGAAGCAGCGATAAAAGAACAACAATTATTCATGAGGGAACAACAAGAGACAATGAGAAATACACAAGCACTGGTTAGAAATCAACAAGCTTCAATCCTCACTATAGAGAAGCAACTCGGGCAACTAGCGAGCCAATTAAATGAAAGATCTCCGGGAGGACTTCCAGGAAATACCGAACAAAGCCCAAGAGGAGAACACATTCAAGCCATCACCACTAGAAGCGGGAAAATTATCACTCACTTAACCCCTATTGATAGAAACGAACCAGAGGCGGAACAGGAAGGACAAGAAGAAAATAAAGAAAACGAGTATGGGCAATCACCACGACGTGGTGAATCTACCACGGCGTGGCAAGACACTGAGAAGAAAAATACCGAACCGGTGAAACCATATCGTCCACCACTTCCCTTCCCAAGCAGAGCAATTCAAGAGAAGTATGCTGAAGATTACCGGAGGTTCTTAGATCACATAAAATCTCTTGAAATCAACATTCCATTCCTTGAGGCTTTAGCTGAAATGCCTAAATATGCCAAATTTCTCAAGGACTTGTTAGCAAACCACAAGAAGATGGAGGGGCTATCTAAGCTAGTGTTGAATGAAACTTATTCTGCTGCTATGTTAAACATGCTACCAAAGAAGATGGGGGATCCAGGAAGTATAACCTTGCCATGCCAATTTGGAAATCTTGCAACTAGTCATGCTCTAGCTGACTCGGGAGCAAGTGTTAACTTAATGCCCTATTCGTTTTTCAAGAAGCTCGACCTTCCCGAACTAAGACCGGTCCGCATGGTTATTCATTTGGCCAATAAAACTATGACATTTCCAAGGGGTATTTGTGAGGACTTGCTAGTGAAAGTTGACAAGTTCGTTTTCCCCGCGGATTTTATTGTTTTGGATATGGAGGAAAATGAGAAAGTCCCGATCATTCTTGGAAGGCCATTCTTGAGCATCGCCCGAACTTTAGTTGATATAAGGGAATCCAAGCTTACGTTATGTGTTGGAGAAGAAGCGGTGACTTTTGGTGTTAATCGGGCGATCAAACATTCAAGGATGAGTGATGATATGGCGTTTTTAGTTGATGTGTTGGATGAAGTACTGGAAAAAGAGCTAGAAGGTTGGAAAGAAAAAGAAAATGAGGGATTTATGGTGCTTGATGAAGGAAATTTTGATCCCGAACTCGACCTACAAGAATTGGAGAAGTTATTGGAAGAAGGCGAGTACAATGAAGCAATAAAAGAGACAGAAGAGGCAACACGACGTGGTGAGGATGCCACGACGTGACAAAGTTTTTATCCGCGATCTGGAATTAAAAACCACGACACCACGACGTGGCAGGATCACCACGTCGTGGTGGCTGACGCAAAACCAAAACTCGAGCTGAAAGCCCTTCCCGAACACCTGGAGTATGTATTCTTAGAAGAAGAACAACAAAAGCCAGTAATCATTGCTTCTGACCTAACAAAACACGAGAAAGAAATCCTAGTTAAAGTTCTAAAGAAGAGACAAAGTGCCATTGCATGGAAGATCACTGATATCAAGGGGATTAGTCCACCCTATTGTTCTCATAAGATCAATTTAGAAGGAGCTAAACCCATAGTACAACGCCAAAGAAGACTCAACCCAAACATGCAAGAAGTAGTTAAAAAAGAGGTGGTGAAACTATTAGATGCTGGTATCATTTACTCAATATCTGATAGCACATGGGTGAGTCCAGTACATGTTGTGCCAAAGAAAGGAGGAATGACAGTGGTCACCAATGAAGCTAACGAGTTGATCCCAACAAGGACAGTTACCGGGTGGCACGTTTGTATTGACTATCGAAGGCTTAATGATGCAACATGCAAGGATCATTTTCCGCTACCATTCATCGATCAAATGCTCGAGAGGTTGTCCGGTCATCTTTATTATTGTTTCCTTGATGGTTTCTTGGGGTACTTTCAAATTCCAATTGAGCCACAAGATCAAGAGAAGACCACTTTTACATGCCCAAGTGGAACATTTGCATATAGACGCATGCCTTTTGGGTTATGCAATGCACCAGCCACTTTCCAAAGGTGCATGATGGCTATCTTTCATGATATGATCGAGAAGTTTATAGAGGTTTTCATGGATGACTTCTCGGTTTTCGGGTCCTCTTTTGAAGATTGTTTGTCCAACTTGGATCTAATGCTAGCAAGATGTGAGAAGACCAACCTTGTTCTCAATTAGGAGAAGTGTCATTTTATGGTGAAGGAAGGAATTGTGTTAGGTCACAAGGTATCAAGGATGGGGATAGAGGTGGGTAGAGCGAAGGTTGATACTATAGCCAAATTACTACCTCCAACAAATGTCAAGGGGGGTAAGAAGCTTTCTAGGCCATGCGAAATTTTATAGGCGCTTTATTAAAGACTTTTCGAAGATCACAAGGCCCTTGACTCAACTTCTTTTGAAGGATGCCCCATTCAACTTTTCTAAAGAATGTCTTGATGCATTTCATTTGTTGAAGGAAAAGTTGACTACTACACCTATTATGATAGCTCCAGATTGGAGTCTTCCTTTTGAGCTTATGTGTGATGCTAGTGACTTTGTGGTGGGAGCTGTTTTGGGACAAATAATTGACAAGCATTTTCAGCCTATCTACTATGCAAGTAAGACCTTGAACCCAACACAAGAGAACTACACTACTACAGAAAAGGAGCTACTAGCAGTGGTTTTTGCATTTGATAAATTTCGCTCATATTTGGTTTTGTCAAAAACCATAGTTTTTACCGACCATTCTGCCCTTAAGTATCTTTTTGCTAAACAAGATGCTAAGCCAAGGTTGATTCGTTGGGTGTTGCTGCTACAAGAATTTGACATTGAAATACGAGATAAAAAGGGGATAGAGAACGTGGCTGCCGATCATCTATCGAGATTGCAAAACCCGCACTTGGAGGAGTTAGAAGAAAAAAAGATTGGAGATGAATTTCCCGAAGAATATTTATTGGTTATAGCAGGAGAGATTCCATGGTTTGCAGATATAGCTAACTATTTAGCAAGTGAATACATTCCAAATGACTTGACCCGCCAACAAAAGAAGAAATTCTTTTCGGAAATTAAGTATTACTTTTGGGATGAGCCATACCTCTTTCGTAGCTGTGCTGATGGTATGATAAGAAGATGTGTATTCGGGAAGGAAAGTCGTGAAATCTTAAAGCATTGTCATAGCGGGCCCACCGGAGGACATCATGGAGCGCAATATACAGCAAAGAAGGTTTTTGATTCGGGTTTTTATTGGCCTACTATTTTTAAAGATGCTACAAAATTTGTCAAAGAATGCGATTCATGCCAAAGGTCGGGAAACATTTCATCATGAAATGAGATGCCCCAAAATAGCATTAAAGTTTGTGAAATATTTGATCTTTGGGGAATTGACTTCATGGGACCTTTCCCAATGTCAAAGGGAAATAAATACATATTGGTAGCAGTCGATTATGTATCCAAATGGGCGAAGGCACAAGCATTACCCACGAATGATGCTCGAGTAGTGGTGCGTTTCCTCAAAAAGTTATTTTCAAGATTTGGAGTTCCAAAGGATCTAATTAGTGATCGAGGCACCCATTTCGCAAATGATCAGTTAGCTAAGGTGTTGCAAAAATATGGTGTCCACCATAGATTTTCAACATCCTATCATCCTCAAACAAGTGGGCAAACTGAAGTTACAAATCGGGAATTGAAGAGAATATTAGAAAGATCAGTTGGAAGTAATAGAAAGGAGTGGTCGGATAAGCTTGATGATGCACTTTGGGCGTTTAGAACAGCTTTCAAAACACCTATTGGTACTACACCATATAGGTTGGTTTATGGGAAGAGTTGCCACTTGCCAGTTGAGATAGAGCATAAAGCATTTTGGGCTTTGAAGATATGTAATTTTGAGGTAGATTAACTTCATGCCAACCGGTTGATGCAAATGAATGCCCTTGAAGAACTTAGAAACAAAGCCTACACAAGTTCTTTGATTTATAAAGACAAAACTAAGAAGTGGCATGATATGAGGCTTAACGGTAATAAAGAGTTCCATGAAGGACAAAAGGTGCTACTTTTCAATTCAAGGTTGAAACTTTTTCCGGATAAATTGCAAACAAGGTGGGACGGACCATTTGTTGTCAAACAAGTTTTCCCACATGAAGCTATCAAGCTTATTTCAAGAGACGGGACCCCTTTCAAGGTTAATGGGCATCGAGTGAAGCATTACGAGGAAGGAATGCCAAGTGAAGAAAGGGAGGGTGAAATCGTCAAATTCACACGAGCTGAAACAACGTAACGTGGGAAGGAGTCCGACTCATGACTCCTCAAAAAGAAGCGCTTGCAGGAGGCAACCTGTGGTTTTGAGTTTGCATTTTCTTTCCTTTTCTTTTATTTCCTTTTATTTGTTTTTAGTTTTATTTAGGTCTTTATTATCTCATTCTTCTGATTTATCTATGAATTCGTCATGGGGTGTGGCCTAAAACGAGTGTGGGGTGAGTATTTTTTAAGAGTTTTTAAAATAAGAATATTTTTTTACCCACCACGAGGCGGTGCTATTTTTGCACACGAAATTAAGACGGGCAAAACCTCGACACCACGAGGTGGTGGATTTTCCATGTCGTGGCAACGTATATTACTGCTGTCAATTGAGGGTTTTTAAACTTAAGTCAAAACAATTTCACTTTTTTTACACCACCCCATCTCTCTCGTCGTGCCAGCCTCCACGAAGAACTCCTTTTTCTCTTCATCGGTTTCTTGTTTTTCTTCCCTAAAAGGTATGATTTTCTAGTGTTTTATTTACTTTTGATGGTTTAGTAAGGTAGTATGGAGCATCTATTTCCTGATTAGAACACTTTTAGGGCCGATAATTTTGAACCTAGGGTTCCGATTTTTGCAAAAATCGGACCAATTTTTGAATGTTTTAGTCCCTAATTTTGCTACCATTCTACTCCATTGCATCCACTGAACAAACCCTGAACTTGGATTTAGTTAATATGGTGTTGAAATTAGATCGATTTGAGCAGTTCACGTCACAGTGCCGACGCCACGACGAGCTCGTCGTGGTCCTCATCGTCGTGACTGCTATGACAGTTTTGGTTGTTGTTTTGTGGTTATTTTCCAGGAATAACTAGCAGGTCCAGAAGAAGTCAACCCGTTACTCACGATTTTCCATGGTATTCTTTTCCACGGGATGTTGAACCTGAGATACATGCGCGTTGGACTGTTAAGCTTGACTTACTCAAGAAAAGAAAGGTGCATGTTCCAGCTGAAGTTGATTGGCACTGGATTGGAAGTTCGGGTTTGATGGAGGCTATGGAGCCTTACCTTGACAAGGTATTTAATGGAGTTCATGGGCAGTTTATGTGTTTGGGTTGGAGACGCATTTTTGAGATTCAAGAGGTGGTTTACAAGGAGTTGGTGTATGAGTTTCTTGTGTTGAGAGAAAAACTTTGAGACACACTTGAACAAACGTTAGAACAAGTATATTGCAGAATAGTTAATCTCGAAGGATCTAAAAGCTCAACAATAATATTAATAAGTTAGAGTTAGATAGTTAGAGAGTAAGTTGCGGAAAAGTAAAGAAATGAAATGACAATAATTGTTATATCAAGGATACACATAAGTTGATTCATAACGAGGAATGCATTCAAGCCAAGTTAATTAGTGAGATCAAACTTAGTGATTAAGTCACAAGAGACTTGCTCCGAAGAGAGATTGTAATCAGTTATATTCTAGTAAGATTTGAGAGTAAGAAGTGATGCGTAGATAGAGATATAGAAAAGATAACTTCAGAGATGTGTATTCAGATAGATTGATTAAAAAATTCCACTAGATAAGTGAGAATGAGCTCTATTTATAGAGACTCACGAAGTTACATTTGAATCACTCTCTAAGAGTAGCCATGCAAGGCATACTGGACAATAGAGAGTATTACAGAAAGACAAATAAACTAAGTAAAGTAGAATGACTGCAATTGACTTCGATGACTTCGGATGCGGTTGCTGATGAGGGAGTTTGACTGCGGTAGCTTATTGGCTGCGGTAGCTGAAGTTCAAGAGGGTCACTTTTCATGATTCAACAATTTCCCCCTAAGTGACCTCTTAAAGTTTTGTTCAGCTATCAAGTTTAAGAAACTTGATCAGGATCCACCAAAACTTCCTGATGTTTTCCAACCAAGTGATCCTTCTTAAAATCTCGAACTTGACTTCGGCAGTTATATGCTTTGATCTTTCGACTGCGGTTCGACAGATTTCAAGTTGCTTCCCGGTGAGGCGATTCATGGCAGTCATAGGAATAAAGTATTTGACTTTATCGGTTTTCCTTTTGAAAATGACTCCAAGTTCAGGGAAGTTGGTTGCACCTAAGGATCTTTCTTGATAGCCTTCGGTAGGCATTGGTGCAGGATCGAGTGGTGGTAGATCAAACTTATTGGCAATGGTCGGGTAGATGTCTGCGTCGATTTTAGCAAAATCACAGACAGTCTCTTTCAAAAACATACTAGCTCTTTCAAGAGCTATCTTCATCTTCGGGTGTTTTTCCGACTTGTTCTGGAACACCTTTGCTATGAGAAAGACTTCTTCAGGATTCATGCAGGGGAAGTCAGCTTGGGTGCGGACATAGTCGTGTTCCCTTCTAGTGAGAGTGTATTGGATGAAGTCAGCCTTCATGAACTTCCGAGGCTTGTAGTTTTTGACTGTGGATGGTCTGTCGTTAGACCAGATTTTCTCAATGGGAGAGGAATGCTTAGCATAAAAATGGTTAAGTCTCTCGAATTCCATTGGCAGTCTTTTGTGGTCTGGAAGGCTGCGGTCAAACGGCTCAAACACTGTGAAGTATTTAGCATTTGGGGAGATTGGAACATCCCAGTAGCCATCCGAGGGGGGTTCAGCATATGTGAGGTACGGCTTGTAGTCATCATCCATCAGTCTGCGGTGGGGATTGATCAAAGAGTTTATCAAGGATTCATCCATGATAGTGTCAAAACCGCATTCTCTCCATATAAGCTCAGCAAGTTTAGATGCTTTCCAATCTTTTTTCCTTTGGGTAGTGGCAGGGGAGTCGTTTGAGCTTGGAGAGGACATGTGATCCACCAGATTTATGAAGTGAGGGGGAGTCTCTGGTTTCTCAGGAGTGATCTCCTTTTGTGGTGGAGTATGATGAGGTGGAGTATGATGAGATGGTTGCGGTGAGGGTTGCGGTGTAGAAATTCTTTCTGTAATGATGGGGGGAGTCTGATGAGATGGTGTTGGTGAGGGTTGCGGTGTAGGAATTTTTCCTGTAATGATGGGGGGGGACTTTGATGTTGTGAGATGGAGTGATTGGAGTGATGGACTTCTTCTTCACTTCCCCCTCTTGAGGAATGCAACCTAGGAGCTTCCTCAAGCCATTGTTTAAGGCCATCAACTTTGGCATAGACTTCTTGAAATTGAGCTTTGAGGGCATCTGCCAGTTGTTGATTGTTGGGGATGGTGGAGTTGAAGAGCGGCCTGTGAATTTCCTTGGTGAGTTGAAGGATTTCAGGACCATGGAAGTTGGTTGACAAGGAGCGTTGCAATCGGTTGATATTAGCTTGAAGGACTGAGATAGTGGACTCATATGCAGTGTGAGTCTCAGCTATCAGCTTTTGAGATTGGGTGGCTTGATCCGCAATGGCTGCTTGTAGATCTTTCTTGATTGTGGTCACCTCAGAGATGAGGCGTTCCGCAGCAGCCATGAAGTCCTTGTGATCTGCTTGTCGATTGTTGTCAAGGGACCAGATTCCCATTTCAACTTTGAGGGAGATACGCTCAGCAGCCAATCTCTCACGAGTTTCCAAGCGTTCGATTCTTTCGATCAATGACTGCGGTCCGGGTGTGTCTTCTGGTTGCGGTTGAGTTGGCTTGACTGCAGCAAGAATTTGATCGACCTTTGCTTGCAGGGTCAAAAATTCCTTTCTTGTGACAACATTCTTCTTCTTTTTCTTCTTCTCTCTGGGCTTAGAAGTTGAATGGTGAGAGCCACTGGATTCTTCTTCTTCATCGAACATCATAAGATCATCATCAGAGGGAGAGGCTTTGTTTACCTCTTGTAGATCAACATCATCAAGACCGAAGGTGGGAGCAGAACTGACTTCGATTGCGGTTCCTTCATCTTATGATTCTTGAACAGTGGGAGTTGGAATTGGATTTGGAGTTGGAGTTGGAGTTGGAGTGACATTGGAGGGGCCAGCACCTCCAGCAGTGGATTGAGCTTTAAGGATCGTCTCAGTCATCTGTGTTATCCAGTCTTGAACTTTCAGTATGGTGGCTACGGTATTGGCATTGTTAATTACATCTACCCAATACTTAGCCACAACTTGGATTTCTTGTTTCTTTTGCTGTTGTTGCTTGATTTGTTGATCTTTTCGTGCTTGGAATGCCCTACGGAAAGTGGCATACTTCTGAATGTCGGCTTCAGATACCGGAGTGTAGTTCAACCATGAGTCAATAGATTGGTCACCGTCAAATCCTTGGTATCGCACCGAAGTGTCCTTCGGGTCCACGGATCCTTGCACAGTTGTGCTCACCGTGCCTAAATCACCTGTTACTAATGTAAGTAGAGTAGGATTTCCTGAGCTTCCTCGGTCTCCTTGACCCGTAGTCAAGTTTGGCCTCGGCTCAGTTCCTGCAAGGGCGGAAGAAGTGCCCTGCGGTTGGGAAGGTGTTTGAAGTGTATGGGTGACATTCAAGAGGATGGAGTTCAACTCCTCAGGAGAAAAGAAATAAAGTCGGGAAGCCCTGGAGACCTTAGGGCGAGAACCAGTGTTATCCTCTTGGGAATGAACTGGGGGGTGTCTCCACGATCAGATGAAACAGACTCACTTTCTGAGCCGGAGTGGTATTCGATAGTGGAGTTGAATGGGTCTGAGGCCACCCCAAGGACTACCGGAGCCTTTTGAGAGGCTGAGGTATCAGTCCGGTCACACATTTGGCCAGTAGGATTGGTTTTTCTTTTCTTAAGGATGGCAATTGGTTGTGCATCCTCATCAAAGTCACTGTCATTTGTGGGTGCGGTTAGTTTGGTTTTGCGTTTCTTTGAGGGTGCGGTTGGTTTGGGAGCATCTTTCTGTGGGGTTCTTTGTTTCTTTGAGACATTGCGGGGGCCTTGATGAGTTGATGCCAATTTCTTTCTTCTTTGAGAAAGATTTGAAAGAGTAGTGGAAGATGGGACTGCGGTACTTCCAGGGGTAATGATTGCGGATGGGTTTTGAAAAGGCGGGGTAGGAAGGTATGGGGCAATATTCCGTAGCCTCAATATGATCTGAGACATCAGCAGTCTCAAGACCAAGAGTGGTGAGAATGTGGGTTTTAAGTCTTTTAATTGGTCCAAAGACATATTGATCAGATGAGGGATTGTACCTTTTGAGATCCTTGGTGACAAAGTAGTTGATGTCGTTGCCCATGCTGATCCCTGCGTCCACATTGAGGTCTGAAATGCAGAGGGACCAAAATCTTGCAAACGTGAGTTCGGTAGGGTTCTCCCTTGGGTTCTCCTTGGGAATGTATTGTAGAAAATCATCCCATAGAATCTGACCATAGTTTACGTCATGGCCTGTGAAGATACTCCATACTAACTCCAGGAGTTTGAGTCCCATATTATCGGTGCCTCCGGTTCTGCCGGATAGACTGCGGATGACAAAATGGCAAACGAATTGCCAGACCGCAGGCAGTTGGTTTTTCTTGAATTCTCCAATGCCTTTGATTTTCTTCTGATATCCCATTTGGTAAAGTGCAGAAGTGATGTCCGCCATTGATGGAGAAAAAATCTTGATTGAAGGATGAACAAGAAGGTTAATGGCAGAAAGAAACTTTTCTTTAGACATAATTACTAAATAATCGTTAACTAGGTTTAGATGCACTTCTTGTGGGTTCTCGAGTGGTTGATAGGCTGAAAAGGCACATTTGAATAGGGTAGAGAGGGGAACAACGTCTGTAAAAGAATCGAAGGGGCCAAACAAGGGGTGATTGTTCAAGAACTTGATCATCAGCTTGATTGGAGCATTGTAAGATGAATGGTCTTCGAACACGGCTCTGAAATTGCTTGATGCTATCGTGGGAGTGGGATGGCTTGAAGCAGAGTCTGAACCAGTAGGGTTTACTGATCCAGAAGCTTTGGAGTGTTTCTTGGATACACCGGATTTCACGATTGTAGTAGTTTGAGAAAAAGTGAAGAAACAGAGTGTGTGATAATGGAGAAAAGGGTTCACTGTTCAGAGAGCGTAAACTGTGCTTGGGGAAGAAGAAAAGTTTTTATAGGGGCTTATGGGAGCGGGAAACGTTTTTTTTGTTACCCTAGGTGAAAAAGGATAAGGTAAAAAAAATGGGGGGTTCTTTTGATTTTGGATTTTACCAAAAAGGGATTTGCATTTAATGAAAAGTCAGACATACATCATCACGTCAGGTGATCGTGTGGTGAGGGTTTGTTTGATCCGTTGTGCAAAAAGAAGTTGTAACTGATGGGACGTGCTGGGTAAGAGGAAAAGACAGATTAAGGATTTGTTTATGGAAAAACGTTCTTTTTGTCACATACATAAAATAGGTCTGACACAAGGTTTATTCAAAAAGAGAATGAGACAGTTTCTCAAGGAATGTTTTTATTTAATGTTTTATTTAATGAATGATCATTAAATAGGACACCATGATTCAAATATTAATGAAACAGTTGAGAAATTATTAATGTGATTGCGGATGGAAACTTCATTGCGGATGGATAGATGTATGACTGCAGTAGAAGAACTGAGGAAAGCACTTGTACAAGAAGTGAGTAACAACAAACAATAAGGACCAGTGAAAGATAAATATGATATATGGTTGCGGTACATAGACTGCGGTACACAGGATATACCAAAACCATCTATCATAAGTAACTTTAGTTAGGACCGCAACAGAGACCAAGGATGGTCTGCGGTGCTTATCAATTCAAGAAGAATTGTGGGTCCGGATTCATCATTCCTAACATTTGTAAGAAAGTGTTGAGCTTTGTAGAGTCAAGTGCCTTTGTGAATACATCAGCAATCTCTTTATGAGTATGGACAAATATGAGTTCAATGTTACCTTTCAGGATGTGGTCTTTGATGAAGTGATAACGTAGTTCAATATGCTTGGTCTTGGAGTGCTGTATAGGATTGTGAGAAATCGCTATAGCACTCTCAGAGTCACAATAAATAGGTATCCGCAACATTCTGTATCCGTAGTCCCTAAGTTGTGTCTTCATCCATAGTACTTGTGAACAACAGCTGGCTGCAGCCACATATTCAGCTTCTGCGGTAGACAGAGATACACAACTTTGTTCCCTTGATGACCAGCTGACGAGTCTTCCACCCAGAAATTGACATCCACCTGAGGTGCTTTTTCAATCTAGTCTGCATCCGGCGTGATCCGCATCTGTGAATGCTTGAAGGCTGAAAGCATTGCCTGCGGGGTACCATAATCCAAGAGACTTGCTTCCTTTCAGGTACCGTAGAATTTGTTTGGCTGCGGTCATATGTGACACTTTTGGGTCAGCCTGATACCTTGCGCATACGCCTGTTGCAAAGACAATGTCTGGCCTGCTTGCGGTGAGGTACATCAAAGAGCCAATGATACCTCTATAAGTCTTGTGATCCACAGATTCGCCTGAGGCATCAGCAGAGATCTTATATCCGAAGGCCATGAGGACCTTAGCCGAAGAACAGTTGTCTATAGAATATTTCTTTAATAGTTCAGTGGTGTATTTCTCCTGATGTATGAATATCCCTTGCGGAACTTGTTTCACTTGAAGTCCTAGAAAGAAGTTAATCTTTCTATTCATGCTCATTTGGAACTTGTTGGTGATGAGTTTAGCAAATTCATCCACCATTCCTTGATCAGTTGATCCGAAGATGATATCATCCACATATATTTGTACAAGCATAAGGTGATCACCATTTGCTTTTCTAAATAAAGTAGGATCAATCACTCCTCTTTTGTATCCGGATGAGACAAGAAATTCAAAGAGAGTCTTATACCACGCTCTTGGGGCTTGCTTCAGACCGTAGACTGCCTTTTCAAGTTTGTAGCAGTGGTCTGGGAATTCAATACTTTCAAAGCCTGGAGGTTGCTGAAGATAAACCTCTTCTTTTAATTCCCCATTAAGAAATGCACTCTTTAAGTCCATTTGGTGTACCTTGATGTTTTTGTGGGCTGCGTATGCTAAGAAGATTCAGATGGCTTCCATTCGTGCCACCGGAGCATAAGCTTCATCATAGTCAATACCTTCAAGTTGACTATAGCCCTTTGCAACTAACCTTGATTTGTTTCTGACTACCGCACCAGATTCATCCAACTTGTTTTTGAATACCCATCTAGTACCAACAATGGTGTGACCATGTGGTTTCGGGATGAGCTGCCATACTTTGTTTCTTTTGAATTCTTCTAGCTCTTCTTACATTGCGGATATCCAATCAGGTTCTAGTAATGCTTCTTTGATCGATCGGGGCTCGACTGAGGACATAAATGCTGCGTAGTGACAATGATCAGATAAGCCTTTGGAAGATCGAGTCTGGATACCTGCGGATGGGTTGCCAATGATTTGACCTGGTGGGTGGTCCTTCGTCCATAAGTGTAGACAGGGTTGCAGATGATCAGCAGCTGCGGTATAGGGAATGTCTTCAATGTCAGAAGATTCTGCGGTTGGAGATGGCAGTTCCCCCTGGATTTGAGAACATCCTGCAGAATCATCTTGGTTTATTGCAACGAGAATGGAATTTTCTTGAGCAGTCGGAAGAGGTTCCCCCTGGATTGCTGATGGGAGTTCCTCTGGAACCTGAGAATTCCCCCTGGACTGCGGATGGAAGAGTGATAATCCTAGAGTCTGTTCTTGTGTTGATGTTTTCTATGTTTTCATCATCCGAGTCGGAAGAAACGTTGGATGGTAATGATTCTCTACGGATGGGAACTTGAGCTGTATCAAGTACTGGAACCTCGATGGTTGTTGCTTGATCGTTGGATGGTAATGATTCTCTACGGATGGGAACTTGAGCTGTATCAAGTACTGGAACCTCGATGGTTGTTGCTTGATTCGGAGTAGAGCTTTCCCCCTCAACCGGCGAGGTGGAAGTATTGAGAGATGCTACTTCGGATAGTGAAGGACCAGATACATCAGCGTGCTGCTGTTGAGCTTCTCGAGACACAAGAACTTCAGATAACTTGGCTGTTTCTACAGGGTCGAAGAGATCGTCATAATTGACTTCAACAAGATTTAATGGACCCGAAGAGGTAGGAATATCACTTTCCATGATTGCGGTGGTTTTAGTGGATGGAGGGGTGTTGCGGATGTGATAGTCATCAAATTTCATATCAAAGCATTCAATGATCAACCTTGTGCGTCTAATGAGAACTCGATCAGCAACCTTGTTAGTGGAGTAGCCAAGGAAGATGCCTTCATCAGACTTCGGTGCAAACTTGTTAAGCTGATCTCTGTTGTTGATCACAAAACATCTACACCCAAAGATATGAAAGAAGCGAACATTTGGCTTGCGGTTGTTAAGGCCCTCATACGGTGTTTTATTGAGGCGTTTTCATACAATGCTTCGGTTTTGTACAAAGCATGCGGTTGCTACTGCTTCAGCCCAGAAGTAGAGAGGAAGGTGTGCGAAGTTGAGCATGGATCTGGCTGCTTCTACTAGAGTGCGGTTCCTTCTCTCTACTACTCCATTTTGTTGCGGTGTGTAAAGAGCTAAGAAGTTGTGAGTGATGCCTTTGGACACCAAGAAACTGTTGAGAAGATGATTAGTAAACTCGGTTCCATTATCACTTCGGATACGTCTTACGAGCAGCTTGATCTGAAGTTCTATTTCCTTGATGAAATTGATGAGAGTCTGCGGTGTTTCTGACTTGAGTCTGAGGAAGAAAACCCATGTGAAGCGTGTAAAGTCATCTACAATAACCAATATATATTTCTTGTGATGGAGACTGGCTACGGTGGATGGACCGCAGAGATCAATGTGCAAGAGCTCTAGTGGTTCAGAAATTGAAGAGTCAATCACCATGAGTTGACTTGCTTTGGATTGCTTTCCACATTCACAAGCCGGATAGAGAGTATCATTGCGGAACTTGAGAATAGGGAGTCCTCTGACTAGTTCTCCAGTGACCAAATTGTTGATGTATCTGAAGTTGAGATGAGCTAGCTTGCGGTGCCATAGCCAGCTGACTTCGAATACTGCTTTGGATAGGAAACATAACTGCGGTTTGCCTATGATCAGAGAGACATCCAGAGGATACATAGTACCTTCGGATGGAGATTTGATCAAACATGTGTTCCAGTCACTTGTCATTACATAGTAAAATTGATCATCAAATTCAACTCGATGGCCTGCCTTACATAGTTGGCCAACACTGATGAGATTGTGTTTAAGGCTTTCTACATAAGCAAACTTTTGAATAGAAAAGTTCCCCACAGTGAGAACACCATAACCTCGGATGATCCCATTCGCATTGTTGCCGAATGTAACATTTCCACCGTTGCAGATTGGCCTGAAATCCCGAAGGTATTCTAACCTTCCGGTCATGTGCAAGGAGCAGGCACTATCAATTAACCATTCTTCTTCTTGTTCCTCCTTGCACAAAGCCTGAGAATTACACGGTTAGTTTAGGCATCCAAACTAGTTTGGAGCCTGGGACAATAGATGCTTTTCTGAATGATGCATGGACCGAGGTTGCAGGGACAGGTTTCTTGTCAACTTTTAATCCTAGTCGTGGGTGTTTGTGTAGTCTTGGAGTGTTGTGTGTTTTTGAAAAGTTACGAGGTTTCTGACTCCAACTAGATTTAACATAGGATGAATCTTTTTGGCAAATATACTGACATTTGCAGGTTGAGATTTTGTCTTTTGTTCTGACACCACGTTTGGTCAGCGGTCTAAAGGATGAGTTGGGCTTGTGACCGGTCCGAGGTTGAAAAGATCTGACATGAGTGGTGTTTGGGTTCTGAAAAGTTTGTTTTGAAAAAGGTTTAGCACGTGTAGATCTTTGTGTCCTTTTTGTTAGATTTGGTAGAATACCGTTCCACTTGTTAAAATTTTCATGTGACTTTAAAAGTGTTGGAGTGGGTAAGATACATTTCCATTTCAGATCATCTGAGGAATAGATTTGAAAACCATTGTTTCGAAAAGACTTTACACCTTTTTGGGTTGTGTCAGATGAAATAGGAATGACTGTTGAAACTGTACATTCCTTTTTGTATGTTTTCTTGATGGGAGAGTTTTTCAAAAAATAGTGTGAGAAAACAAATTTTTCTGGACTTTTGGACTTTGGAAATCTGACATGCTTCTAGTTTTTCGAAAAGATTTGTCTATCTGTGCCTCAGGAGCGAATTTCCTCTTTGAAAGCCTTTTTTGCTAAAGTTTTTGGAGAACCGCAGTCTTTGATGTTCAACTGCGGTTTCCTGGAATTCTTGGAAAATTTTTGAAAACGTGGGCTTGAGTCATCCGAACTTGAAGATTCAAGGGTTTGAGAGAACTGACCTACTTCAAAGTTTTCTATGAGTAATTCATGATGAATTGGCTGAAGAGTCACAGTTCCTTTTACTGATGACTGCGGTAGTGATGTTTTGACTACTGTAGAGTAAGTATGAGTTGGGACTTCAGTGGGACTTTTGTGGGACTTTTGGCTACAGTGTGAGACACTGTGGTCTGAGGGTAAAGATGGAAAGTCTTTCGAGACTTCGGGGCCCTCTATGACAATTTCTTCATCAACTACAGATGAGGTTTGAGAATTTGGGTAAATGGTGCTACAGATAGGAATTTGATCACTTGTGTGACCCAAAACCTCAGGAACAATTTCCTCAATGACACAATTATTGCTTAGATTATGAAGTCTACCGAAGTGAGTTTTGATGTCTTCGGGAAAGGTCTTGTCATTGACTGGGAAATGAAATTCTCGGTGTGGAGGGACATACAGTCTGTCTTTGTTGAACCGGGGTGAGGAATCCATTGCGGTAGGATATCCATTTGACCAACCCCAATTGTATGTATTGTCTATGGTTCCATTATTTACCAAATTTTCAATAGCTTCACTTTCATTGAACAATTTTTCGATTAAGAGATTTAAGCGTACAATTTCACTCTGAGCTAAATCTCTCTGGTTCAAAGCTATTTCTAATTGTGTTTCACTCAAAATTCTTGCATCTTTCTCTAACTCTAAGTCCTTTTCTAACATAGCCATTTTGAGTCTTTTGTTATCCAGTCGTCCTCTCACATGGAACATCTCTTGGGACGCAATGTTCTTCTCATCTAAGGCTTTGTTATAGTCTGTAAGGACGGCAGCACACGTGTTATTAAGATCATCTATGTAAGGTTGACAGTCATGCATGCTATAGTTTAGAGTTTGGATTATGAGTTTTACCTGTTCGACGATGCTTAGAGTTCCATCCTTTGCCATGTAGCAGTAGTTCTTGTCCAGCTTTTTAGACCCATCATCATCCGAAGTTGCTAGCATGCAGATTTTCCCTTTTCCTTTGAGACTGCTGATGGCTTCATCTTCGTCTCCGGATGACCAAACTTGATGGTCTCTTTTGACATGGGCGACATATGCCCTTGCCTTTTCCTTATCTTCCAACTCTTGAGCCATTCTAAGGTAGAATGCTATGTCTTTTAATACATTGGCCTTACAATCTCTTGCAAAATGATTCTCTTTGTTGCATTTGTGGCAAATTACAACATCAGTCTTGTCTTCCGAGGGAGTACCGGAGTCAGTGGTTTGAGTAGACTGCAGTGCCTCCTTTGGTTGAGTATTTTGAGATTGCGGTGGTGGATGAGAACTTTTGGGATAATGAGAATGATTATTCTGTGGGTTGAAGTTACGGTTGAATGGAGGTTTGTTGAACTGCAGATTTTTACGAGAGGAAGAAGGTGGTAGACGGTTGAACTGTTGGCTAACCAGAGAAATAGCCTTCTGAAATTCTTCTTCATCATCATACTCTGAATCAGCTTCGTATGACTGCGGTGGAGTGTCATACGAGGGAGAGTAAGATTGATTATGTGGAGCTTGTGCTATGAGAGCAAGTGGTCCTCCGAAGTCAGCACAATCTCTGAGTATGGTGGATTCTTGTGCTTGCAGTTCTCTATAGAGCTTGTAGAGTGACAAGGAATGAATCTTTCTATCGCCTTGGACTATCATTTTAGCCGTAGTCCAATGTCTTCCCAAACCATTAAGAAACTGAAGATTTGTTTCATGGCTACTGCAGATGGTGCCCGCATTGGATAACTTGGTGACTATCAGGTTGAACCATTTGAAGGAGTCTTCCAAGCTTTCGCCAGTATGAGCTTTGAAGTTGTTGAACTCATTGAGTGCGGTAGTAAGCTTCTTGTCTTGTGCTTGTTCTGGGCCTTCGTACAAATTCTTGAGAACTTCCCAGATCTCTTTTGCTGATTTGCAATTTATGATAATATCGAAGTTGTCAGGAGCAACTCCACAGGAGATTTCATAAAAAGCAACAACATCATTTTCCATTTTATCGAGATCATCCTTGGTGGGACGGTTCATGACTGGTTGACCTCCTCCTAGTCTGGTTGTAGTGCCGTCAGTTTGGACTGGTGTAAGGACTGGGACATGTGGTCCTTCTTCTACGGATCGCCATACATCTCTACCAAGTCTCCTTAAGTATCTTTCCATTCTTTGGGACCAGTGATGATATTCATTTGCTACCAGTATTGGGGCTCGATTAGAACCACCAACACTGTTGGAAACATTCAGAGATAACGATTGTGCCATTTTTGTTTTTGAAGTTTTTAAGAAATGAGCTTTAGTGGTATAGAAGGCCCTCTGAAAATTAGAGTTCCGTTTTCAAAAAGCAACCACTATGGCTCTAATACCAATTGTTGAGAGAAAAACTTTAAGACACACTTGAACAAACGTTAGAACAAGTATATTGCGGAATAGTTAATCTCGAAGGATCTAAAAGCTCAACAATAATATTAATAAGTTAGAGTTAGATAGTTAGAGAGTAAGTTGCGGAAAAGTAAAGAAATGAAATGACAACAACTGTTATATCAAGGATACACATAAGTTGATTCATAACGAGGAATGCATTCAAGCCAAGTTAATTAGTGAGATCAAACTTAGTGATTAAGTCACAAGAGACTTGCTCCGAAGAGAGATTGTAATAAGTTATATTCTAGTAAGATTTGAGAGTAAGAAGTGATGCGTAGATAGAGAGATAGAAAAGATAACTTCAGAGATGTGTATTCAGATAGATCGATTAAAAAATTCCACTAGATAAGTGAGAATGAGCTCTATTTATAGAGACTCAAGAAGTTACATTTGAATCACTCTCTAAGAGTAGCCATGCAAGGCATACTGGACAATAGAGAGTATTACAGAAAGACAAATAAACTAAGTAAAGTAGAATGACTGCGGTTGACTTAGATGACTTCAGATGCGGTTGCTGATGAGGGAGTTTGACTGCGGTAGCTTATTGGCTGCGGTAGCTGAAGTTCAAGAGGGTCACTTGTCATGATTCAACATCTTGCCACAGTATCTTTCGCAAGAAAAGACGGGATATATGCAGACGATAATCTTACTTTTTGCCTTGGAGGGGAAAGGCGTTCCTTAAGCCTAGTTGATTTTGCACTACGGGTTGGCATCTACCTTCCAGCTGAAGTCCATATACCAGTGTACCAACAATTGATAGCAACCTCCATTAGGAACATCGAAGGGTTCAAAGCAAAAGACCATTGGCATTCTATTGCTAATGGGGTTTACCACAAGGGTACTGCACAGGAAAGCGACATCCGGTCGCCAATTCACCGCCTCTTACACCGCCTGATCACTAATACCATAAATAAACGTCAAGAGGGGGATAAATGTCCCACTGTGGATGTTTTCTTTTTGTGGGTTCTCACCTCAAATGAGGTTTATGCTGATTTACCTTTTCACCTGGCTGAGTTCCTTACAGTTCGTGTAGCCAAGGACAGGCGTGGGTCCCAGCGTTGTGGCGGTATGTGGATTACCCGAATCGCACGATCTTTTGGTATTTTTGAGAAGCGGGAGGCTTCTATGATTACAGTGGAGCCCCAGAAGCCCTTTTCCACTCTTCTTTATAAGAGGGCTCAAATTGTTGTTGATCAAGGAATGGCTGGTTTTAGCATTCCTGACGATACTCCGCGGCACCGGCTTCCAAGCCGTGGAAGGCAACAGGGTAATGAAACCGGAGCAGATGAGCCAGTGGTGCCGGAAGAAGATGAGATGCCCATGGATCTGTACAGTGTGGCAAGGAGACGATATGAGGACTACATGTCTAGAGCTACAAACTACACCAACATGAGCCTAGATCATTTGATGAGCTCTATGTGTGTATCTCGTCCTGAGCATTTTCCTTATGCGTACCCACCTGTTCCAACGTGGGACGCAATTTGGCGAGAGTAGTTGGGTGGAGCTGGAGGCAGTGGTGGTGGAGCTGGTGATGATGAAGAAGATTGAGTTTTTATCCTTTTCTTTGGTTTTTGTCTTGTTTTAGACTAGTCCTTTATTATGGTTTTCTTTGGTTTGTTTTATCTTTTGTTAAACAATTTGTGGATGATTTGGTTGTTTGGATGCTTTTCCTACTTTTATTACCATTTCCTTTGTCCTAGTTCCAGGTTATATTTAAGAGTCAAGTAAGGGTATATTTGGCACAAGAAAGTTTGTTAGAGTGAAGGTATAAGAGAACGTCGAGAGAAGCGTGATTTGAGAGCATTTTTCGGGGGTCTAATTGAGTCATAGAGTGAAGGGTCATGTCCTAAAGCTATATGGAAGAGATGATGTCATTTTAGTTCAAGTTGCAGCTCTATTCGCCTTTCGAATCTTACTTTTCAAGGCCACCACGACGAGGTATCTGACACCACGACGTGGTGTCGCAGTTTTAAAAAAAACCAAAAAGTGTTCTGTTTGGTTTACCACGACGTGGTGCTTTTCGAGTCATTTTCCGAGCCTGATCTCGTACTTCCAGTAGTCTCCATGATTCAAGTGGCGTTATATTTATTATCATGATATGGATGAGCTGTTCCCATGCCTAGAATTTCCTTATCACGCTTCGTTGAAGAATTATCCCGACTGCCACGACATTGTTTACACTTTCCTTTGACGCGGGGGAGTTTTTCAACAATTTAAGAGGCTGCCTTTTTCTTGTCCGATTCCAAGTCCATATGATCCAACAAGTTTGAAGTTTCTTTCCATGAGTCGAGTGCATCTTCTATCCCAGGGGAGTTTGTTCCTTTTTCTCCCTCTTTTTAATTTTATGTTTTGCATACCATGCAATGAGGGCATTGCATGAAATAAGTGTGGGGTAGGGGTTGATTATATTAGTCGAATTAGTATCTTAATTTTAGGTATGATATAAAAATTTTGCATAAAATTGCTAGGATTTAATTTAGAAAATTATGGTAAAAAGTAATTAGGATTCATGCTAGTTTTGCATTTGATGATTCTTTGAGGACCCAAATGTTTAGTTAAGCCTATACACGTTCTAGTGCATTTGTGGCCTCCCTATTCTAGTGAAATCATGGGACAAAAACACAACCTCGCTTAGTTTGAGGGATGCAATATGTTTAGCAGCCTAAACCTGAAATGTATCCAGGAAAGCTTAAGTAGTCATTGCACATTAGACTAATATCTTAACCAATAAAGGTTGAAGTGGAGCGCCCTTGCTTAAGCATGTAGGTTTTGAGAGAGAAAAAAAGTGAGGTACATGTAAAAAAAATTTGAAAAAAAAGAGAGAATTACAAGAAAAGTTGTAAGAATTTTATAGCGTTCAAGTTAAATTATGAAGATCATATATCAAAATTATGAAGAAATTCAAAAGTTGAAGATACCAAAAATCAAATCAAAGAAGATGGTGAATTCAAAGAAATCAAATATCAAATATTCAAAGAGTTGAAGAATTCCTAAAGAGCTCCAATGTGGTATCAAAATTTGTAATTTTCTAGATTATATATGTTTGGGTTGCTTGACCAAAAATACCTTGAGGGTAAGAAATTTTTTGGGGATGGATTCGGAGGGTTGCATAAAATGAGCATTGTTCAAAAGAAGTGGGCGAGTGTTTATGAGGATTGTGAGTATTTAGGATTGGGGGGGGGGGGTCCTTAGGAAAAATTTTAGACACAAATGCATGTGTTGCGGTCTTGGCATAATGGCTGGGTTCGATTAGGATTGTTTGATGTGATGTTGGTATGCTAAAATTCAGTTTTGCTTGGGGGCAAGCAAAAGTCTAGTGTGGGGTATTTTGATATGTGCATATTTATACACATATTTATACAACATACATTAATATTTTAATTACTTTTATGCCCTTAATAGAACAAAAGATACTTAATTTGCTATGAATTGTGTTGTAAGGACTAAAAGACTTGTTTGGAGCAAAAATGAAGTTGGAAGCTGGATTAAGGAAGCTAGAAGATGGAAGACTGAACCAAAGCAATAAAATGAAGAAAAATACACCCAACACGTCGTGGTGATCCTACCACGACGTGGCGTCTTGAAGATTCCCGATCAGATTCGATGACTTGGAGATTACGGGATAAACACAATCACCACGACGTGGTGGACCCACCACGACGTGGTGCCTTGCTTTCGGGAAAAGTATAAATATCTCACATAAACCTCCGAATGGAAACTTTTGGCTCTAGAGAATTTGAAGCTTTTTAAGGCAAAGGCACTGGAATTAAGCATTGGAAGCAAGGAATTCAATCACAATCATTAGAAGGAGGAGATCAAAGGCAACTAAACTCTACTTTTCAATTTTTCATTAGGAATAGCTATGTCTTTACTTTTGAATCTCGATTTTATGACTTCGTTTGCTGAAATCATGAGCTAAACACTCATGACTTTCGTTTAGCTAGGATGAGTTGACTAAACATGGTTGATTTCATAGTTAGGATTTAGTTATTTGGTTATTTGTTGACTTTTGCTTATTAAAGAACCTCAAGTACTTTTGATAACTACTTTTTATCTGCTTATTGCTGAATTTGATTACGTTAGAATGACTATTCTTCTTAATTGAATTTGAATTTTATGATCTTGTGATTTGCAAAATTGTAGGACTAGAGTTTTGATTAAAACCTAGGGTTAAGTAGAAAAGTGGGTAAAAAAGTATAGGAGCCAATATATGACGATAAATCATATATAAAATTGAATCAATAAATTTAATTGGTCAATTAATTATAAGTCTAAGCAACTTGAACCGAACACTAGTGAACTTGTAAGTTTGTCCGCTTGATCACCGAATAAATAAGCTAGTTTGCTAAAGGATTAAATTGGTGAATACCAATTTGGTCATTTTAGGAATCAGTAGCCAAAGAAAGTAAATCCATTGCACTTATATGAAACAACCATAATAACAACAAATCCGAAGCTGAACGAAAGTCTCTTTCTCATCTTGGTAATTCATACTTGTTACTTGCTTAGTTTTAGTGCTAGTTTTATTAAGTGAATTTTTGAGTTAGTTTAGTAAATCAAGTATCTAGTCTTGCAATACTTGGAAAACAACTCCTCTTTTAATTTAATTATTAATTAGTCAATAGTAAAATAAAGCAATCTAAACACCGTTCCTTATGTTCGACACTCATTCTTACCATTGCTATACTATTGCACGATTAGGTACACTGCCTAGTGTGTTTAATAGTCTAGTAAAGTAAATTATTATTATAAATTAACTTGAATAAAATATAAGCATATTAAATTACACATCAGATCACATACACACAGATGTGTGTGGACCCTTCAGATCCACCACAAGGGATGTTAATCGATTTTATGTGACATTTACAGATGATTATAGTAGATATGGCTATATCTACTTAATCAAGCATAAATCAGAAACCTTTGAAAAGTTCAAAGAGTTTAAACATGAAGTCGAGAACCAATTAGACAGGAAGATAAAAATGCTCCGATCTGACAGAGTTGGAGAGTTTCTTAGTATCGAATTCCACGACTATCTCAAGGAATGTGGTATTTTTTCACATTTGGATCCTTACATGACACCACAACTTAATGGTGCGACTGAGAAGCGTAATCAATCCTTGTTAAACATGGTTTGTTATATGATGATTCACATTTCTTCCCATTTTTTCTGGGGGTATGCCTTAGAGATAGTTGCCCATATCCTTAATCTTGTCCCTACCAAGAAGGTTTACAAAACATCTCACGAGAAATGGACAGAGAAAGTTCCCTCGTTAGCATATATCAAGGTCTAGGGTTGTGAAGCTTTCGTTAGACGAAGCTAGACCCTAGAAGTAAGAGATGTATTTTCATTGGCTAACCACAAAAGTCTTTTTGATATTTGTTCTACAAACCAAGTGAGAACATGGTCTTTGTAGCATTAAGGAGAGTCTTTCATGAGAGAGAGAGAGCTTATATGCAAAGAAGACAGTGGGATTACAAATGACCTTGAAGAGATTCAAGAGTCAACTAATGAAGGAACCTTGGAAGGCATTAGCACTCAACCAGAGAATGAAACTCTTGTTGAGCCCATTGACGATTCATTAACTCTTCGTCATTCTAGTGGAGTTAGAATGCCACCCGAGTTCTATGGTTTTCATATAACTACAGATGGAGACACATTTGTCAATGATCGTACACTGGTAAATTTGGATGAGCCAGCTAACTACAAGGAAGCGATGCCAGACCCTGAAGCTGCCAAGTGGAAAGAGGCAATGGACAGGGAGATCAAATCTATGTATGATAACCAAGTTCGAAATTTGGTTGATCAACATCCTGGTCGAAAGACAGTGAGATGAAGACCGAAATAGATGGAAACGTACACACTTTCAAGGAATGACTGGTTACGAAGGGATTTACTCAAACCCTAGGGATTGACTATAATGAGAGCTTATCTCCAGTGGCAAAGGTAAAGTCTATTATGATAATGCTCGCCATAGCTACCTTTCATGACTATGAAATATGGCAGATGGATGTCAAAATCGATTTCCTTAATGGGAAGTTGACTTAGGATGTTTACATGAATCAGCCAAAGGGTTTTGTAGATGCAAAGTTTCCTAATAGAGTGTGTAATCTTCAGAAATCCATTTATAGGTTGAAACAACCATCTCGCAGCTGAAATCTTTGCTTCCATGAGAAAGTCAAAGAATTTGGTTTCTCTAGGGGTGAGGATGAGTCATGTGTGTATGTCAAGGCTACTAAGTGTATAGTAACTATCCTAGTATTGTATGTTGATGACATACTCCTTATGGGAAACGACATTCCAACCCTACAAGAAGTAAAGTATTGGTTTGGGAAGTGTTTCACCATGAAGGATCTATGGGAAGCTGCCTATATTCTTGGGATAAGAATTTTCAGGAATAGAAAGAAAAGACTAATTAGACTTATTCAAAGTACATACATAGATAAGGCGCTAAAAAATTTTAGTATGAAAAAATTCCAAGAAAGAAGAGCTACCTATTTAGAGTAATGCCAAGTTGAGTAAGACTCAAAAACCTAGTACTGATGAAAAGATAGCTGACACAAGTCGATTCCAATATGCTACAACTGTAGGATCCATCATGTATGCTATGGCATGTACTTGCCCTGATGTGCCTTTTGCTTTGAGCATGGTCAGTCACTTTTAGGGAAATCTAGGAAGAGCTCATTGGATAGCAGTGAATAACATTTTGAAGTCTCGAAACACAAAGGGCATGGTTCTAGTCCTTGGTGGAGGTGACACATTGAGAGTGAGTGGGTATAGTGACACCAACTTCCAGACAGATCGACACAACTTTTGTTCTCAATCGGGCTGGGTGTTTGTCTTAAATGGAGGAGTAGTAACCTGGAAAACTTCCAAGCAGGATACGGTGGCTAATTCTACTTGGGAATCAGAGTACATCGCATTGAGTGAAGCATCAGAGGAAGCGGCTTGGCTGGACTACTTCATCGGAGATCATGGTCTAGTCTCGACCATTCAGGAGATATTGGAACTTTACTGTGATAATGAAGACGTTGTTGCTTTCACCGAAGAACCCAAGGATCATGGTAGATGAAACCATATAAATAGAAAGTATCAGTACATTAGGCATAGAGTTGAAGAAGGTCATCTCATAGTTAAGAGAGTGTCGTCAGAAGACAATCCTACAGATCCTTTCACCAAGGCTCTTAGTAGGGTTAAGCATAGTCAACATGCTAGGAGAATTGGTTTGAGAGATGATATTAGTTTTAGTAGTTAGATGGTTAGTTTGAAACTTGTATCAAAATAAATGTAATTGATTTTGGTGATTAAATAATAGAGATTATTTATGAGTTTGTTTACTACCTTTGTAAATTATTTATTCTTGTGTTTTAATTTGCATGTTTACTTCCTGAATGATTTGATTATTCCAAATTCCACAGTCGCGCATACATTAGGATGTCATTAGTGAATGAAGATTGTCATTAATTGGATTGTAGATTATATAAGGAGTTTAGACATAGCAATTGTTTTGCTACAACATTCATGAGTACTTAGAAAAAGGAGATTTTAGTATTGGATAAACCCACGCTCAGAGAATTACTTCATGGATTCTATCACGAGGAATTCTGAGACAATAATATCTTATATTCTTAAAACAGAGATATATGAGTTATAATTTACAAGTCCGTCATATATTGGTATTAGGAAAATGCATCAGTAACATGATGTTATAAAACATAGTGTCATGTATGATTTGGTGAGTAAAAGATATAAGCATCTGAGTCAAAGTTTATTCATTCATTTTGCCCCAATAAAGAAAAGCGATATCTTTGGGCCCCTCACTGATTTGGTGTTGACTTATAGTGTTGGGCCCATCTAGGACTACATTGGTTCTAATCCATGTCTCGTGTCCATATGATATCTTGTAGAACGAAGGAATATTTGATCATATATCTAATGACCAATATCTGATCAGATCAAAGTTCGTTAGTTGCTTCAGAAAGCACACTTTACTGTTTGACTTAGAATTTATACCTGTAATTTTGTTTAGACTTATCCAAGTGGGAGACTGTTGGATTGGTTATCTAAGCCAATAAATAAATTAGCATAATCTTGAATTATTAGCAAATTCCTTTTGGGTTGCCCTTAAACCTAGTAATTGACTAGAATGCCTTTTGGAGAGAGAGACTATTTATTAATTTATTATACGATTAATAAATTAATTAGAAATAAAAATAAATCATTTATTAATATATTATCAGAATAATATATTAATTAGAAATATTATTATTTAATTAAGAATTAACCATAAATTAATTAGAATTAATTTTGGGATTAATTGGATTAGTTAAAAGTAGAAGGACTAAAGGTGAAAATGTTCAAAAGTTGAACATTGACCACTTCTAGAACCTCCCAAGAGGGGTACGGTTCTAGAAGGGGATTCTAGAGCTTTTATTGGGCTTTAAGGGAGCTTAGAATGCTTAAGGGAGGAAGAAATGTAGTAAGGGTTATCTAAAAGGAAACATGTCTTATCTACAACCTTTCTAACACCTATATAAACCCCTAAAGGTTTGGAATTTCGAAATTATATTTTATAAGAGCCTTAGATCGAAATTATTCCTTCTTTTCCTTTCTCGTCTTAAGTTTATATTTCCTAGGGTTTGGGTGTGAGCCATTAGAGTCACGAGCCATTAGTTAACTAATTTCTATCAACCCTTTCTTAATTTCGAAAATAGAAATGTACTTTTAGGGCTTTTGATATTCAATTGTTTGTTGCAAATCATAGTGAGAGCATAGATCCTTTAGGTTGCATGTGAACTTAGGGTTTAAGTTTTTCTGCCAAAATAAGATTTTGGTAACCTATAAAACCCATCAGTTTCCACCGCCACCATGTCATCGCTAACTCCATAAACCCTCATGTAGCATTTCCGACCATCGCTCCACCTAAAAGAATACATTCCCTCAATAAGAAAAAGAAAAGAATGAGGATGAAGAAGATAATTTCGCCCTTGAACACAAAGGTAAAGGTAAATTTGTGCTTAATTTCATTAATCATAGCTCCAATAATAATCTGATACCTTACACCCCTTCTCTGTGTGTGTGTGTGTGTGTATCTGATGGGCTCTCTCTAAAAGCAATTAAGTGATAGTTGTATATGATGGCTTTCTTTCATACTGATATGTTAATTACGTTTATGGTATTATTTGAACCTTGAAACATTAATATAAATATTACTTGCAGATAGAGGAAGATTGCTACCCATGTTATTATTTCCTTTGTTTTTCTTGATGGAATCTAGAGGTGAAACCTCATAAATAGTACTCTTATCTCAATGCAATCTTGAATTAATATAAATTTCATTTTGTTTGTAGAAATCCAACTAAGCTTGTAGAAGAGGAGTTCTACAATCTTGAATTGAATTGAAATTTCATTTTCATTTTCATTTTTGGAGTAGTACGAGGAGTCGGTTACACTATTCATGATCTTACTTAAGAGATCTAATCCACTTGCTCAATTTATTAAATGAAACTAAATGATAATAAGTTTCTACATGTTTCCTGCAGGTCGACATCAAGTGGTCATTTTGCAGGCACCAGTAGCACCATTAGTTTTTTAGTTTTGCGGTTTTACCAACACATCATCTCCATCATTGCCACAGTCTACCGCTGAATTGGTCATCCTCTTTAATTATTGCAAAGTTCAATTAATTAGTGGTATTTCTTCATGGTTATTGTGCTCTTAAAAGTCCAAGAAATAATGCTTCAAGAATGTTTCTAGGGCTATGGTGAGATCAGAACCTATAAAAGTGAGGTCTTTAAATTATATATTTGTGTGTATTGTCTTTTATTTTCGTTGGTGACAAATGATGTGATAGAGCAACACCAATGAGATGTAATTGAAGCTTTCAGTGGTCATGTGTTTGCTTTTTTTTCTGCTTCGGTAGCCTTTCACCTTGTTCCTTCCTAACATGAATTATAATCTTACCTTCATGATAAAGATAATGTAAAGAGATTTCCACACCAGTGACTTGGCTTCACGTAAGAAGGGAAAAAATCCAATCGAAAAACAACTATAAGCTAATCAGAAAGTTGCAGTTTTATGCTGTTTATTTGTTTTTATTTTTACTTTTAGTTACTATTTTCCTCAATGAATTCAACTGTTATACTATATGATTATGCATTAGCATTCATTTTGCCATTTCCTTATATAAAAACTATATTTTCTTTTGCTCCCCTCCTCTCCTATGTAAAACATCCAAGAATTTTGGTATGTTTTATTTTTGGAATGTGTGCCTATATTATGCAGTGCAAGTCTTCGGTATAAATCTTATCTCAATGATGAAAAAGAGAATATAACCAAAAGAAAGAAACCAAATAGTTTGATTGTTCATTTTGTAATAGTTTCAAGCCTCAACTGCTAACTCATATGGAAAATATAGTGATCTGTGTACTTGGATAATCACTTAATGTAACTTCCCAAAAATCAGAGTAATATTTTTAATTTTTCAAAACCAAACCATAGACCATAATTGTTTACAAAACAATGTTTCCAAGAGAAAGAACTAAAATCAAAGTATCCCAAAATCCAAAAATATAAAATCAAGAGGATGTGTACACGATCACGCATTCGCTTTCCCACTATCGTTTGAAGTACCTAAAACAATAAACTGAAACTCTAAGCCAAAGCATAGTAAGTTCCCCCAAAGTACCACCCATAAGCAAATAGATAACAACATGCATATATGAGCCTTCAGCCTGGACCGTCAGGTCGGGCCTATAACCTATCTATAGCGCTCTTACAGGCCTTCAGCCTGACTGGACCGACACACAGGGCCTACAGCCTATCCGAACTGCATGGGTATCTTGGACTTTAGCACAAAGCAAGATCGCCTCAACCCAACAAACCTTAACATGTTCACATATACCATAACAACCAATAACCAACAAATGTGTAATCATACAGATCAACCAATCTAATGCATACTCAATGAAAACATGTAATCATACATATTTGTACATTTAGCATACCAGCATAAACGCAACATAACAACAATCCATTATACCAAGATACAATTCCAGTGGGTCAGCATTGGTGCCTTCGAACCACAAGTATAGTGAGAAAGTCTGACCTCTCGGTCTGAAAAGATAGCAGAATAGGACACTGCTCAGAATATCAGCTCTACAAGTCACATGAACACCAAATACTGAACACTCTCAAATGCAACTCAAATACCCAAAATACCCTTAGGTCAAACTGTCACACCCCCAACCAGTGGCAGAAACACCGGGCGGTGAAAATTCATTCTTTGTATCACAGTTATATAACATATATTGAACAGTACAAAAGAGTTTTATACACTACATACCTTTATTGATGAGAGAAAGTTACGTTATTCTTGCTTCCTAGTATTTACTATTTCACACATCCTAACAGATATATATCCCATATGAACATAAAGGATAATAGTAAAACTTCTCGTGTTCGAGTAACAATCCAACTTATCAAGTTCCTGAAAACACATGCATTTTGAAAATACGTCAACATAAAGTTGGTGAGTCCACAGGTTTTGATTATGAGAAAATAGTATTTTTTCCATGTTCAAAAAGTATAAAACTTAGTTTGAAAATGTCTTTTAGACTCATACCTATCTCAAACATATTGTATATATCCTAGGTATACTAGTTTACCTAAGTGATACCTATAATTTCCATATACTACGAGTATAGGTTTTTGTAATCCTAAACCAAGGAATGTTATTATGTATAAATCTTATTTCAATTCTATATGAGTATGTGTGTTAGGTATAATTGTCTACTTAAAGAACAAGTAGTATACCTACAAGTTTCTTGTACCTAGAGTATAAGTGTTTGAGAAACTTATGCTTAACATTCATACTTGTATATCGACAAGGTATAATGTTTCTAAAACTGTGCTACCATGAGTCTGTAACCGTGGCTATGTGACATAAAGACCTCTGATTAAAAAATCCCACAAATGTTTCCATCATTGGTGCCATAATAAAACCGCCATTGGTGCCACGAAGGATTCCACCAAGGTAAATACTTCCCCCGTGAGCTTCATCGACGCCGGGTCTAAAACAGAACAATCAATGGGACAGTTTGTCACCCACAAAACGTTGGGTTGTAGCTAGCAACCATGGGTAGGGGTGTAAACTCGTATAGACCTATAGTCCCCCGTAAAACCATTTAGGTTGTAGCTAGCAACCACAGATGGGGTGTTAACCCACATAGATCTATACACAACTTCCTCGTTCACACGGGATTGGCGGTTACAGGTTCGAGGATTTCCCCTAAGATTTCCAATCTTAGTTGATGAATAAAATAGCTCATGTAGAGTTTGTCGAATTCCTATAATTCTAATAGTGAAATCATATTCATGTCTAAAAACCTAAGTTACTATACTATGTTTTTAAACATTACTCCTAATTTCATAATACTTAGGCAATACAACAACTATAACTTGAAGTAAAACAAGCTTTTATCTAACATAAAAATAATATTAATAACATACTTAACAAATAATATATAGACTCGTGAGTATAACTCTAGGGCTATAACACAACAAAGTATATAGAACTCCCAAGTATAACTTCAGATCTATAACACACATAGTATATAGAACTCCTGAGTATAACTCCGGATCTATATTAGTAAAATCTATGATAACAACATGCTAACAAGTTTAAGATAATTGTATGATTTTAAAATATCAGATATATTCTAGGTATATATGATACAAAACAACTATATCCTGGTTAATATAACTATTTATGTTGATACGAATATACTATAATATAAACATAATATTAACTTTTATATAATATTTAGCATGCATTTTCCCCCGAAATCATTAAAAAGTAGGGCCGTGAAAGTCACCCTAGTAGTGTGATTTTATAGAATCTAACTAGAAACGGTCAACAGTTCGTGATCGTCGGGCTAGGGATGAGGAATGCCTTCAGCAAATGAAAGAAAGGAAAGAGATTTAGGTGTAAGGAGGGTTAGGGTTGAACTTGCTATTTATAGGCTACCCATGACAAGTTCACGTCGTGAAGCCTAGCTGCATCACCTCATAGACTTTCCATTTGGGTCCTAGCTTCGGAAGGTGTCAAGATACTGATTTCACATCGTGAACCTTTATGTCCATTTCGTGAAGTCTTAACACACCACTCCCGTAGACTTTCCATCTGCATGCTAGCCTTGAGAAGTGTCCTAGATCACTTTCACGTCGTGAACCTTCACGTCCACTTCGTGAAGCATCTGATTAGGGTTTCTGATACGTGTCATGCTCTTAGACTGTTACATCTTCGGAAGATCATATCTTTTGCATACAAAGTCCGTTTTTTGACGTTCTTTATATCCGCACGTAGGTATTTTCGAGTACTACATCTTTCTTTTACATTCCATTATCTAATTCTCACTATATTTTTATTTCTTATTATTATATAGATTTATAGTGTTAGAGTTTATCATAGCTTTTTTATGTGAAGTTAGATTGAGATTTGTTTAAATCGTTTGGAATTGTATGGATGTATACTTTGATTTATACTATAAACTCATACGAAAGTTCATACTTGCCTTAGAATTTATTATGAACTACATGGTAAGTTTATCACATTACTTGTTTGACATGATCACATGTGATTGTTGTTGACCTGTTTTGACTGGTGTTACATTCTCCCCCCCTTGAAATAATTTTGTTACAAAATTTATCTTGTACCAGATACCACCGAAGGGTCCTAGATAGCTTCCCTTCTTTTGATTACGAATGGTCTGCCGCGGCCTAAACGTCTATGACTCCTTAACTTTGGACATTCCCTCCTGAAGTGTCTAGTCTCGCCACACTCATAACATTTTCTTCCTCCACCATAGCATGTTCCAGTATTTGTTCCTTGGTTTATTGTTGTAGGTGTTGTGTTACTGCAGTAGCTGACGGTATGTCCCTCCTTGTTACACTAACTGCACCATAAACAGTTACCTAGGTGATAACGATTACACTGAGGTCACCATGGCAGTTTCCCATCATATTTCCTTGGTTGTGTGGGTACTACTGTCGTGGCTGCATAAATAGTTGCCACATCTTGTCTCTTCTCGGATGATTGTCTGGGACTCTTCCCATTAAATTTGCACTTGTACGTTCTAGATTTGGGAGACTCAGCTTTTCTGACCATAAATCCCACTTGGATTTTTGTGTTGGTTAGCTAATGAGCTATATGCTTTGTACTGTCATATGTTGTAGGCTTTGATGCGATCACCATTCCTTTTATTTGTGATGCTAGACCCCAGATATATCGCTCGATCTTCTTGTATTCCGGGGTTATAAGTGCTGGACACATCACTGCAATGTCATTGAATATAGTGGTATAAGCATTTATCTTTGAAACATTCATTGTTAGGTTCCACAATTCTTGTTCTAACTTATGTATTTCCTCCCGAGGACTATACTCCTCTACTAGCATCATCTTCAACTCCTCCCATTTCATGGAATTTGCAACATTAATTCCCATTGTATTTACATGGTTGTTCCACCATGTTAACGCTGCATCAGTGAAAGTACATGCTGCTAATCGTACTTTACAATCATCTGGACAGAATCTTATTTGAAATACGGATTCTATCTTTTCAATCCACCTGGTCAAATTAACAACCCGTTCAGTTCCATGAAAGCTCTTTGGTTTGCAATTCGTAACGTCCTTATAGGTACACATTCTGGCGGTTCCTACATTGCCTTCATTCCTAATTCCACTTGTTGTGTCAATAGCTAAAGCTATAGCGATTCTCTGAGCTATAATTTCTTCAAGTTCTGTTGAACTTATTGAGGGGTTTACTTCTGGTGGTGGTGGTTGCAGTTGTTGTTATTGTTGTTGTTGTTGTTGTTGTGGTTCTGATCGTTTGTTACAGTTTATCCGAGCACTACTTCTTCTACGCATTTTTATTTAGTTCCTAAATAGTAAGAATATTATGAGTTTTATGAAGTATTACAATTAGTCATTGAATTACGAGTGTTAATGACTTCAATTATTCTTCAAGGTATAGAGCATAGTGGACGACACTATTGAAGGGTTTTGAGCATTCTAACACTCCTATGGTGTACATGCAACCCTAGAAACCTTGGATCTATGTTTTATATATGATACATGCAAAATTGTTTTTCCAAGGTTCATAACCTATATAGCATACATGGGGAACTTTTCATCATAAAAGTTAGTAGGAAATACATACTTTGTAGTAGTTTGGATTCCTTGAAAACCTTGTGAGCCTAGCACCTCAAGTGTGATGCCTCAAATGTCTCACACAACACCAAATGCACTTGGAATAACTTAGAGAAAAATGGAACACTTCTTCAAATCGGCTAGCCCTCACTTGTATGCTTAGTGGCTGATTTTGGTGAACAAAGTGAAGCTTATATAGTGTGTTACAATTAAGCTTATATAGTGTATTACAATTAGGGTTATGTCACACCCCCAGCCATCGGCGGAAACACCGGGTGGTGTAATGTCATTCTTCGTATCACAGTTATATAACATACATTGAATAGTACTAAAGAAAATACATACCTTTATTGATAACTGAAAGTTACATAACTGTTTTTCTAGAACCTATTACATAATATCCGACTATGGCATACTTCTTAATGAACAGCAAGGTAATAGTAAAACTTCTTCTGTTCGAATACATACCAGCTTTTCAAGTTCCTGAAAACACATGCATTTTAAAATACGTCAACATAAAGTTGATGAGTCCACAGGTTTTGACTCCATAAAATAATACATTTTCCACGTTCAAAAGTATAGTTTTGAAAGTATCATTTTGACTCTCCAACGTTTAGTATATATATCCTAGGTATAATGGTTTACTTACCAAATAAGTATATACCTATAAGTCTCATATATTATAAATATAAATGTTTGTAATTCCATACAAATGAAAGTTACTACGTATAAATCTTATTTCAATTCTATATGTGTATGTGTGTTAGGTATAGTTATCTACTTAATATACAAGTAGTACCTAGGGTATAAGTAGGAGGAAACTTATACTTAACATTAATACTTGTATACGACAAAGTATAATGTTTCTAACAATTTGCTACCATGAGCCTGTAACCGCTGCTATGACATAATACCTCTGATAAAACACACTCATGATTTACCATGAGAAACAACACACTCATGATTTACCATGAGAAACAACACACTCATGATTTACCATGAGAAACAACACCATACGCTTCATCGATGCCGGGACAATAACAAGTAAAAGGATAGTTCATCACTCGCTCTTGGTTGACTATAGCTAACAGTCACAAGTGGGGTGGTCAACCCGTATACTAATTATACACGACTTCCTCGCTCACACGGGATTAACGGTTACAGTTCAGAGGATTTCCGCTAAGATCCCTAATCTTAGTTGATGAATACAATTACTCATGTAGACTTCGACGGCTTCCTATAGCTCTAACAACAAAAGCATTCTCATGTCTAAACCTTAAGTTACTAGACTATGCTTTTAAACATTACTCCTAATCTCATAACATTTAGTCAGTATAACAGCTATAGCTTGAAGTAAAACCAAGTTTCATCTTAACATAAAACCAATAACAACAACAACATATAACCTACCAAGTTTTATCTTGTCATAAAACTAGTAATAACAACATACTTTATAAATTAACATATAGAACTTCCGAATATAACTTCGGAACTATATCGCACACAACATATATATATATATATATATATATATATATATATATATATATATATATATATATATATATATATATATATATATATATATATATATATAGCATCCTAAGTGTAACTTAAGATCTACATTAGTATAATAACATACTGATAAGTTGATAATAGTTGTATATATTCAAAGATATTATATTTAGAATAACTATACCCCGACTATTATAACTATATACTATCATATAGACATAATAGTAATATGTATACAACATTTAGCATGCGTTTTCCCCCAAAATATTAGAAAGTGGGGCGGTGAAACTCACCCTAGTAGCATGATTTTATGTAATCTAAGCAGAAACGGGCAGCGTACGAGGTCGTCGGGGCTCGGGATGCAAGATGGCTTTAGTAAGGGAGAGAGGACAAAGGGAAATAGTGTAAGGAATAGTTGAAGTCGGACCTGCTATTTATAGTAAGGATTTTGGACTCTCACGTCGTGAGTTTTATAAGGCTCATGTCGTGAGTCATGCATGCTCATCCCGTAGACTTGCCATTTGCGTCCCTAGCTTCGGAAGGTGGCCATGTGACTCCTCACGTCGTGAGATATCCTTGCTCACGTCGTGAGTTTGGATCTTATCCCTTCGTTGCCTCGTCAGACACCTTCTAGATTCCAAGATGTGGCAAAATGACTCCTCACGTCGTGAGTTCTGTGCTCACGTCGTGAGTTCAGTCAGATTAGGGTTTCTGACAGCTGGATCTTCGGAAGGTCGTAACTTTCACATACGAACTCCGTTTTTGACGTTATTTATATGCACGGTAGGTATTTACAAGTAATACAACTCTCTTTTAGACTCCAATAGCTAATTCTAAGTCTATTTTAAATTCCTCTTATTATAGATATTTATAGTGTTCGGTTTATCATAACTTCTTCATGCGAAGTCAGATTCAGACATTCTCTATATTTTTGGAATCGTATGGACATATACTTTGAGTTGTATCATAAAGAAAATTCATATTTGTATTAGAATTTATCATGAACTACATAGCACTCTTATCACATTACTAGTTTAATAAAATCACATTACATGATTGGCATAATTACATGTGATTGTTTATTGACCTATTTTGACTAGTGTTACATTCTCCCCCCGTTAGAACAATTTCGTCCCGAAATTTATCTTATGGATGGGGTTTTGTCAAACAGTTGGGGGGTATTTTTCTTTCATCTGATCTTCACGTTCCCAAGTAAATTCAGGTCCTCGTAAAGAGTTCCAACGAACTTTCACTATGGGAATATGAGTTTGCTTTAATTGTTTGACTTCTCGATCCATGATCTCAACAGGTTCTTCTACAAAGTTGAGTTTCGTATTCACTTGTATCTCTTCGAGAAGTATGACAAGAGTGTCATCGGATAGACATCTTTTGAGGTTTGATACGTGAAAAACATCGTGCACATTACTTAGCTCTTGAGGTAACTTGAGTTGGTATGCGACAGAACCAATTCTTGCTAGAATTTCAAAAGGTCCTATATATCGTGGGTTTAGTTTGCCTCGTTTCCCGAATCGAATTACGCCTTTCCAAGGAGAGACCTTCAACATTACTTTATCTCCAACTTGGAAATCTAAAGGCTTACGTCTTACGTCAGCATAGCTCTTTTGACGATCACGTGCAACCTTTAATCGATCCTTAATTTGCACGATCTTTTTAGTTGTTTCGTGGATTATTTTTGGTCTAGTACGTAAGGTATCGCCTGTACGTTCTCTGGGCATTTGTGTATCTCCAACTTCTACCCAACATACTGGGGAACGACATTTTCGTCCATAAAGAGTCTCAAACGGTGCAGCCTTGATGCTGGTGTGATGACTATTGTTGTAGGAAAACTCAATTAACGGTAAATGAGTATCCCACGCATTTCCAAAATCTATTACACAGGCTCGGAGCATATCTTCTAAAGTCTGAATGGTTCTCTCACTCTGACTATTAGTCTGTGGATGGTAAGCTGTACTCATATCTAGACGTGTTCCTAAGGATTTTTGTAGAGATTGCCAAAACCGTGAAGTGAATCTACTATCTCGGTCAGAAATAATAGAATTTGGAACTCCATGCAATCTGACAATTTCCTTAAGATAAACTCTAGTCAGCTTCTCCATCTTGTCGTTCTCCTTAATTGGTAAGAAATGGGTGGACTTAGTCAATCTATCGACTATTACCCAAATAGTGTCGAACCCACTAGGAGTTATAGGTAACTTAGTGATGAAGTCCATTGATACCTGCTCCCATTTCCATTCAGGTATTTCCGGTTGTTGACGTAAACCTGAAGGCTTTTGATGTTCTGCCTTTACTTTAGAACAAGTCAAACATTTGCTCACATAAGTAGCAATTTCTGCCTTCATGATTGGCCACCAATAATGTACTTTTAAATCTAAGTACATTTTGTCAGAACCTGGATGCACGAAATATCTGGACTTGTGGGCTTCTTCTAAGACCAAGTCCCTGACTCCACCGAACGTAGGCGTCCAAATTCGGTTCATAAAGTGTCGCATTCTATCATCTTTTTGTATAAGTTGCTTTTCCATTCCTCACAAAGCTTCGTTCTTGATGTTTTCTTCTTTTAGAGCCTCAAGTTGAGCTTCTCTAATTTGTGCGGTAAGGTTAGAATGGATAGTTATAGTAAATGCTCGTACCCGACGGGGTTTAATATATTCTTTCCGGCTCAAGGCATCTGCTACCACATTTGGCTTTCCGGGATGATAACGAATCTCACATTCGTAATCATTCAACAATTCGACCCATCTTCGTTGTCTCATATTAAGATCTTTTTGGTTAAAGATGTGCCGAAGACTCTTGTGGTCGGTAAAAATAGTACACTTAGTACCGTATAAGTAATGTCTCCAAATTTTTAGTGCAAAAACTATAGCTCCCAATTCAAGATCATGGGTAGTGTAATTATTCTCATGCACCTTAAGTTGTCGTGATGCATAGGCGATAACTTTTCCTCTTTGCATCAACACACATCCCAATCCTTGATTTAATGCGTCGCAGTATACGACGAAATCTTCTGTCCCATCTGGAAGGGATAGGATTGGTGCACTACACAACATTTGCTTCAGTTCCTGAAAAGTAGCTTCTTGTTTGTCTTCCCATTTGAACTTCGTATCCTTCTGGGTTAGTGTTGTAAGCGGCTTGGCTATTTTGGAGAAATTCTCTATGAATCTACGGTAATAGCCAGCAAGTCCTAGGAATTGACGCACTTCTGTTGACGTCTTTGGTGCTTCCCAATTCCTGAATGCTTCAACTTTGGATGGGTCAACATGAATTCCTTCGTTGCTAACTACATGACCTAAAAGTTGTACTTCTCTAATCCAAAACTCACATTTGGAGAATTTAGCGTACAACTTTTCTTTTCTTAGTAGTTCTAAGATTATTTTCAGATGTTGACCATGTTCTTCCTTGGTTCGTGAATATATCAATATATCATCGATAAATACGATCAGGAATTTATCCAAGTATGGTTTGCAAACACGATTCATGAGATCCATAAACACTGCTGGGGCATTGGTCAATCCAAAAGACATAACTAAGAACTCATAATGACCATAACGAGTTCTAAATGTTGTCTTTCGAATGTCATCTTCTTGTACTCTGAGTTGATGGTATCCCGATCTAAGATCTATCTTTGAGTAGTAGCTGGATCCTTGCAGTTGATCGAATAGTCATTAATTCTTCGAAGTGGATAACGATTCTTGATCGTTAGCTTGTTCAACTCCCGATAATCAATACACAATCGAAAGGATCCGTCCTTCTTCTTAACAAACAAGATTGGTGCTCCCCAAGCTGAAAAACTTGGTCGGATAAAGCCTTTGTCAAGAAGTTATTGTAGTTGGCTAGACAATTCTTGCATTTCGGATGGAGCCAACAGATAAGGAGATTTCGCTACTGGTGCTGCTCCTGGAATTAAGTCGATTCGAAACTCGACTAGTCGGACGGGAGGTATTCCAGGTAGATCTTCAAGAAACACGTCAGGGAAATCACATACTTGAGGTATGTCCTTGATTTCTTTTGTCTTTCTCTTCCTATCTACAATGTAGGCTAAGAATGAACTACATTTCTTATGTAGATATTTATGGGTCTTAGTACAAGAGATGACTTTGAGGTTCTTCCCAGATTTATCACCATAGATAATCAGGGCTTCACCGTTTGGTAAGGGTAGTCGTATGGCTTTCTCATGACATAGAATTTCGGCGTGGTGTGAAGATAACCAATCCATGCTAATTATGACATAAAAACTACCGATAGGCATTGGCATGAGGTTGACGTGAAAAAGGTAGTTATTAAGCGTTAACAGACAGTTTTCTAGAATTTCATGTGTTTTCTCAGTTTGACCGTTAGCGATTTCTACTTCATAGATTTCTTTTAATTTGCTAGACTTATGAGTTAACAATTTTCTAAACTTCGGAGTTATAAAACTTCTATCTGCCCCAGAGTCGAAGAGTATAGTAGCATATAAATTATCTATGAGAAACGTACCAGATACGACCGAAGGGTCCTGGATAGCTTCTGTGCTTCCGATCACGAACGCCCTGCCACGTCCTATGCCTCCTTGACTCCTTAACTTTTGACATTTTTTCTTGAGGTGTCCAATCTCCCCACACTCATAGCATTTTCTTCCTTCACCACGACCTGTTCCATTATTGGTTTGCTGATCGACTGTTGCAGGTGTTGTGCTCCTACAGTAACTAGCAGTATGCCCTTTTTTCTTGCAGTTCGTGCAGACAAAATAGTCATCTAGATGATGACGGTTGCACTGATTGCACCATGAAGATTTTGGTTGTGTAGGTACTGCTGTTGTGGCTGCGTAATTGGTTGCCACTTCTTGTCTTTTCTCAGATGATTGTTTAGGATTCTTCCTATTAAACTTGCGCTTGTTTGTTCCAGATTTGGGAGACTCAGCCTTTGAGACCACTTCTATTCCTTGGATCTCTGTGAGGGTTAGCTGATGAGCTATTCTCTTGGTGCTGTCATAGGTCGTAGGCTTTGATGCGATCACCATGCCTTGAATTTGTGATGCTAAACCCCATATATATCGCTCAATCTGTTTATATTTAGGGGTTACAAGTGCTGGACACATTACTGCAAGATCATTAAATCTAGCGGTATAAGTTTTTATCTCTGAACCCTTCATGGTTAGGGTCCACAACTCTTGTTCCAACTTCTATATTTCCTCCCTGGGACAATACGCCTTTACTAGCATCATTTTTAGCTCTTCCCATTTCATGGAATTTGCAGTATCAATTCCCATTGTATTCACATGGTTGTTCCACCATGTGAGTGCTGCATCAGCGAAAGTACATGCTGCAAATCGTACCTTACAATCATCTGGACAGAAGCTTATTTGAAAGACGGACTCTGTCTTTTCTATCCACCATGTCAAATTAACTACCCCTTCATTTTCATGAAAGCTTTTTGGCCTGCAATTCATAAAATCTTTGTAGGTACACGTTCTAGCGGTCCCTACATGGCTTTCATTTCTAACTCCATCTCTTGTGACATTAGATAGAGCCGCAGCAATTCTTTGAGCTATGATTTCTTCCAGTTGTGCTGTATTTATTGGAGGGTTTGGTTCTGGTGGTTGTTGTTGTGGTGCTGATGGTCTCTTAGGGTTTAGCCGAGCACTACTCATTCTAGGCATTTTGTTTTAGTTCCTAACATAATAAGAATTTTATGAGTTTTGTTAATCATTTAATACACGAGTACTAAATACTTCAATTATTCTTCAAAGTGTAAAACATAATGGATAACACAATGGTTACTGTAATATATGCTTCATATTATTACCGGTGGTTACATCAGTTTATTTAGGCGTAAGAGAAAAGTTTCTATAAACATTACAAAATTTGCAAGGTTTTCTACATCCTTGCTATAAACTTTCCTCTTCTTGCCTTAACTAGTCTGATTTTTCAATTTACACAACCACTAGTTTTAACTTATCTACCAGTAACCTAGGTGATGACCTAGCACGTCCGTGACATTAACCACTTGCTCCTCAAGTGCTTGAGTTCTCTGCTCAAGACTTCTTGTGCGTTCTTCATTTCTTGAGGTTTGATTGTAGAGTTCTAACTCTGCAATCCTTGCATCGTGAGTAATCATGTCTTTATAAGCGGAATTTATACGATGATGGACATCCATCACCGATTCCTGATCTCACGTCCTTTGTCCTTCTAGCCTTCGTACTCTTGCAGAGAGATGAGTAGCCCTTCCTTCGACAATTTCCATCTTATCTTCAATTTTCACACTTTTCTCAAACAATTGAGATAAAGTGTTAACTTCGGAACAATGTGGGAGATGTGGTCGAGATGATTGACCAGTCTCATACATCTTAGCAGCTCTTTCTTCCGCCACCCACCTATCAACGGTTTGTGCGATCCGTGCAGGTTCATCTTGAACTCTGTGACTTCCTGAAGATGTCGCCTTCTGATTCTTCTTAATCTTTTGCCATATCGGTATCGATTTACGTGTCGTGTGTTTCATTTTTGCTCCTCTTGGAACTTTACGGTAAAGAGTGTTCATTGGTGGTAAAGATGATGCCACCGATTCTGTCTCCTCCATTGATTCGCTCTCTTCCATTGGTTCACTCTCTTCCCATTCATTGGAGGGTAAAGGTGCTCCATCGTCAGAAGGTATTGGATGAAAGGTGGTTGGATTTATAGGGTAGTAAGCATCGCCTACCATCATGGGGAATGAAACTTCCTCTTCTTCATCCGTATCCTCGATGATTATCCATTCTTGTGAATGTGCCATGTCGAATTCCTATACGTTTTGGATCACCAAGAGTTTAGTATATCAAATATTACTCCCAAATTAAATAGTTCATATGATCTGATCATAATAAAATGTAGTTGCGCACCTACACCTAGTTGTGATAGGATCTACACACATATAAACTTTAGTTGGAATATTTGATCTAAATCCTTGAGATCAAAAACATTCCGGGTATTAAGGTGTATTCTCATCGCGGGTATGAGTCTTTATATATGACTCTATATTCTTATTTATTGTATTCACGTTTTAACTATTGTTTGTTACTTCAGGTCTATCTGATAAGGCTCACGCCAGTCAGGACAGTCGAAAGGGCAGGATCATTTTAGTATATAGCCGTTCTTGAATCCAGCAACCCAAATCGACATGTCTATCCTTGTCACCGCTCCCGTAAGTAGTCCTTCAGTAGAATAATTAATAATACTTTTTATTTGTAGGCTAAGGAATATTCCTAAATCTAATAGAGTAAGCCCTAAACTATAGACGTCCTTTCCTAAGAAAGTACTAGTTCACTATAGTTAATAGCTCTGATACCAATTTCTGTCACACCCCCAGCCATCGGCGGAAACACCGGGTGGTATAACGTCATTCTTCGTATCACAGTTATATAACATACATTGAACAGTACTAAAGAAAATACATACCTTTATTGATAACTGAAAGTTACATAACTGTTTTTCTAGAACCTATTACATAATATCCGACTATGGCATACTTCTTAATGAACAGAAAGGTAATAGTAAAACTTCTTCTGTTCGAATACATACCAGCTTTTCAAGTTCCTGAAAACACATGCATTTTAAAATACGTCAACATAAAGTTGGTGAGTCCACAGGTTTTGACTCCATAAAATAATACATTTTCCACGTTCAAAAGTATAGTTTTGAAAGTATCATTTTGACTCTCCAACGTTTAGTATATATATCCTAGGTATAATGGTTTACTTACCAAATAAGTATATACCTATAAGTCTTATATATTATAAATATAAATGTTTGTAATTGTTGGATAAGGTGTCTAAGTCCATAACTATTTCTGGTATGTACTTGACCCGACCCGGCATGGTTCATTTGGGTTGCATGGCACCATGCAATTGGATAGACTAAATGAGAGAAATAACACTTGTGGATTATTAATATATTATAAGTTCTAATATATTAATAATATTATTTAATTAGTTTGATCAAGAATTAATTTAGAATTAATTAAGTGATCAAAAGATAACTAATTAAATATATGGGTTGATTATGTAAATTATGCATAACTTGTATAGTGGGCTAAGAGGCTCCATGGATTATCAAGTTGGGTTAAACCCATAGGATGCTCCATGGGAGTTACAAACCCATGGGTCATGGAAATTAAGAGTCATGACACATTAGGGTTTACATGGTGTAACCCTAGATGTGTCAACACTATATAAAGAACCCATGCTCCACCAAAATCGGTGGCACACAAGAATCAAGAGGGCTAGAGCCGATTTTGCAAGTGTAATATTCTCTCAAAAGTTTACTCCAAAAGGATTTGGTGTTGTGTGAAGCATTTGAGGCATCACACTTGGGGTGCTAGGCTCACAAGGTTTCAAGGATCATAATCAACAACAAGGTAAGTTATTCTATCTTTCATTCAAGTTAAAAATGTTCCCCATGTATGCTAGATAGGAATATAACCTTGGAATTCAACTTTGCATGATAATTAGACAAACATAGATCCAAGGTTATTAGGGTTGCATGTATACTTAGGAAGTGTTAGAATGCTCAAAACCCATCAGTGGTATCAGAGCCTAGGTTTGTTTGTTGTTTTTTTTTTGTGCAAACTGCTTGAAAGAAATCGTTTTTCTGTTTTCTGCTCGTATGAAAGTTTGCACATTTGTTGCTGAAAATGGACTTGAAACATTACCCTAAACTGTTTTGATGTTTTAAAACTTGTTTTAAATGGTGTAATGTTTATGCTAATCCATTTACAATGGCAATTATCAAAATTACAAGTTTTTTTTTAAGTGTAATTTTTGATTCTTGAAAGTGTTCATATTCATGTTCTTGAACTTATGAAGATTAGATGATCATAGGAATTGTTTGTAACCTTCATGGTAGTTTAATTCATGATCATAATGTGTTTTAATGGAGTCCATAACTTGTTCTCAAGTTATGGAAAACCAAAAGTCTCACTTTTATTAAAGCCATTAAAAGAACACAAGAGTTATAAAAATGAAGAGTCTTCATTTTTATTACTCAATTAATTCATAAGTTATAAGAAATGAAAAGTTTTTGAAGTTTACAAAACTTGCCCTCAAGTTTTGGAACAAGTAAAGTCTTGATTAAAACTTTAGTTCCAACCCTTAGAATTTTAAAAGTTAAAATTCAATCCTTATACTTTATAATATTATAAGTTACTAACATATATATGTATAAGATCAAGTCGTCTTACCGCTAGTACGCCTCATTCACGAAGCCGGTCTATAAGGGGGGTATAAGGTTGTTGCCTATAAAATGGCAACTTAATGGGTGTCCACTCTCACCCACCGCTTCCTTGATCGGTGGAGGGTCGTTAGCCGAACGGGTAGGACAAGGACTTATAAATTCTCATTAAAAGTATGATGAATATTATAAAGTAACTAAATGCTTTTATGAAATTCCAAATTTTAGTTACTTTAGGAAAAATGTGAATAAGGTGCTAATCCATGAAATTACACTTTACACTTTGTTTAAGTCGTTGGTGGAGCGTGTGCGGTTAACCGGCACACTAACTTGGACTTAACAAGGTAGGTAAAGGGTGACTTAAGGTTTATCATAGTATCGGTGGAGCGTGTGTGGTTTACCGGCACATCGATTGAGTGATAAACTGTAAGGGTACCAAGTGATTTGCATGGTTACTTCACACCTCGTTTTGTGATCCTCGATATCCCAGTCACAAAACTTGGAGGGCACACTCGAGATTGAAACATGCCTTTGAAAAAAAAATTCATTGAATCTCAAAAGAAACTAGGAATTTCTAAGAACCAATTAAAAACCTAATATCTATATTTCGTTTTTCATGGTGGAAATTGGTGAATCGTCATTCACCTACCTTTCAAATATGTTATAGCTTGGATTACGGCATACCTCTTCTAAGTTATAATATATTGTGATTGGATCCTAGCCTTAATATTACATTTGGGTGTTTTATTAAGGACTCTCTTAATATCTAAACTCATCTTGTTCTCTTCTTTCAGATGTCTTCAAACAATGTTGCTTCTGGCTCTAATCCTAATGGCTCCTTTACCCTTATGAACTTGTGTGGGAAAGTCATTTTTGATGGATCCAACTTCAATGAATGGATCAGAAACATCAGGATGATTACCCGCTACGAGGACAAAGAATATGTCCTTGACAAGGAGCTTAAGGAGATTGATGAGACCACTGCAACTCCCCAGGAGATCGCTGACTTTCGGGCACAAGAAAGGGATGCTACAAAAGTGGCATGCATCATGTTGGCCACCATGACAGCGGAACTCCAAAATTCCTATGAGGACTTCTACCCTTTTGAAATGCACCAAGATCTGATGGAAAGATACCATCAAAGTGCACGACAAGAGAGGTATGAAATCATATGCTCTATCATAACAACCATGATGAAGGACGGGGAATCCGTCACGAGCCACATGCAGAAAATGCAAAGGTATGTGGATCGGTTGCTGAAGCTTAATGTGAACTTCCCTGAGGAGCTTGCAATAGATATCATTTTGCACTCCTTACCATCGTGATATGATCAATTCCGCATGACATATCACATGAATAAGGAAGAGGTCACACTCAGCAAACTTCAAGGACTCCTCAAGACCGCAGAAACAGGTCTTAAGGGTAAGTCGGTTGTTAACACTCCTACTCCAAACTCCGCCCCGGTTTTGGCAATCGGGAAAAGTCGAGGGAAGAAGAGGAAGGGCTCTTCGAAGGGTACCAAGGCTAGGACCCTTGATGGCTCTTCTTCAAGTGGAACCAAGAAAGTTTTTTTCACTCCTTCTTCTGACCCAAAAGAGGCTGAATGCTTCTATTGCCATGAAAAATCACATTGGAAGCGGAACTGCCCAAAGTACCAGCAAGATGTGAAGGATGGGAAAGTTAAACCCAACCATGCAGGTATTTACACTATTTTATCTAATAACTCACCCCATTCTAACTCTTGGGTCCTTGATACCGGTTGTGGTATTCATATATGTTCTGATTTGCAGGGACTAAGAAGAAGTGAGAATGTGGAGCATGGAAGAATAAACTTAATCATGGGGAATAGGAAAGCTTTACCTGTCACCAAGATTGGAGTTTATACTTTATCGCTAAGTAGTGGGTTTAGTTTAGATTTGAATAAATGTTGTTATTCGCCAGAAATGGCAAGAAATATTATTTCCTTTCATGCATTGTATAAACAAGGTTTCACCTTTTCATTTGATAATGAAGTTGGTTCGATTAATGCTTTCTTTAATAATGTTCTTTATTTTAAAGCATTACCTTGTGATGGTGTGTATGAAACTGTATCTGTGGTTGATAACTTAGGAAATAATGTATTGTGTATTGATTCTGTTAATGATAATAACTTGGATAAAGCATCATTATGGCATTGTCATCTTGGACATATAAGCAAGAAACGCATAGGCCAACTCCAAAAGGATGGAGTATTGGAGTCATTTGACCTAAAGTCAGATGATAGTTGCGAATCATGCTTACTCGGAAAAATGACAAAGTCATCCTTCACGGGTTCTTGTGAGAGGGGTGAAGGTTTGTTGGATCATATACACACGGATGTGTGTGGGCCCTTCAAACATGCCACAAGGGATGCTAATCGTTATTATTTGACTTTTACTGATGATTACAGTAGATATGGATATGTCTACTTAATCAAGCATAAGTCAGAGACTTTTGAGAGGCTTAAAGAGTTTAAACAGGAAGTCGAGAATCAATTGGGCAGGAACATTAAGATGCTTCGATCCGATCGAGGTGGTGAGTATCTTAGTTCAGAGTTCCTCGACTATCTTATGTGTGTTAGGTATAGTTATCTACTTAATATACAAGTAGTACCTAGGGTATAAGTAGGGGGAAACTTATACTTAATATTAATACTTGTATAGGACAAAGTATAATGTTTCTAACAATTTGCTACCATGAGCCTGTAACAGCTGCTATGACATAATACCTCTGATAAAACACACTCATGATTTACCATGAGAAACAACACACTCATGATTTACCATGAGAAACAACACCGTACACTTCATCGACGCCGGAACAATAACAAGTAAAAGGATAGTTCATCACTCACTTTTGGTTGACTATAGCTAATAGTCACAAGTGGGGTGGTCAACCCGTATACTAATTATACACGACTTCCTCGCTCACACGGGATTAACGGTTACAGTTCAGAGGATTTCCGCTAAGATCCCCAATCTTAGTTGATGAATACAATTACTCATGTAGACTTCGACGGCTTCCTATAGCTATAACAACAAAAGCATTCTCATGTCTAAACCTTAAGTTACTAGACTATGCTTTTAAACATTACTCCTAATCTCTTAACATTTAGGCAGTATAACAGCAATAGCTTGAAGTAAAACCAGGTTTCATCTTGACATAACACCAATAACAACAATAACATATAACCTACCAAGTTTTATCTTGTCATAAAACTAATAATAACAACATACTTTATAAATTAACATAAAGAACTTCCGAATATAACTTCGGAACTATATTGCACACAACATATATATAGCATCCTAAGTGTAACTCAAGATCTACATTAGTATAATAACATACTGATAAGTTCATAATAGTTGTATATATTCAAAGATATTATATTTAGAATAACTATACCCTGGCTATTATAACTATATACTATCATATAGACATAATAGTAATATGTATACAACATTTAGCATGCGTTTTCCCCCAAAATATTAGAAAGTAGGGCCGTGAAACTCACCCTAGTAGCGTGATTTTATGTAATCTAAGCAGAAACGGACAGCGTACGAGGTCGTCGGGGCTTGGGATGCAAGATGGATTCAGTAAGGGAGAGAGGACAAAAGGGAAATAGTGTAAGGAATAGCTGAAGTCGGACCTGGTATTTATAGTAAGGATTTTAGACTCTCACGTTGTGAGTTTTATAAAGCTCACGCCGTGAGTCATGCATGCTCATCCCGTAGACTTGCCATTTGCGTCCCTAGCTTCGGAAGGTGGCCATGTGACTCCTCACGTCGTGAGATATCCTTGCTCACATTGTGAGTTTGGATCTTATCCCTTCGTTGCCTCGTCAGACACCCTCTAGATTCCGAGATGTGGCAAAATGACTCCTCACGTCGTGAGTTCTGTGCTCACGTCGTGAGTTCAGTCAGATTAGGGTTTCTGACAGCTGAATCTTCGGAAGGTCGTAACTTTCACATACGAACTCCGTTTTTGACGTTCTTTATATGCACGCGTAGGTATTTACAAGTACTACAACTCTCTTTTAGACTCTAATAGCTAATTCTAAGCCTATTTTAAATTACTCTTATTATAGATATTTATAGTGTTCGGTTTATCATAACTTCTTCATGCGAAGTCAGATTCAGACATTCTCTATATTTTTGGAATCGTATGGACATATACTTTGAGTTGTATCATAAAGAAAGTTCATATTTGTATTAGAATTTATCATGAACTACATAGCACTCTTATCACATTACTAGTTTAACAAAATCACATTACATGATTGGCATAATCACATGTGATTGTTTATTGACCTATTTTGACTAGTGTTACAGGTTACACCATGAAATGCTATTAATATATTAGAACTTATAATATATTAATAAACCTTAAGTGTTATTTCTCTCATTTTAGTCTATCCAAATGCATGATGTCATGCAACCCAAATGGACCATGCTAATCGGTTCAAGTATATCCCATAAATAGTTATGAACTTAGACACCTAATCCAACAGTCTCCCACTTGGATAAGTCTAATAACTATAACTACAAGAATGAATTCAGGAACCGATCAGCAATCGTAGCTCTTTCAAGGTTTCTCGGAACTGTGATGATGATGATACGCCATTTAAGATAAGTGATCATATAATCCTCTGTTCTGGATATCAGCCGGACAAATACATGGAACAATGTTTTACTTATTGTGCATCAGTTTGTTTCCCAATTTCCGATTTGTTTGACATACAACTTAATTGAACACATCAACTTAGTTCTGACCAGGCCCGGTACAAGGGTCAACATAAAATCATCGAGGGGCCCAGATATCACTTCTAATCCAAGAAGGAACAGATAAACTTCGACTCATATGCTTGTTCTACTACTTATTGAATCATACACAAAGGCATGTTTTATAACATCGAGTTACCAATGCGTTTTCGTACAATCAATGCATAACCAACTCATAGGCAACAAGTCATATCTCTATGTTTGAAGACTTATATGATATTACCGTCTCGCGATCACTCGAGATAAATTCCATGAAGTGATACCAGCGAGCGTGGGTTGAATCCAATACTCAGAACTTATGAGCACTCATGAGTGTTGTAGCCATGTCCAACATCTTAGACCTCTACAACCAACTCATGACAGTCTTGATTCATACCTATTTCCAACATATGACCGACAGTGGAGAATTCGAATAATATGATATACCAAACATATTTATTCTGGAAGTCAAAACATGCAAAATGAAACGATAGTAAACGATTGACAAAAGATAGCAACACTTTACTCATAAATAAATACAACTTTTATTCATCATCAAATGTCAAATACACTTTACACATTTCAAAGCTATCTAACTACTAAAACTAATATCATCCTTCAGCCCTATACGCCTCGCATGCTGGAGATGCTTAACCCTACCTAGTCCCTTCGTGAGGGGATCTGCTGAGTTCTCATCCAATGATACCCTCTTTTCCACGAGGAGTCCTTCTTCTATTCGATGTCTAATGAAATGATATTTTATGTCGATTTGTCTGGATCTCCCGTGATCCCTTGGTTCCTTGGCTAAGGCAACTGCACTTTCACTGTCACAGAAAATCTCTGTAGGCTCCTTTATAGCTGGTACAACTCCAAGGTCTCCAATGAAGTTCTTTAGCCATATAGCCTCCTTTGCTGCCTCGCTTGCCGCTATATACTCTTATTCGCAAGTTGAATCAGCCACTGTCTCCTGCTTGGAACTTTTCCAAGAAATTGCTCCTTCGTTTAAGGTAAAGACCCAGCCTGACTGAGAGCGGAAATTATCCCTATAAGTATGGAAGCTAGCATCACTATACTCTAACACTCTCAAGTCATCACTCCCACTGAGGGTAAGGACCCAGTCCTTAGTCCTCCGCAAGTACTTAAGAATGTTCTTTACCGCAGTCCAGTGAGCCTTGCCAGGGTTCCCCTGATATCTGCTGACCATGCTCAATGCAAAGGCCACATTAGGACGAGTAAAAGTCATAGCATACATGATCGAGCCTACAGTGGAAGCATAAGGTACTCGACTCATCTCTGCTATCTCAGCCTCTATACTCGGGCTCTGAGTCTTACTCATTCTGGCATTACTCTGGATTGGTAACTCTCCTTTCTTGGAATTCTGCATGCTGAATCTATTCAGCACCTTCTCCAAGTAGGTATTTTGACTAAGTCCAATTAGTCTTTTACTCTTGTCTCTCAGAATCCTTATCCCTAGGATATAGGCAGCTTCTCCAAGGTCCTTCATAGCGAAACACTTCCCAAGCCAGGACTTAACTTCATGCAGAGTTGGGATGTCATTTCCTATGAGTAGTATGTCATCCACATACAATACCAAAAAACTAACTATACTCCCACTAGCCTTGACATATACACAAGATTCATCTTCACTCCTTGAAAAGCCAAACTCTTTGACCTTCTCATCGAAGCAAAGAATCCATCTGCGAGGTGCTTCTTTCAATCCATAGATGGATTTCTCAAGCTTACACACTCTATTAGGGTACTCTGCACTAACAAAACCCTCTGGCTAACTCATGTAAACATCCTCAGCCAACTTTCCATTAAGGAAAGCGGTTTTGACATCCATTTGCCATATTTCCATGTAGCTGTTAGGTTCATCCAGACTTACCAGTGTGTTATCACTGATAAGTGTATCACCTTCCGTAGTAATATGGAATCCATAGTAATGCTCAGGTGCATTCCTAACTCTCGTGGAACGCCTTAGAGGTACAGACTCTTCTGTGGAATCAACAGGTGTTTCCTCCTCAGGTTGATTGCTAGGGTTTGAGGTTCCTTCACCACTTGACTCTTGAATTTCTTCAAGGTCAATTTTCCTCCCACTGTTTCCTTGGCTTATGAACTCTCTCTCGCGAAAGACTCCTCTCCTTGCTACAAAGACCACATTATCATTGGTCTGTAGAAGAGGTAACCGAAGGATCTCTGTGGGTAGCCAATGAAAATACACCTCTCACTTCGAGGTTTGAGCTTATCGTGAGACTCACGCCTCACAAAAAGCCTCGCAACCCCAAATCATGATGTGGTCCAGATTGGGAACTTTTCCAGTCCACATCTCATGAGGTGTTTTGGTAACCTTCTTAGTAGGGACTAGATTAAGGATATGGGCGACAGTCTCTAAGGCATACCCCGAGAATGAGATTGGTAGCGAAGCTCGACTCATCATGGAACAAACCATATCCAACAAGGTTCGATTGCGCCTCTCAGCCACACCATTCAATTGTGGTGTCCTGGGAGGTGTCAATTGTGAGATAATCCCACATTCCTTAAGATAGTCAAGGAACTCTGTACTAAGACACTCACTACCTCGATCGGATCGAAGCATCTTAATGTTCCTGCCGAATTGTTTCTCTACTTCCTGTTTAAACTCTTTAAACCTTTCAAAAGTCTCCGAATTATGCTTGATTAAGTAGCCATAACCATATCAAGGACCCAAGAATTAGAATAGCGTGGGTTATTAGACAATATAGTGTAAATACCTGCATGGTTGGGTTTAACTTTCCCATCCTTCACATCTTGCTGGTACTTTGGGCAATTTCGCTTCCAGTGCCACTTTTCATGACAATAGAAGCATTCCGCCTCTTTAGGGTTAGCAGAAGGAGTGACGAAACCTTTCTTGGTTCCACTCGAAGAAGAGCCATCAAGGGACTTTCCCTTGGTACCCTTCGAAGGGCTCTTCCTATTCTTTCCTTTGCCTTGCCCGATTGCCAAGACAGGGGCCACGGTAGGAGTAGGAGTAGTAACAACCGACTTACCTTTAAGACCACTTTCTGCGGTCTTCAAAAGTCCTTGAAGTTTGCTGAGTGTAACTTCCTCCTTGTTCATGTGGTATGCCATGCGGAATTGATCATAACACGTAGGTAAGGAGTGCAAAATAATATCTATTGCCAACTCCTCTAGGAAGTTCACATTCAGCTTCATCAAACGGTCCACATACCTTTGCATTTTCTGCATGTGGCCCGTGACGGGTTCACCATCCTTCATCCTGGTTGTTATCATGGAGGAGATGATCTCATATCGCTCTTGACGAGCACTCTGATGGTAGCGGTCCATCAAATCCTGGTGCATCTCAAAAGGATAGTTCATAGGAGTTTTGGAGCTCGGCTGTCATAGTGGCCAACATGATGCATGCCACTTTGGTAGCATCTCTTTCATAGACCTGATATTCATCGATCTCCTCAGGAGTAGCAGACAGCTCGAGTTCTTTAAGCTCCTTTTCAAGGACATATTCTTTGTCCTCATACCGAGTGACCATCCTGATGTTTCTAATCCAATCTATAAAGTTGGATCCATCAAAGATGACTCTCCCACAAAGTTTCATGAGAGAGAAGGAGCCGGTAGGGTTTGAGCCAGAAGCAGCATTGTTGGAAGACATCTGAAAAGAAGAAAGACAAGTTTAGATTAGATATAAAGATAGTCCTTAATAAAACACCCAAATGTAATATTAAGGCTAGGACCCAACACAATATTTTATAACTTAGTAGAGGGATGCCATAATCCAAGCTATAAAATATTTGAAGGTAGGTGAATGACGATTCACCAATTTCCACCATGAAAACGAAATGAATTATTAGGTTTTAATTGGTTTTTGAAACTCCTAGATTCTTTGAGATTCATTGAACTGTTCAATGGCATGTTTCAATCTCGAGTGTGCCCTTCAGGTTTTGTGACTGGGATGCCGAGGATCACAAAACAAGGTGTGAAGTAACCATGCAAATTACTTGGTACCCTTAATATTTACCCCTCAAACGATGTTCTGGTTAACCACATGCGCTCCACCGATACTATGATAAATATTAAGTTACCCTTTGCCTACCGTGTTAAGTCCAGGTTACTGTGCCGGTTAACCACACACGCTCCACTAACGACTTAATCAAAGTGCAAAGTGTAATTTCATGGGTTAGCACCTTATTCACATTTTTCCTAAAGTAACTAAGATTGGGAATTTATAAAAACATTTAGTTACTTTATTTTTCATCATACTTTTAGTGAAGATTTTAGAAGTCCTTGTCCTACCCGTTCGAATAACGACCCTCCACCAGTCAAGGAAGCGGTGGGTTAGAGTGGACACCCATTAAGCTGCCATTTTATAGGCAACAACCTTATACCCCCCTTATAGACCGACTTCGTTAATGAGGCCTACTAACGGTAAAACGACTTTTTCTTATACATATATAATTATTATTAAACTTATAATATTATAAAGTATAAGGGTTGAATTTTAAAATTTAAAATTCTAGGGGTTGGAAGTAAAGTATTTAAAGTGACTTTACATGTTCCAAAACTTGGGGGCAAGTTTTGTAACTTTCAAAACTTTTCATCTTTCATAACTTATGAGTTAATGATGTAGTAAAATGAGTGACTTTTCATTTTATGTAACCTATGTGTTTAATAATGGACTTTAAAAGAATGACTTTTGGTAATCCATAACTTGAGGACAAATTATGGATTCCATTAAAACATATAAAGATCATGAATTAAGCATTAAACAAGTAATTCCTATGATCTATCAAGAACTCATAAGAACATGAATATTCCTATCAAAATTTTAAGAACATATGAACACATGTAAACATGAAATTTTGATATTAGCCATTGTAAATGGATTAGAACAACCACTACACCATCTAAAACAAGTTTTATAACACCAAAACAGTTTAGGGTAATGTTTCTAGTCCATTTCCAGCAGCAAAACTCGAAAATCTGCATTCAGGGGCTCCTACTCATCGAGTGCAAGAGCCTACTCGTCGAGTAGGATGAATTTGGTCGTGGACTCATCGAGTCCCCCCATGGACTCGGTGAGTTCATGCTGCAGAGTATAGAAAAACTGAGTTTTTTCACAATTTTGCATCAAGTATCAAACAAACAAGCCTAGTCTCTGATACCACTGAAGGGTTTTGAGCATTCTAACACTCCTATGGTGTACATGCAACCCTAGAAACCTTGGATCTATGTTTTATCTATGATACATGCAAAATTGATTTTCCAAGGTTCATAATCTATCTAGCATACATGGGGAACTTTTCATCATAAAAGTTAGTAGGAAATACATACCTTGTAGTAGTTAGGATTCCTTGAAAACCTTGTGAGCCTAGCACCTCAAGTGTGATGCCTCAAATGTCTCACACAATACCAAATGCACTTGGAATAACTTAGAGAGAAATGGAACACTTCTTGAAATCGGCTAGCCCTCACTTGTATGCTTAGTGGCCGATTTTGGTGAACAAAGTGAAGCTTATATAGTGCGTTACAATTAGGGTTACACCATGTAAACCCTAATTGTCATGAATTTTCATTTCCATGACCCATGGGTTCTATAACCACCATGGAGCATCCTATGGGTTTTAGCCCAACTTGATAATCCATGAAGCATTAGCCCACTATATAAGTATGGATGATTTACACAATCAACCCATATATTTAATTAGTCTTCTTTTGATCACTTAATTAATTCCAAATTAGTTCTTGATCAATACTAACTAAATAATACTATTAATATATTAGAACTTATAATATATTAATAAACCTTAAGTATTATTTCTCTCATTTTAGTCTATCCAAATGCATGATGTCATGCAACCCAAATGGACCATGCTAATCGGGTCAAGTATATACCAGAAATAGTTATGAACTTAGACACCTAATCCAACAACTATTTGGCACATAATTATTGTAATATATGTTTCATATTTATTACTAGTGGTTACACCACTTTATTATAGGTTTATATGAGAAAAGTTTCTAAAAACAAAATTTGTAAAGTTTACTACACCCTTGCTAGAAACTTTTCCCCATGACCTAGTGCGTTAGTGACATGAGTCATTTTTTCCTTAAGTGATTGATTTCTTTTCTCAAAATTCCCAGTGCGTTCTACGTTTCTTGAGGTTTGATTGTAGAGCTCCAACTCTGTAATCTTTGAGTCATGAGTAATCATGTTGTTATAAGCAGAATTAATGTGATGATGGACATCCATCACCGTCTCTTGATCTTGTATTCTCTGTCCTTCTACTCTTTGCATTCTTCCTGAGAGATGAGTAGTCTTCATTTCGACTATTTCCATTTTCTTTTCTTTTCTCACACTTTTCTCAAACAGTTGAGACAAAGTGTCAATTTCAGAAGAAGATGAGGGATATGGTCGGGATGATTGACCAATCTCATACTTGTTAGCAGCTCTTTCTTTTTCTTCTCACTTGTCAACCATTTGTGCTATCCTCGCAGGTTCATCTTGAACTTTATGTGTATCCAAAGATTTCCCCTTTGGATTCGTCTTAATCCTTATTATTTTTGTATGGATTTATGAGTCGTGAGTTACATCTTGGCTCCTCCTGGAAATTAACGATGAAGGGTATTCATTGGGGGTTGGGAAGATGCAACTGATTATGTCCCTTCCATCGGTTCTCTTTCTTCCATAGGCTCGCTCTCTTCCATTTCCTTAGATGGTTCATCGGATGGTAAAGGTGCTCCGTCGTCTGAGGGTATCGGGTTGAAATTAGTTGGAATCCTGGGGTAGTAAGGATCATCTACTAAAAAAAGTATGTAATCTCTTATTCTTCAGCCATATCCTCTAAGATTATCCACTCTCGAGAATGAGCCATGTCGAATTCGTATTTTGAACCACCAAGTGTTTAATCTATCAAATATTACGTCCAATTTGAATAGTCCATATGATCCTATCATAATAAAATGTAGTTGCGCACCTACACTTAGTTGTGATACGATCTACGCACATATAAACTTTAGTTGGAATATTTGATCTAAATCCTTGAGATCAAAAGCATTCCGGGTTTTCAGGTGTAATCTTATCGAGGGTTTGAGTCTTTATATATGACTCTATATTTCTTATTTGTTGTATTCAAGCTTTATTAATTATTGTTTGTTACTTGCAGTCTAGCTGATAAGGCACCGGCCAGTCAGGACAATCGAAAGGGCATGATCATTTTAGCAAATAGCCGTTCTGAAATCCAACAACCCAAAGCGAAGTGTTTATCCTTTCACTGCTCCCGTAAGTAGTTCTTCAGTAGATAATTAATAATACTTTTTATTGTAGGTTAAGGGATATACCTATAACTAAACCTAATAGAGTAAGCCCTAGACTATAGTCGAGCTTCCCTAAGAAATTACTAGTTCTTATAGTCAATTGCTCTGATATCAATCTGTTACACCCCCATCCGGGGGTGGAAACACCAGGCAGTGTAATGTCATTCTTTGTATCACAGTTATATAACATATATTGAACAGTGCAAAATACTTTTATAAACTACATACCTTTATTGATGATATAACGTTACGCTATTCTTGTTTCCTAGTATTTACTATTTCACATGTCCTAACAGATATATATCCCATATGAACAGAAAGTATAATATTAAAACTTCTCCTGTTCGAGTAACAATCCAGCTTATCAAGTTCCTGAAAACACATGTGTTTTGAAAATACATCAACATAAAGTTGGTGAGTCCACACGTTTTGATTATAAGAAAATGGTATTTTTCCATGTTCAAAAAGTATAAAACTTAGTTTGAAAATGTCTTTCAGACTCATACCTATCTCTAACATATTGTATATATCCTAGGTATACTAGTTTACCTAAGTGATACCTATAATTTCGATATACTACGAGTATAGGTTTTTGTAATCCGAAACCAAGGAAGGTTATTACGTATAAATCTTATTTCAATTCTATATGAGTATGTGTGCTAGGTATAATTGTCTACTTAATAAACAAGTAGTATACCTACAAGTTTCTTGTACCTAGAGTATAAGTGTTTGGGAAACTTATGCTTAACATTCATACTTGTATATCGACAAGGTATAATGTTTGTAAAATTGTGCTACCATGAGTCCGTAACCGCTGCTATATGACATAAAGACCTCTGATTAAAAGATCCCACCAATGTTTCCATCATTGGTGCCACAATAAAACTGCCATTGGTTCCACGAAGGATTCCACCAAGGTAAATACTTCCCACGTACGCTTCATCGACGCCGGGTCCAAAACAAAACAATCAATGGGACAGTTTGTCACCCGCAAACCGTTGGGTTGTAGTAAGCAATCACAGGAGGGGGTGTCAACCCGTATAGATCTATAGTCCCCCGTAAAAACGTTTGGGTTGAAGCTAGCAACCACGGATGGGGTGTTAACCCACATAGATCTATACACAACTTCCTCGCTCACACGGGATTAGCGGTTACATGTCATAGGATTTCCCCTACGATTTCGAATCTTAGTTGATAAATAAAATAGCTCATGTAGACTTTGTCGAATTTCTATAGTTTTAAAACTGAAAGCATATTCATGTCTAAAACCCTAAGTTACTAGACTATGTTTTTAAACATTACTCCTAATTTCATAATACTTAGGCAGTACAACAGCTATAACTTGAAGTAAAACCAGGTTTTATCTAACATAAAACTCATATTAATAACATACTTAATAAATAATATATAGACTCATGAGTATAACTCTAGGGCTATAACACAACATAGTATATAGAACTCCCGAGTATAACTCCGGATCTATAACACACATAGTATATAGAACTCCCGAGTATAACTCCGGATCTATAACAAACATAGTATATGGAACTCCCGAGTGTAACTCCGGATCTATATTAGTAAAATCTATGATAACAACGTTCTAACAAGTTTAAGATAGTTGTATGATTTAAAAATATTAGATATATTCTAGGTATATATGATACAAAAGAACTATATCCTGGTTAATATAACTATTTATGTTGATATGAATATACTATCATATAAACATAATATTAACTTTTATATAATATTTATCATGCATATTCCCCCGAAAACATTAAAAAGTGGGGCTGTGAAACTCACCCTAGTAGCGTGATTTTATAGAATCTAAGTAGAAACGGTCAGCGGTTCGTGATCGTCGGGCTCGGGACGAGGAATGCCTTCAGTAAATGAGAGAAAGGAAAGAGATTTAGGTATAAGGAGGTTAGGGTCGAACTTGCTATTTATAGGCTGCCCAAGACAAGTTCAAATCGTGAACATGTATGCTCACATCGTGAAGCCTAGTTGCATCACCTCGTTGACTTGCCATTTGGGTCCTAGCTTCGGAAGGTGTCAAGATACTGATTTCACGTCGTGAACCTTTATATCCACGTGGTGAAGTCTTAACACATCACTCCCGTAGACTTTCCATCTGCATTCTATCCTTGAGAAGTGTCCTAGATCACTTTCACGTCGTGAACATTCATGTTCCCGTCGTGAAGCATGGCTGATTAGGGTTTCTACCACGTGTCATGCTCTTAGACTGCTACATCTTCGGAAGATCATATCTTTTGCATACAAACTCTGTTTTTGACGTTCTTTATATCCGTGCGTAGGTATTTTCGAGTACTACAACTTTCTTTTAGATTCCAATATCTATTTATCCCTATATTTTAATTTCTTCTTATTATAGATATTTATAGTGTTAGTGTTTGTCATAACTTTTTCATGCGAAGTTAGATTGAGTACGTACGAAAGTTCATACTTGCGTTATAATTTACTATGAACTACATAGTAAGTTTATCACATTACTTGTTTGACATGATCACATGTGATTGTTGTTGACCTATTTGACTGGTGTTATATTCTCCCCCCGTTGAAATAATTTCGTCCCAAAATTTATGTTGTACCAGATACCACCGAAGGGTCCTGGATAGCTTCCCTTCTTCCAATTACGAATGCGCTACCGCGGCCTAAACCTCCATGACTCCTTAACTTTGTACATTCCCTCCTGAAGTGTCCAATTGCGCCACACTAATAACACGTTCTTCCTCCACCATAACATGTTCCAGTATTTGTTCTTGATTTAATATTGTAGGTATTGTGTTACTATAGTAGTTGACGGTATGTCCCTGCTTGTTACATTGAGTGCACAATAAACAATTACCTAGATGAACGTTATACCTTCTTGTGATGGAGGAGGGTGCAAAACTTCCAGATCTAATGTAGCTCCAAGCTTCCAAAATGCTCTTCCTATCTTCTCATTCCTCTATAAACACCAAAACACACACTAATGGCTCAAGGATGCTCAAAAATAGATTAAGATTTACTAGGGTCGAATATGGAGGTGGAGGCTGATGAATGAAGAGGGTTTTAAGAGTTAAGGATGTTTAAATAGGGTCCAAACCCTAAAAATTTGGGTTTCACCCCTGACCACGTATGCCTAGTGTACGCAACGTACTCCCAACGTATGCATGCAGCCTCCAATTTCCATTAAAATACCATTTGGGACCAAATTTTAAAACAATTCTCATATCAAGTGTCAAAATGAAAAATACATGGAATCGAGATGTTACACTTAATTTGGATTTTGGAAAAGTTAGTGGATAAATTGATTTATATATGGCTTAACCATGAGAAAACCGCAATGCAAAATTATGTAAAAATATAAAATGTGATAATATAATACTTAGAATACTCAATTACAAATTAATACAACACCTATTCAAATAAATGATGGACAAGTAGTACCAAATCTTTTAAACTTTTTGTGAACGGCTGGCAAAATTACTAAGGAACTTCATGGCAAGATGCTTGGTATAAGGGAGAAAGAATTACAAACTAAACTGAACAAAAACATATGTAAATTAAACAACAACGTATTATCAGTTTTTGCACCACCTAAACCAGTCAAACACTTTCTTTTTTCTTTGTTTCATAACCCAAAGATAGGAAACCACTTGCACGTACCTCTATAACCAAAAGGGATTTTCAATTTGTGATTTTTTAATCTGTTACTATTCATGCTTGTAGCTTTTGAGATTTTAAACTGCATTTTTCTAATGTGTTCTTTTTCTTCTATGTTTCAATATTAGTAATTTTTTATTTTATGTTTCAATATTAGTAACATTTTATTTCTTTGAGATGGAAGTCTGAATCTCCAAAAACTTATTTGTAGTTTTAATCTATTTTTCTTTTGGTGATGATGAGGAATTACCCATAATCTTAGGAAGACATTTCCTAAGCACCACTCATGCCTTGGCGGGCATTCATTATTCAAAACTCATCCTACGAGTTGGAGATGAAGAAACGAGTTTTGGAGTCAATAAGAAGTCTAGTAACTTGCAAGCCAATAATTATGTATTTTTCATGGAAGAGGTTGATAAGAGTATAAATAACGAGGATGAAATGGGCCAAGAAAAAGAAGACCATGATGAACTTGAAGAGTTGGAAATTTTGGCGGAATAAGAGCTATTAAATTGGGATAAATCTTTACATGAAGGATAACTGAAAGAAGAGGTAAAGTGTACCAAACCAAGAGCTTCAATTTAAATGACTTTTGAAGTATTAGCATTTACAAACCTTAAGATCAAGTCAAGGAGACAAATACAGACGAGGGAGTTATCTTGTGACAACCCGAAACTTTTTCCGTTATTCCTTACCTAGTTTCCGTTTATAAAATTTGGGTTTTTATTTATTTCCGTTCATGTTAACACTATTTTGGTCTAACGGAATATTCTAAGCTTAGTACAATCCAAGTTTGGGTCCAAAAACTGAGTTTTTCCAAGTCAACGCATAGCATCCGGGCCAAACATCCCTTCGAGAGGAGTTCACGGCCGCAAACATAGCTTACGGCCATAAACTCTGTTTACGACCATAAACCCTATTTACGGCCGTAAACCCTCCACCCCACCCCTTGACCGTAAACTCACCCCTATATAAGGGATGAGTGGCCTTTATTTCTCACTTTACACACTCCAGAAGCCTTCTCTCTCTACTCTCTCTCTTCCTCTCTCTACAAACTTCGTATTCTCTCCAAGATCTTCAAGAAGTAAGTGTTTTTCCACCTTGATTGTGTTTCTATCTCACTTTAGTGGCGAATCCATGTTCCTAGCTCATAAATCTCATCTTTTTCTAGATTTTCTCTCTCACCAAGAACACCAAGAACACACACTAGTTCTTGGTGGCTAAAAACCACATTTCAAGCTACTACTACGTAAGTAGACTACCCCTAGCTTGTTGGATACAAAAATCACTTGTTAAACACCTAGAAATCGTGACCAGAAGGGTGTTTACGATCAAGGCAATCTCCCTTGACCGTAAACTCTATTTATAGGGTGCAAAGTTGCCACAACACCCTTCCAAGTTTAGAAACGAGTCTTAGAACACTTCCAGAAGGCTAGAAAGGACCTTGAAACACCAAAAATCACATCTTTTCGTCAAGTGTTTACGGCCGTAAACCCATGGACGGTAAACCCATGGACCGTAAACCTATGGACCGTAAACTCCTGATTACGGCCACAAACTCCCCTCTTCAAACTCATGTGATTCTAACACTTAGTTTTAAGTGTTTTCTAGTCCCTACGATGGTTTCCTTCCATAACAAATAGTGTTATGCCCTCACCTAATGTATATATGTACTTTTACATGCTAAATAGGATCCGTTTGTGTCAGAGGCTTTATTTGACACTCAACAATTCCTAGCAACTTACACTCAAATCCCACGTCAAACAGTGAGTTCATACCCCTACATTTTTTTTTCCGAGTTTTTCATGTTTTCAGGGGGGAATACAAGCAAAAGTACAAGGAAACTTGTACTCAAGTATAATATTTTGTTTAAAATAATTATATGTTCAGTATGCTTTTAACTCAGAAAACCGTTTTACCAATCGATTAAGAAATCAACTCGTAGAAACAGTTTTCAAAACTAAGGCAAGGAACTTGTAAATCTTATCATAGAATGTGATATTCTCTAAAGGATTTATACAAGACATAAACAGGATTTTCGATGCTATTACTTGTAAGTTTGTTATTCTAGGATTGGAGACACGTCCTTGGTAACACTCCATCGGATTCGTGAGTGTAAGACTAGCCCTTATAACCAGAATCTCTTGTAGGAAGAGTGTGACTATTGTGTATAGATCTATACGGGACTGATTGTCCCGCACCTCGCTGCTAGCTAGCTACAGTGGGACAGTTAGGTCTCTGGGTGACAAAGTCATAAAAGGATACTGGCCCCGTTTCATGCCATATCTAGTTTAATGTATGGTTATAAAACTCGCAACCAAGATAACAGAGATTGACTTTTGTAATAATGAAACAAGTGAACTAACCTCAAAGTAATAACCGATTTGATTACTAGAGGGCATTAGTAATGCCCTTAGGATCTAGTTCACTACTTATTTATTAGTTTTATTTATGTAACAGGGCTAATACATCTTTCCGAGAGTAAACAGGGTTTTCAAGGAAACTACATCTAACGATACAAGTATGGTAGATACTTGTACACCTCATTTCAGAAATCGATAACTAACTATCAACTTTTAATGAAAATATAGGATTTTCCTGGGATAACTAAATCTTTCGTAAATAGGTTGTTTAACTAATAGATAATCGAACTTCTTTCATAAGAAAATATAGGATTTTCTTGGGAAATACTTTTCAAAGGATTAAAGAAACATTTCTTTCACCTGATCTAAACACTTATGAACTCACCAGCTTTATGCTGATATTTTAAAACTGCTTGTATTCTCAGGGCATCAATAGACAGGTACTCTTGCCAACTTTTGGAGAAGACGGAACATTCTGAAGTCACGTCTTTTACTTTTGTCATATACCGTTATGTATAAACCATGTTTTTGAACAATGTAAATACTCATATTATAATGTAATGGTTGTGTTTACTTCGCTTACTATGATACAACTATTGTGATACTACACATGACGTCCTCTGCCCCGGAACGTTTCCGCCATCGGTTTCGGGGTGTGACAGATTGGTATCAGAGCTATTGTTTATAGTGAACTAAGTATATCGAACCTTACATGGTATACAACTATAAACACTAAGGGGCCGAAGTGCTCTGAACTAAAAGTATACTTTTAAAATACAACTATTTTCTCAAAAAGTATACAAGTATACCTACGTACCAGAATCAGTATCTTAAGTAGAACAAAACAAAAGTATTTTGGATGTTGAATACTGCGGTTAAACCTGGGCAGTTATGTAATCATGTCTAGGGTCAATATAGCCTGATCAACTATATTCATTCGAGACATGACCAACATGTTCTTGGGAGTGACTTTGGTGTTGCAACAGGCCTAAAACTTACCCAGTATCCATACAACTTAAAATACTATAGGAGTATTTTAGTCAGAGCCGAATACATTGTAGAAATTCATTCCAAGTGTTGCTACCTATTCGTTTCTTAGCGATAACTTACTTTCCTTTGCTTATCGCTTGGTAGAACACTTTATTATCAGGATAGGATATATATTTTGTTTCATATATCTCGAGGACTTACCATCCTCTTCTTCCTGATTGTTTCTAGAACAAGATGCCTTCTCGAAAAAGACCTATTAGAAGGAATGACGAAGCTCCACCACCACCACCGCCCACTCAGTTCGATCCCATTATGTTCCAAGCAGTTGTTACTGCTACTGTGGCTGCCGCGATGTCACAGATGAATCCTGGCGGATCTGGTGGTCAGGGAGGTGGTACGCATCCCCAAAATCATTAAGGTGGTTAGGGACACCAGAAGGAGTGTTCCTATAAGGACTTCATGGGCACAAAACCCACATCTTTCGACGGCAAAGGAGGAGTTATTGCCCTGACTCAATGGATCGAGAAAATCGAGTTCATTTTTGAAATATGTTCATGTTCTGAAGCCAACAAAGTAAAATTCGCCGCTTGCACTTTCGCCAATAGGGCACTGACCTGGTGGAATGGTCGGGTTAAATCCCTAACCCTGCCAGTGGCAAATGCTATGGGTTGGGAAAGTTTAAAGGAACTCATGCTAGCTGAGTACTGCCCACGGCGCGAGATGCAGAAACTAGAGCATGAACTCTGGAACCTAAGGATGAAGGAATCCGACATTGCTGCCTACACTTCGAGGTTTGAAGACCTAGCACTTCTTTGTCCGGGAATGGTCACCCCGGAAAGCAAGAAAATAGAGAGATACATTTGGGGACTGACACAACCCACCAAAGGAAATGTCTTGGCTGCTAGGCCAAACACCTTTGACAGCGCTAAGTGTCTGGCGCAGACTCTCATAGATCATGGAGTTGATCTTGATAAAGTAGCAACCACTCCTGAGCCAGCAAAAGGGAGTGGTGAGAAAAGAAAGTTCTGGAAGCAGCGGAAGGGCCAGTCTTCACAAGAGCCCTCAAAGAAACAGCAAACGGTGGCAGTCCATGCTACTACTACTCCTGTCGCTGCTCCTTCCACTCAAACACCTACCAGTAAATATGCTGGTACCCTTCCTCGGTGCGACAAGTGTAACTATCATCATAATCCTGGCCCATGCCGAGAAATGTCATGCACCAGCTGTGGCAGAAAGGGGCACACAACTCGATTTTGCAAGACACTAGTCCAACCAACCAATCAGGCATCTGGAGCAGGCGTCGGTCAAGCCTGTTATGGTTGTGGAGAAGTCGGGAACTATAAGAGAAACTGCCCCAAGGCAACAACAGCAGGTGGCACGGGGAGAGTGCTAACGATGGGTCAAGAAGAGGCAGTTGCAGATCCCACAGTTGTTTCGGGTACGTTCCTCCTCGACAACTCTTATGCATGCATTCTTTTCGATTCTGGTGCGGAGAGAAGTTTTGTCATTCATGCGTTCAAACATCTTCTTAGGCATAAATCTCAACCATTAACTGAAACATTTACCGTCGAGATGGCTAATGGTGAGAAAGAGAGCACTAATGATATATACGTAGGCTGTACCCTCACTTTGAACGATCATTCTTTTTCTATCGACCTTATGCCAGTCTCCATAAAAAGCTTTGATGTCATCATCGGCATGGATTGGTTGAGCCCCAATCATGCTGATATCCTTTGTTACGAAAAAGCTATCCGTCTCAATCTCTCCTCTGATGAAGCTCTCATGATTTACGGCGATAAACTCAGTTCGAACCTCTATATCATTTCTTGCATCCAAGCCCAGAAACTCCTGTGAAAGGAGTGTTATGAATTCCTAGCCCACATCATTAACGGGAAGCAGGAACTTAAAGATCTCGAGAACATCCCCGAAGTCTGCAACTTTCCCGATGTTTTTCCCGAAGATCTCCCGGGAATCCCTCCCGAACGCCAAGTCGAGTTTCGCATCGACTTAGTCCCCGGAGCTACCCCCGTAGCTAAATCCCCATACCGATTAGCGCCGGCAGAAATGCAGGAGTTATCCAGTCAGCTCAATGAGCTACTCAACAAAGGATTCATCAGACCGAGTTCCTCACCCTGGGGAGCCCCGATCTTATTTGTGAAAAAGAAGGATGGATCCTTTCGGATGTGCATTGACTACCGAGAGTTGAACAAGCCCACAGTCAAAAACCGTTACCCTCTTCCTCGAATCGACGACCTCTTCGATCAACTTCAAGGAGCCAACTACTTTTCCAAAATAGACCTAAGATCAGGGTACCATCAGCTACGAGTCCATGAGAGTGATGTTCCTAAGACAGCATTTCGGACTCGGTATGGTCACTACGAATTTGTAGTGATGCCCTTCGGTCTAACCAACGCACCGGCGGTATTCATGGACCTGATGAATCGGGTGTGCCGTTCTTTCCTGGACAAGTTCGTAATCGTGTTCATCGACGATATACTTGTCTACTCCAAAAGTGAAGAAGATCGTCGACAGCACTTGAGATCGGTGCTGGAAACCTTAAAAACGGAGAAGCTGTACGCGAAATTCTCCAAGTACGAATTCTGGATTCGAAAAGTAACCTTCCTAGGTCACGTGGTAAGCGAAGAATGTATACACGTGGACCCCTCCAAAATCAAAGCGATAGAGAACTGGTCAGCACTGAAGACACCCACAGAAATCCATCAATTCTTCGGTCTTGCTGGCTACTATCGTAGATTTATCCAGAATTTCTCCAAAATTTCCAAACCCTTAACCACTCTGACTCAGAAAGGCGTACTCTTTTGTTAGAGTGAAAAGCAAGACATTGCGTTCCAAACATTAAAGCAGGCCCTGTGCTGCACACTTATCTTGTCTCTGCCCGAAGGGACGGAGGATTTCGTTGTCTACTGTGATGCGTCCAACCAGGGCCTAGGCTGTGTGCTCATGCAACGGGGAAAAGTCATTGCTCATGCCTCAAGACAGCTGAAATCACACGAAGTCAACTACACAACACACCATTTAGAGTTGGGAGCAGTAGTCTTCGAACTGAAAATATGGAGACATTATCTCTACGAAACCAAGTACACTATCTTCACTGACCATAAAAGTCTGCAGCATATCTTCGACCAGAAGGAGCTGAACATGAGACAAAGGCGATGGGTTGAGATACTCAGCTATTACGAGTGTGAAATCCACTACCATCCCGGCAAGGCCAATGTGGTAGCAGATGCCCTCAGCCGGAAGGAGTATTCAGGTCGTAGAGTGAAGGCACTGACCATGACTATCCATTCCCATTTATCCGCGCAGATCAAGGAGGCTCAGTTGGAAGCCTTAAAACCAGAGAACATGCCAGGTGAAGCGTTGAGAGGAATGGAAAAGAACCTAGAGATCAAGGGAGCCGGAGTCCATTATTTCATGGACCGGATCTGGACCCCAAAGTTCGGTGGTTACAGATAGGTTGTAATGAACGAAGCTCACAAGACTAGATACTCCGTTCACCCAGGTTCGGACAAGATGTACCTCGATCTCAAGAAACTATATTGGTGGCCGAACATGAAAGCAGAGATCGCTACCTTCGTGGGCAAGTGCCTGACTTGCACCAAGGTGAAGGTTAAATATCTGAAACCCTCAGGTCTACTCCTCCAGCTAGAGATACCTGAGTGGAAGTGGGAGAGAATTACTATGGATTTTATCACCAAATTACCCAAGTCTCCGAGTGGGCATGACGCCATTTGGGTAATTGTCGACCGGCTAACTAAATCCGCCCACTTCCTGCCAATCAAGGAAAACTTCAAAATGGAGAGACTCACGAGAATCTACATCCGAGAGATAGTTCGACTGCATGGTGTGCCTGTGTCCATTATCTACGATCGAGATAGCAGGTTCACTTCGAGGTTCTAGAAGTCACTACAAAAGGCTCTTGGAACTAAACTAGATATGAGCACAGCTTATCATCCTCAAACAGATGGGCAGAGTGAGAAAACCATCCAGACCTTGGAAGACATGTTTAGAGCATGTGTTATTGACTTCGGTGAGTCGTGGGACACTCATTTGCCCTTGGTCGAGTTTTCTTACAACAACAGCTACCATACAAGCATCAAGGCTGCGCCTTTCGAAGCTCTCTATGGCCGCAAGTGCAGATCCCCAATGTGTTGGGCTGAAGTGGGCGACACACATCTAGTCACGGGGCAAGTCCCTGACAGCACTCTCACTGGCCCACAAATCATCTGCGAAACCACAGAAAAGATCGTACAAATCCGAGAACGACTTAAGGCCTCACGAGATAGACAAAAGAGCTACGCCGATAAACGACGAAAACCCTTGGAGTTCCAGGTTGGAGACCGTGTTCTGTTGAAGGTCTCGCCCTGGAAAGGCATGATACGCTTCGGAAAGCGTGGAAAGCTAAATCCAAGATACATAGGACCCTTCGAGATCCTCGCTAGGATCGGTCCCATAGCCTACAAACTTTGTTTACCGCAAGAACTTAGCAACATTCATCCTGTCTTCCACGTTTCGAATCTTAAGAAATACGTGTCTGACGAAACCCTTACAATTCCTCTCGACGATATTGAAATCAACGAGAACCTGAACTTTGTGGAAGAACCAATCGAAATCATGGATAGAGAGATCAAACGAACAAAACAAAGTCGCATCCCGATAGTGAAGGTTCGTTGGAATGCCAAGCGGGGACCCGAATTCACTTGGGAGCACGATGATCAAATGAAACAGAAGTATCTGCATCTCTTTGCTAAACCATGATTTGTATCCTATGTACGAATTTCGGGACGAAATTCCTTCTAACGGGGGGATGATGTGACAACCCGAAACTTTTTCCGTTATTCCTTACCCAGTTTCCGTTTATAAAATTTGGGTTTTTATTTACTTCCGTTCATGTTAACACTATTTTGGTCTAACGGAATATTCCAAGCTTAGTACAATCCAAGTTTGGGTCCAAAAAATGAGTTTTTCCAAGTCAACGCATAGCATCCGGGCCAAACGACCCTTCGAGAGGAGTTCACGGCCGCAAACATAGCTTACGGCAGTAAACTCTGTTTACGACCGTAAACCCTATTTACGGCCGTAAACCCTCCACCCCACCCCTTGACCGTAAACTCACCCCTATATAAGGGATGAGTGGCCTTCATTTCTCACTTTACACACTCCAGAAGCTTTCTCTCTCTACTCTCTCTCTTCCTCTCTCTACAAACTTCGAATTCTCTCCAAGATCTTCAAGAAGTAAGTGTTTTTCCACCTTGATTGTGTTTCTATCTCACTTCTAGTGGCAAATCCATGTTCCTAGCTCATAAATCTCATCTTTTTCTAGATTTTCTCTCTCACCAAGAACACCAAGAACACCAAGAACACACACTAGTTCTTGGTGGCTAAAAACCACATTTCAAGCTTCTACTACGTAATTACACTACCCCTAGCTTGTTGGATACAAGAATCACTTGTTAAACACCTAGAAATCGTGACCAGAAGGGTGTTTACGGTCAAGGCAATCTCCCTTGACCGTAAACTCTATTTATGGGGTGCAAAGTTGCCACAACACCCTCCCAAGTTTATAAACGAGTCTTAGAACACTTCCAGAAGGCTAGAAAGGACCTTGAAACACCGAAAATCGCATCTTTTCGTCAAGTGTTTACGGCCGTAAACCCATGGACCATAAACCCATGGACCGTAAACCCATGGACCGTAAACCTATGAACCGTAAACCCATGGACCGTAAACCCATGGACCGTAAACTCCTGATTACGGCCGCAAACTCCCCTCTTCAAACTCATGTGATTCTAACACTTAGTTTTAAGTGTTTTCTAGTCCCTAAGATGGTTTCCTTCCATAACAAATAGTGTTATGCCCTCACCTAATTATATATGTACTTTTACATGCTAAATAGGATTCGTTTGTGTCCGAGGCTTTATTTGACACTCAGCAATTCCTGGCAACTTACACTCAAATCCCACGTCAAACAGTGCGTTCATACCCCTACATTTTTTTTCCGAGTTTTTCATGTTTTCAGGGGGGGGGATACAAGCAAAAGTACAAGGAAACTTGTACTCAAGTATAATATTTTGTTTAAAATAATTATATGTTCAGTATGCTTTTAACTCATAAAACCGTTTTACCAATCGATTAAGAAATCAACTCGTAGAAACAGGTTTCAAAACTAAAGCAAGGAACTTGTAAATCTTATCATAGAAAGTGATATTTTCTAAAGGATTTATACAAGACATAAACAGGATTTTCGATGCTATTACTTGTAAGTTTGTTATTTTAGGATTGGAGACACGTCCTTGGTAACACTCCACCGGATTCGTGAGTGTAGGACTAGCCCTTATAACCAGAATCTCTTGTAGGGAGAGCGTGACTATTGTGTATAGATCTATACGGGACTGACTATCCCGCACCTCCCTGCTAGCTACAGTGGGACCGTTAGGTCTACGGGTGACAAAGTCATAAAAGGATACTGGCCCCGTTTCGTGCCATATCTAGTTTAATGTATGGTTATAAAACTCGCAATCAAGATAACAGAGATTTACTTTTTGTAATAATGAAACAAGTGAACTAACCTCAAAGTAATAACTGATTTGATTACTAGAGGGCAGTAGTAATGACCTTAGGATCTAGTTCACTACTTATTTATTAGTTTTATTTATGTAATAAGGCTAATACATCTTTCCGAGAGTAAACAGGGTTTTCAAGGAAACTACATCTAACGATATAAGTATGGTAGATACTTGTACACCTCATTTCAGAAATCGATAACCAACTATCAACTTTTAAGGAAAATATAGGATTTTCCTGGGATAACGAAATCTTTCGTAAACAGGTTATTTAACTAATGGATAATCGAACTTCTTTCATAAGAAAATATAGGATTTTCTTGGGAAATACTTTTCAAAGGATTAAAGAAACATTTCTTTCACCTGATCTAAACACTTATGAACTCACCAGTTTTATGCTGATATTTTAAAACTGCTTGTATTCTCAGGGCATCAATAGACTGGTACTCTTGCCAACTTTTGGAGAAGACGGAACATTCTGAAGTCACGTCTTTTACTTTTGTCATATACCGTTATGTATAAACAATGTTTTTGAACAATGTAAATACTCATATTATAATGTAATGGTTGTGTTTACTTCGCTTACTATGATACAACTGTTGTGATACTACACATGACGTCCTCCGCCCCGGAACGTTTCCGCCATCGGTTCCGGGGTGTGACATATCTACAGTACCACACTTATCAAGGAAGATGTAGAGATAAAGGAACCCGAAAAAGATAAAGTAGCGAGAGTTAATGTTGGACTCCAACGTAAGCACAAAGAACATGATATCCAAAAAAAGAAAGATAATTCAAAGAAGGCATGCAAAAGAAGGGGTAGTTTCATATAAGAGGAAGAGACTCGAGCTGAAGGAGAACAAGGAGATTGCACTCCCACCCACAACAATGTAGAGTGGGACAGAATCTGGCTCACGACTCCTACAAAAGAAGCGCTTTTGGGATGCAACCCGCTTTTAGTTTGCATTTTTTCTTTTTGTTATCTTTTGTGTTGATTTATGTTTTTCATTCGATGTTTGTTTAGGATAATTTGTTTTCTTGTCTCATTATTTGAATTTCATCATGTATGGGTTTGGAAAATTTATATTTAAAAGTTCAAAATTTTTGGGTAGTTTTCGTTCCCACAGTGAGGAAGAGCTGTTCCCATGCCATGACGCTTTTCGCAAATTGAAAAAACCCCATGACATGGCTAATTTATTGCAACGACGTGGGATTTTCCTTAGGAATTTTTTTTGCTGCCCTAAAAGATGAAATCATTTTTACTTTTTGTGACAACCCGAACTTTTTTCCGTTAACGTTAGCTCGATTCCGTTAAATAAATTTCGAATGTTATATGTTCCGTTAAATTCTTATGGTTTAGAATATCGTTTTTATAAGACTCGGAACCAAAATCACTCGAAAACCCGAATTTTTCTTCGAAAATCAACAAAATCCGGTCTGACTGGTGTTTACGGCCGTGAACCCGATCACGGCCGTAAACCGTTCACGGCTGGTGGACCCCACCACTGACCATGAACCCAACCTATATATATGTGTGTTCTACCCTCATTTATACTTTTCTGGCCGAAAACACACTTTCTCTCTCTAAAACATCACCCGAAAAACCCAAGATTTCTCTTCATCTCTCACTCAATCCACCTTAGAACACGTTTTGGAGCATCAAACGTCTGCGACACTCAATAGCCATAGTTGACTATAGACCTTCACGAGTTACTTGTCATCACCCGCAAATCACAAAATTTTCATCAAAATCAAGCGTTGTTGTTCTAGAGTTCACGGCCGTACACCCTTCAAACCTTCATAATTTCACCAAGAACACCAAGAACAGACCGTGAACCCTTCGAGGACCGTAAACCCTTCAAAGATAGTGAACCGTTCACGGCCAAGAATAGTTCATGGACGTATTCCCTTCACGGTCGCAATCATCCCTTGGCCGTGAATCTTGGATGCAAATCCACTTTTCCACTTCGATCGAGTCTCGGTAACATTCCTTAACCAAAAGCAAGTGTTTTCCAACACTATAATTAATGGTTTAGCTAATAATATGTGTATATGTATTTAATTATTATTAGGATCCTGCTAAGTGTCGCGTATATCAACTCGAGGGTCTTCGTTTCTAGTCTCGTTGTCCGACATACACGCAACCAACAGTGAGTTCATACCCCTACGCTTCTATTATTTTAAAGTTGTCAGGGGGAATACAAGCCAAACACAATTAGTTTTTGTGAACTTTATACACAGAATTTCATTAGGATTAAAACTTATGCAATTGATCAACCAAAAGAATTACCAAATATATAAAATGTTTATATATCTTATCCCTTTTGTAACATGTTGAGCATGAGGGAAGTTTTCAACTCACAATTATAATTGCAAAGTTTTCAGAACAATACACGAACCGAATACTTAAAACATGTGCAAACTATAATAGGTATGGTTTGGGATTTCAATAGACAGTTTTACCGTGCAGGATTATACTTTAACAATCATATAAACTATGTTTGATATAGTTTATGGTATACATTGTTACTTTCTGAATACAAAAGTATCATACTAAATAATTATTTAAGTGTAATTATTAATACTCTGTAAAGTATATATATGAATTCAAGTACAAGAGAATGATAGATAAGTACACGTAAACTAGTTAATACAGGGTTCTGAGACATTACTTCAATTGTACCCTTCGGGGTGCAGGCTAAATCCTATCATTAGTGTAACCAGAGTCTCCTGGAGGGAGAGCGTGAGAGTTGTGAATAGATCTATTCGGGACTGACAATCTCACACCTAAACTGCTAGCTACAGTTAGGCAGGCATGCCTGGGGTGACAAATATCATACCGTCTGACGCCTGAAGAACGTCGCAGAGGTCATCAGTCATATCAAGCATGGTTATACGACTCACCATTGTATAAACTAACCTTTTGTTTACACAATTTCATTCTTCATTAGTTTTATTTTCATTAATAGAACTACTACATATTACAACTGGAGGATTCCAGGGATTTCAATACATGGTTTTATTTTATTTAATAAAACTACTATACATACTGGTGCTATCTAGGGTTTTCAAACAGAATAATCTATAGATACTGGTGATAGCCAGGGTTTTCATACAAAAGGGTTTTCATTCAAATCAACATTATATGATATATCTGGTGGTAACCAGGCATACGAACTAATACATTATGGAACACTGTAACAAACATACATGTTAGAAAATATTGGATTTTCTTGGAAACACACAAACATTTTCATTGATTCATTAACGAGTTTTCATTACAAAATCATTCTTATGAACTCACCAGCTTAATGCTGCTACTCTTTTCAAAACCGCTTGTATTCTCAGTAAATCGGTAGACAGGTACTCCCGCAGCTTTTGAGAAGACGGAGTGTATAGAGAGTCACCTCTTTATATTTTTCTACTTTTGATGTATATAAATATGAATCAAACAGATGTAAATACCTTTTATATATTCAATGTAATGGTTGTGTTTACTTTGATTACTATGATGCAAGTGTTGTGATACTACACATGACATCCTCCACCCCCGAACGTTTCCGCCTTTTTGGTTTGGGGGTGTGACACTTTTCACCTTTTTGCTTCTCCCACACCATGTTCAACTTCACTAGAGTACTTCATCAAATTTTCATGCATGATCTTCATGTAAGGTATGTGTTCTTCACTTTAAATTTCCAAATTCTTCATTTTATCTCAAAATTGCAAGATACTTTAGAAAATTTATATGAATCTTTGAGATGTCACTATTGGATTTAGGGGTTATCGATGTAGAGGTCATATAGGTTCTAATGTCTTTGTTATTAATTTTAAATAGTTTGATAAAGTTGATAGGAACAAAACCTTTGTGATTTGGATGGATTTAAGTTGCTGGAAACAAATCTGATTTTCGATATGTTCTTCAGCCACGGTGTGGAAAAGTTGTTCAAACGCCGTGGAAACTAGGAAATCTTGAAAAAAAGTTCTGTTTTTATTTCTAAACATATGGTTTGCTTTGGACATTTGTTTCCTTGTTTGTTTTGCAGAAAATGAGACACTGAAAATCAAATCAACCAGACAATAAGCTTTTCACCTAGTTAACAAATAAAACCTATTTAAGTCATACCTACACGAATGATGTAAATGGCCTTGAAATATCAACCTCGAGACACTTGCACGTTACAAATCCATATTTGATTTGATGCATGATAAATATATTGTGGCACCTTCAAATATAGATTGTGATTAGATTACAATTGTGGGACTTGCCACTCAAATCGATTCATATTTGACACGACTATACCTGGGCAAGGGTTTTAGTTTTACTTGTGCTAGATGGGAGCGTTTGTTTAAAATTCAAGAGCCAATATATAGAGAATTGTGTGTGGAATTCTTTTCCACAATCTTGTTCAATTTTCAGGTCAATATGAATGATACAAGGGCTTTGACTATTAGACTTGGTGGGGTGGATCGCCAATATAAGCTTGTGGACTTAACCTGGAGACTCAATCTATATGATCATTTAGATGCTATTACCCCAACCTTCACGACTTTTCTGAATGAAACGCATCGGGTGTTACCACAAGACGTTTTTTATCAAGATCTTTGGTTTTGCAAAGCAAATGGAGTCTATATGCCAACTACTACTTCAACAAGCCTTATTCATTCTCCAATACATCGTTTCATTCATCAATTCATCACATTCTCAAGTAATCAGAAGTAAGTGGGTGACAAGGTCTACGGATTTGATTTGTATTCCTTTGGTGCATTCTTACTCCCGATATAGCTTGCAATATTCCTTACCATGTAGCACGTTTCCTTTCTGATAAAGGAGAAATATTACAAGAGGGACCACTGATTTATGGAGGTTAATTGGTCACACATTTAACACGATCATATGGTTTAATGGAATATCCTCTCGCTGTGATGTTTACAAGAGTTAAGGGGTATTTACTGCAGTCCCATTCATTACAGGATGCTAGGATTGTTTATGACATTAGAGGAGGAAAGTACACAGTACCTTTAGATTACCCAATTAGAAAAATCAAGGAGTTTGAATCACAAGAACAATAGAATGCATGAAATAGAGTGGTGGGCAAGTCCTACGAAAACATGATATATAATATGGTGGACTTATGGTGGACCCATTTAAAAATCGGGTTAGGATGTATTTGGACAAACTTGATGATGAGTGGATTACCTTGGAAATTCTATGGATCTATTATTTTCGCACTTGAAGATCTAGAAATTGGTTAATATGCGATAACAACTCCCGTACATTCCAACTTGGGAAGAGTTGTGGGCAGTAAATGATGTTGGTGTTGGATAAGGTGTCTAAGTCCATAACTATTTTTGGTATGTACTTGACCCGACCCGGCATGGTCCATTTGGGTTGCATGGCATCATGCATTTGGATAGACTAAATGAGAGAAATAACACTTATGGTTTATTAATATATTATAAGTTCTAATATATTAATACAATTATTTAATTAGTATTGATCAAGAATTAATCTAGAATTAATTAAGTGATCAAAAGGAGACTAATTAAATATATGGGTTGATTGTGTAAATCATCCATACTTGTATAGTAGGCTAGATGCTCCATGGATTATCAAGTTGGGCTAAGTTCCATAGGATGCTCCATGGGAGTTACAAACCCATGGGTCATGGAAATGAAGAGCCGTGTTACATTAGGGTTTACATGGTGTAACCCTAAGTGTAACACACTATATAAAGAACATGACATCCACCAAACACGGCTACATGAAGTTGCAAGAGGGCTAGGCCGAATTTAGAAGTGTTCTACATTCTCTCAAAGTCATTCCAAAGCACTTCGTGTTGTGTGAAACATTTGAGGCATCACACTTGGAGTGCTAGGCTCTCAAAGTTTTCAAGGAATCAAATCAACTACAAGGTATGTAATTCTAGCCATCTTTTATGTTAAAAGTTCCCCATGTATGCTAGATAGGATTATGAACCTTGGAAAAAGTATTTTGTTTGTATTTTAGACAAACATAGATCCAAGATTTTCTAGAGTTGCATGTACACTTAGGAGTGTTAGAATGCTCAAAACCCATCAGTGGTATCAGAGCCTAGGCTTGTTTGTTTGATACTTGATGCAAAATAGTGAAAAAAGTTGAATTTCTTGCTGTCTGCACAGGGGACTCGCCGAGTCCATGGGGGGACTCGACGAGTCCAAGCATAAATTCAACAAACTCAGCGAGTCAGTTCTTGCACTCGACGAGTTGGTCAATCAGAGTGTAGATTTTTGACTTTTGCTGCTGGAAATGGACTAGAAACATTACCCTAAACTGTTTTGGTGTTTTAAAACTTGTTTTAGATGGTGTAATGGTTGTTCTAATCCATTTACAATGGCTAATATCAAAATTACATGATTATATGTGTTCATATGTTCTTGAAATTTTGATATGACTATTCATGTTCTTATGAGTTCTTGATAGATCATAGGAATTACTTGTTTAATGCTTAATTCATGATCTTTTTGTGTTTTAATGGAGTCCATAACTTGTCCTCAAGTTATGGATAACCAAAAGTCACTTTGTATTAAATCCATTAAAAGAACACATAAGTTACAAAAATGAAGAGTCTTCATTTTATTAACTCATAAGTTATGAATTGAAAGGTTTTGTAAAGTTACAAAACTTTCCCTCAAGTTTTGGAACATGTAAAGTCATCTAGTAAACTTTAGTTCCAACCCCTATAATTTTAAAAGATAAAATTCAACCCTTATACTTTATAATATTATAAGTTAATAATATATATATGTATAATATCAAGTCGTTTTACCGTTAGTAGGCCTCATTCACGAAGCCGGTCTATAAGGGGGGGTATAAGGTTGTTGCCTATAAAATGGCAGCTTAATGGGTGTCCACTCTCACCCACCGCTTCCTTGACTGGTGGAGGGTCGTTAGCCGAACGGGTAGGACAATGACTAAAAATTTCTCATTAAAAAGTATAATGATTATTATAAAGTAACTAAATGTTTTTATAAATTCCCAATCTCAGTTACTTTAGGAAAATGTGAATAATGTGCTAACCCATGAAATTACACTTTGCAATTTGATTAAGTCGTTAGTGGAGCGTGTGTGGTTAACCGGCATACTAACTTGGACTTAACAAGGTAGGCAAAGGGTGACTTAAGGTTTTTCATAGGTCGGTGGAGCACGTGTGGTTAACCAGCACATCGATTAAGTAAAAAACATTAAGGGTACCAAGTAATTTGCATGGTTACTTCACACCTTGTTTTGTGATCCTCGGTATCCCAGTCACAAAACATGAAGGGCACACTGGAGATTGAAACAAGTCATTGAAAAGTTCAACGAATCTCAAAAGAATCTAGGAGTTTCTAAAAACCAAATAAAACCTAATAATTTATATATTTCGTTTTTCATGGTGGAAATTGGTGAATCGTCATTCACCTACCTTTCAAATATGTTTTAGCTTAGATTACGGCATCCCTCTTCTAAGTTATAATATATTGTGATTGGATCCTAGCCTTAATATTACATTTGGGTGTTTTATTAAGGACTATCTTTATATCTAAACTAAACTTGTCTTTTCTTCTTTTTCAGATGTCTTCCAACAATGCTGCTTCTGGCTCAAACCCTACCGACTCCTTCTTTCTCATGAATCTTTGTGGGAGAGTCATCTTTGATGGATCCAACTTTACAGATTGGATCAGGAACATCAGGATGGTCACTCGGTATGAGAACAAAGAATATGTTCTCGACAAGGAGCTTAAGGTACCCGAGCCGACGGCTACTCCTGAGGAGCTTGCTGAATATGATGCACATGAAAGAGATGCTACCAAAGTGGCATGCATCATGATGGCCACTATGACAGCCGAGCTCCAAAAGTCCTATGAGGACTACTATCCTTTTGAGATGCACCAGGATTTGATGGACCGCTACCATCAGAGTGCTCTTCAAGAGCGATATGAAATCATCTCCTCCATGATAACAACCCGGATGAAGGATGGTGAACCCATCACGGGCCACATGCAAAAAATGCAAAGGTATGTGGACCGTTTGATGAAGCTGAATGTGAACTTCCCTGAGGAGTTAGCAATAGATATCATTTTGCACTCCTTACCATTGTGTTATGATCAATTCCGCATGACATACCACATAAACAAGGAAGAAGTCACCCTCAGCAAACTTCAAGGACTCTTGAAGACCACCGAAAGTGGTCTTAAAGGTAAGTCGGTTGTTACCACTCTTACTCCTACTCCAAACTCCGCACCTGTCCTGGCAATCGGGAAAGGTAGAAGAAAAAAGAGAAAGAACCCTTACAAGGGTACCAAGGGTAAGACCCTTGATGGCTCCTCTACAAGCGGAACCAAGAAAGGTTTCGTCACTCCTTCTTCTGATCCAAAAGAGGCTGAATGCTTCTATTGCCATGAAAAGGTGCACTGGAAGCGGAACTGCCCAAAGTAGCAGCAAGATTTGAAGGATGGGAAAGTAAAACCCAACCATGCAGGTATTTACACTATATTATCTAATAACTCACCCTATTCTAACTCTTGGGTCCTTGATACCAGCTGTGGTATTCATATTTGTTCTGATTTGCAGGGACTAAGAAGAAGTGAGAATGTGGAGCATGGAAAGATAAAGTTGATCATGGGGAATAGGAAAGCTTCACCTGTCACCAAGATTGGAGTTTATACTTTGTTGCTAAGTAGTGGGTTTACATTAGATTTGAATAAATGCTATTATTCACCTGAAATGGCAAGAAATATTATTTCCTTTCATGCTTTGTACAAACATGGGTTTACGTTTTCTTTTGATAATGAAGTTGGTGGAATAAATGCTTTTTTTAATAATGTGTTTTATTTTAAAGCATTACCTTGTGATGGTGTGTATGAAGTTGTTTCTGTTGTAGATAACTTAGGAAATAATGTGTTGTGTATTGATTCTACTAATGATAATAACTTGGATAAAGCATCATTATGGCATTGTCGTCTTGGACATGTAAGCAAGAAACGCATAGGTCAACTCCAAAAGGATAGAGTCTTGGAGTCATTTGACCTAAAGTCAGATGATAGTTGTGAATCTTGCTTACTTGGAAAAATGACAAAGTCACCCTTCACAGGATCTTGTGCTAGGGGTGAAGGTTTGTTGGATCCAGTACACAAAGATGTGTGTGGACCCTTCAAAACTGCCACAAGGGATGTTAATCGTTATTATGTGACTTTTACAGATGATTATAGTAGATATGGATATGTCTACTTAATTAAGCATAAGTCAAAGACTTTCGAAAGGTTTAAAGAGTTTAAACAGGAAGTAGAGAATCAATTGGGCAGGAACATTAAGATGCTTCGATCCGATCGTGGTGGTGAGTATCTTAGTACAGAGTTCCTCGACTATCTTAAGGAATGTGGGGTTGTCTCACAATTGACACCTCCCAGGACACCACAGTTGAATGGTGTGGCTGAGAGGCGTAATCGAACCTTGTTGGACATGGTTCGTTCCATGATGAGTCAAGCTTCGCTACCAATCTCATTCTGGGGGTATGCCTTAGAGACTGCCTCCCATATCCTTAATCTGGTCCCTACAAAGAAGGTTGCCAAAACACCCCACGAGATGTGGACTGGAAAAGTTCCTTATCTAGCCCACATTAAGATTTGGGGTTGCGAAGCTTTCGTGAGATGCGAGACTCACGATAAGCTCGAACCTCGAAGTGATAGGTGTATTTTCATCGGCTACCCACAGAAATCCTTTAGTTACCTCTTCTACAGATCTAGTGAGAATGTGGTGTTTGTAGCAAGGAGGGGTGTCTTTCGAGAGAGAGAGAGAGTTCATAAGCCAAGGAAACAGTGGGAGGCAAATTGACCTTGAAGAAATTCAAGAGTCAAGTGGTGAAGGAACCTCAAACCCTAGCAATCAACTTGAGGAGGAAAGTCCTGTTGATCCAATTGACGAGTCTGTACCTCTGAGGCGTTCCACGAGAGTTAGGAATGCACATGAGCATTACTATGGTTTCCATATTACTACGGAAGGTAAGACACTTATCAGTGATGAGACACTGGTAAGTCTGGATGAACCTAATAGCTATGCGGAAACCATGGCAGGCCCCGAGTCTGCTAAATGGAAAGAGGCAATGGACAACGAGATACAGTCCATGCATGACAATCAAGTTTGGAACTTGGTTGATAATGTACCAGGTCTTAAGACAGTTTGGTGCAAATGGATCTTCTAAAAGAAGACCGACATGGATGGTAATGTACACACGTATAAGGCGCGACTGGTTGCAAAGGGCTTTTCTCAAACTCCGGGAGTTGATTATGATGAGACCGTTTCACCAGTAGCCAAGATTAAGTCTATTAGGGTATTATTAGCCATTAATGCATTTCATGACTATGAAATATGGCAAATGGATGTCAAAACCGCTTTCCTTAATGGAAAGTTGGCTGAGGATGTTTACATGAGTCAGCCAGAGGGTTTTGTCAGTATAGAGTAACCTAATAGAGTGTGTAAGCTTGAGAAATACATCTATGGATTAAAACAAGCACCTCGCAGATGGAATCTTTGCTTCGATGAGAAAGTCAAAGAGTTTGGCTTTTCGAGGAGTGAAGATGAATCTTGTGTATATGTCAAGGCTAGTGGGAGTATAGTTAGCTTTTTGGTACTGTATGTGGATGGCATACTACTCATAGGAAATGACATCCCAACCTTGCAGGAAGTGAAGTCCTGGCTTGGGAAGTGTTTCGCTATGAAAGACCTAGGAGAAGCTGCTTATATTCTATGGATAAGGATTCTGAGAGATCGGAGTAAAAGACTAATTGGACTTAGTCAGAGTACCTACTTGGATAAGGTGCTGGAGAGGTTCAGCATGCAAGATTCCAAGAAAGGAGAGTTACCTATCAAGAGTAACGCCAGATTGAGTAAGACTCAGAGCCCGAGTACCGAGGCTGAGATAGCAGAAATGAGTCGAGTACCTTATGCTTCCGCTGTAGGCTCGATCCTGTATGCTATGACTTGTACTCGTCCTGATGTGGCCTTTGCCTTGAGCATGGTCAGCAGATATCAGGGGAACCCTGGCAAGGCTCACTGGACTGCGGTAAAGAATATCCTCAAGTACCTGTGGAGGACTAAGGACTGGGTCCTTACCCTCGGTGGGAGTGATGACTTGAGAGTTGTAGGGTATAGTGATGCTAGCTTCCAGATTGATAAGGATAATTTCCGCTCTCATTCAGGCTGGGTCTTTACCTTAAACGGAGGAGCAATTACTTGGAAAAGTTCCAAGCAGGAGACGGTGGCTGATTCAACTTGCGAATCAGAGTATATCGCGGCAAGCGAGGCAGCAAAGGAGGCAATATGGCTGAAGAACTTCATTGGTGACCTTGGAGTAGTACCAGCTATAAATGAGCCTATGGAAATTTTCTGTGATAGTGAAAGTGCAGTAGCCTTAGCCAAGGAACCAAGGGATCACGAAAGATCCAGACACATTGACAAAAAATACCATTTCATCAGACATCGAATAGAAGAAGGACTCCTCGTGGCAAAGAGGGTATCATCGGATGAGAACCCAGCAGATCCCCTCACGAAGGGACTGAGTAGGGCTAGGCATCTCCAGCATGCAAGGCGCATAGGGCTGAAGGATGATATTAGTTTTAGTAGTTAGAGAACTTTGAAATTTGTAAAGTGTAATTGACATTTGATGATGAATAAAAGGTGTGTTTATTTATGAGTAAAGTGTTGCTATCTTGTGTCGATCGTTTACTATTATTTCTTTTGCATGTTTTGACTTCCAGAATATTTATGTTATGTTTTACATATTATTCAAATTATCCATAGTCGGTCATATGTTGGAAGTAGATATGAATTAAGACTGTCATGAAGTTGGCTTGTAAAGGGCTATGTGGTTAGACATAGCAAGAGATGCTACAATACTCATGAGTGCTCATAAGTTCTGAGTATTGGATTCAACCCACGCTCACTGGTATTACTTCATGGAATTTATCTCGAGTGATCGTGAGACGGTAATATCGTATAAGTCTTCAAACCTAGAGATATGACTTGTTGCCTATGAGTTGGTTATGCATTGATCGTACGAAAACGCATTGGTAACTCGATGTTATAAAACATGTCTTTGTGTGTGATTTAACAAGTAGTAGAACAAGCATATGAATCGAAGTTTATCTGTTCCTTCCTGGATTAGAAGCGATATTTGGGCCCCTCGATGATTTTGTTTTGACCTATGTACCGGGCCCGGTCAGAACTAAGTTGATGTGTTCAATTAAGTTCTATTTCAAACAAATCGGAAATCGGGAAACAAACTGTTGGACAATAAGTAATACATTGTTCCATGTATTTGTCCGACTGATATCTAGAACAGAGGATTATATGACCACTTATCGTAAATGGCGTAACATCATCTTCTCAGTTCCTAGAGACCTTGAAAGAGCTACGATTGCTGATCGGTTCCTGAAGTCATACTTGTAGTTATAGTTATTAGACTTATCCAAGTGGGAGACTGTTGGATAAGGTGTCTAAGTCCATAACTATTTCTGGTATGTACTTGACCCGACCCGGCATGGTCCATTTGGGTTGAATGGCATCATGCATTTGGATAGACTAAATGATAGAAATAACACTTATGGTTTATTAATATATTATAAGTTCTAAAATATTAATAATATTATTTAATTAGTATTGATCAAGAATTAATGTAGAATTAATTAAGTGATCAAAAGGAGACTAATTAAATATATGGTTTGATTGTGTAAATCATCCATACTTGTATAGTGGGCTAGATGCTCCATGGATTATCAAGTTGGGCTAAGGTCCATAGGATGCTCCATGGATGCTCCATGGGAGTTACAAACCCATGGGTCATGGAAATAAAGAGCCATGTTACATTATAGTTTACATGGTGTAACCCTAAGTGTAAGACACTATATAAAGAACATGACATCCACCAAAATCGGCTACATGAAGTTGCAAGAGGGCTAGGACGAATTTAGAAGTGTTCTACATTCTCTCAAATTCATTCCAAAGCACTTGGTGTTGTGTGAAACATTTGAGGCATCACACTTGGAGTGCTAGGCTCTCAAGGTTTTCAAGGATTCAAATCAACTACAAGGTATGTAATTCTAGCCATCTTTTATGTTAAAAGTTCCCCATGTATGCTAGATAGGATTATGAACCTTGGAAAAAGTATTTTGCATGTATTTTAGACAAAAATAGATCCAAGGTTTTCTAGGGTTGCATGTACACTTAGGAGTGTTAGAATGCTCAAAACCCATCAGTTGGATCTTGCACGAGTGAATCATGTGATGAAGAGGACGATGAGTGACAATTTATCCTTTCATTTTCTATTTTATGTTTTAGGAGTGGTTTTTTTTGTTTCAGACTATTTCTATTTTTGTTTGTTTTGGTATGTTTGTTTTGAATTTGTAACCATATGAATATGTTTGTTTCCTTGTTTTACTCTAGGAATTTGGTTTAATTTTGGTTCCTTAGAAAATAGGTTTGATATTCTAGATTAGAAGTCGTGAGATAATTTTTGAAGACTATAATCATGGGCTACAACTTTTTATAAGTGCGTGGTGAGAATCAAGTTTGTGAGAATTTGTTTTCACGATGGATTCGTAGGGCTTATTCTGAGCGTTATGATGTGTTTTTTACATGGTAACATTACGTAAATATAATCAATTTTAGAAGATTTTAAGATGCTAGGTTCCCATGACGTAGACGTTCTAATGCAATCTCGTGGAGGCTTACTTTATCGTGATTTTGAAATATATTCTTTATTCCCACAAATTGGTTGACACTTTCCCACGTCGTGGCATCTACATTACTCGAGATTAAGAAACTTCACAGACTCGATGTCATGACATGGTCGACACTTTCCCGCATCGTGTTCTTTGTCCATTGCATTATTTTGCAATCATTCCACCATCTTTCAGAAGTCGGTGATCTTGATTCATTTTCCGACACATTCAAAAGCAGCAAATTCCAGTTTCCAACTTAAATCTAGAGATGTTCATGATTTACCCACAATAATCAATTCAATCTTGTCACTACTACCCTAATACCCTAAGGGAGTTTGTTCCTTTTTCTTCTTTTTTATTGCTTTTACGTACTTTATTCGTTTTATGCATACAATGAGGCGTTGTATGAAATAAGTGTGGCGTAGGTGGTCAAAAAAGTATTTCAAGCATTAAAAGTTTTATTCTTGAAAAATGCTAGATTTCAGAATTTTTATTATATTATATAGACTAGCAAAAATATTTTAATTAAAAAAATCTAATACATTTTTGTAAAAAAGTTGATATTGTCGCGTTAGGATGAGTTTGCTAGTGTTTTTCGGGATGATTCAAGGACAAGTCTAAAATTTAGTTGAACCAATTTGTTATAATGTATTTGTGGCTTCCCAGGCCAAGTGAAATCATGAGAAATAAATACAACTTTGTGCAGTTTGAGGGACATAATAAGTTTTGTTTTGTTAAAACCTAGACCAAATAAAAAATGTTCAGATTTATCTCCTGGTTCCTTTCTGTTAAAATAAAATGAGTCAAGTTCCAATTTTATCTTTTTAAATTTCTACATTTTGAGTCTAGTTATATAAAAAATAAGTAACAGTTCAAGAGTGGAACCAATCTGTTGCCTTTATGACTTGATTAGTATCCCCCCTAGGGATATATATATATATATATATATATATATATATATATATATATATATATATATATATATATATATATATATATATATATATGTGTGTGTGTGTGTGTGTGTGTGTGTCCACCTAATTGTAAAAGCTTTGATGGATGGAAAGGAAGTAGTTACATGGGTTCCATCGAAAGTCAGGGGTTCCATTAGTGGCCTATGGAATTCTGAGTACTTCAATGAATTTCTTAGAAAGTCACGTACTATAGTATAGTAGAAATAAAGTTAGAAATTATTGTTTGCTTGTTTATTTGTGAAAGTTAAATCTGAAGCATTAAGAAACGATAAAATGTTGAAAAGTTGTGAAAAATTAAAATAAAAAAGTGTAAAAAGGAGAAAAGTTCCACAAAAATATAAAGTTGCAAATGTTATATCTTCAGGACAATTATATTATTTGGTATTTTCTTTGTATAGTCGTGTTACTTGGAATTTAGAAATAACTTTTGAAATAAATGGGTGTAAATAAAAGGGCGTAGGAGGTAGGAATGTCAAAAATGAATGTCGTTCAAAATAAGTGGGAAACATTTATGAGGATTGTGAGTATTTAGGATTGGGAAGTACTTAGGATTTCTTAGTCCCAAATAAATGCATTGAGGCAAGGCGTAATTAGTAAGTTCAAATTGCATTGTTTGTGTGATGTTGGTGGGCAATGTTTTGATGTGATATATTGAAATAAGTTTTTCTTGGCAACAATCAAAAGAAAAGTGTGGGGTATTTTGATATTGTTATATTTATACATATATTTATGCACTATTTTAATACATTTTAGTTTTTTTTGGTTAAATACAAAGATATTTGGTACTTATAAAGTATAAATTATATTTTGTAGCCAAAGGAGAACATTCTCCACAGAAAGGACTTAAACTTAAAAAAGTTGGAAACTTGGAGGAAGAAAATTGCATCAAGGAGAAGAAAAAGAAGAATTGTGCATAAAAGTTGATTTCCAATGCGTGACATTTCCCGGTCCATGGCGTAGAGATAAGAACCTTCTCGATTCATCGGTGACGAGACTTGCAGACTACATATGAGATATGATTTCCATGGTGTGGTGACCATATAGCCACGGCATGGAAGATGATTTTTGACAAGTATAAGTATCAATTTTTAGGTCAAAATTCGGGATGCTTGAAGAGAGAGAGTTGTCGATATCTTCGACAAAGAGCAACCAAACACCTCTGAGAAAATCCTTAGAGCCTTGATTTTGATTGAAGAAAGAGATTTAGAGATATTGGATTAAAGATTCATCATTAATCATTCGATTTACATAGATTTTACAATGTTTAAAGTTAGATTACTTGTTGATTAAGTATGCTTATGTTATTATCATGGGCTAATAACCCTTTACTTTCATTTAGATTAGATGAACCCTAATACTATGTGTTAGTTTCTACTTTTATTGATTAATGATATTGGTTTAAACTTGAGTTTGATAGATCATCATCCTAGCATGTTAACGTTTCGATCTTTATTACTTTGCCTTTGAGTTCTGTGTAGTTAGATGGTTAATTTGATTTCATGAACTTGTTTCCTAGTTGTTTATGATCATTAAATTCCTAGAGCTAATGATTGAACAAATCCTAGTATAGGTGGTAAAGTTAGTTGCCTTAACTGTGTTAGAGAGCATTATTACATCATAATATGTGCTTGATAGTTTATCTTGATCATAAATAGATAGTTCTAGATCAATTCATTCATCATCCAAATATATCTTAAAATCAATTTGGTGTTCTTAATTTACATGTTCATTGTGGTTGAAGTTCATAAATTGATATATGCTAGATAATTGGACCAAGTTAACTAGTAAACTCTAGTTTGGTAACCAACGTAATTAATCCATAGTCTTGAAATTAACCATAGGAAAAGGAGGAATCGAAGCTAATCGGAAGTATCTTTAAAATCTTGATTTAATCTTGTTTTCTAGTTATTGCTTTAGTGATTAGTTAAATTAAGTTATATTGAACTTGAAATATCAAATAAAAACCCTCATTTAAAGTTTATTTCTTTAGTTTAATTTTTAGCATTACTTTTTTAATTAAAATACCGTTCCCTACTATCGACTCCTTACTTACTCTATTGTACTACTACGCGACTTGGTACACTACCTATTGTGTTTAGCTGAGTTGAATAATTAAAATATAAATTTAAAGCTTCTTTTCAAATACACCAGGTTCATCCTTTGGTCAAAATACTTCTTAAAGAAGTTGGTGGCGACCATATTTTTTTCGATTTCGTCTTTGTCCTATAGTCCTCATTTAATCAATATGTTTTATTTGTGTTCATGTTTATATTCATATTATCATATTTTGTTTTTTTGTGTAAAATTATTTTATTAGTTTTTAGAGTTTAATAAAAACTTTCGTTTAACTAAGTGGACGACTATATCTCTAGTTTTATTCTTTAAAAAAGATGTTATATGTTTGGACATAAATTTATACTCTTTTAATCAATGTATCTATGACATATATTAAATTTGTGGCAATGTCAATTTTGCACTTGCAATTCTTAAAATTTAGATAATCAAGTTATATATCATGACACATAAACTTTTGTTAAAGACCTTAGAACCATGAAATTCTAGATTTCGATTCCTATTACATCAAAACATATCCTAATTGTGGAATATTTAATAAAACACAAACAAAACTATTTTTTTCAAATTCTATTAATAAAGAAGAAAATTAATAACAAGTGTATGATATATTTGACATCTTTACCTTTTCTGGCACTAAAATGGTTAAGAGCTTTTTTTATATTGAAAGAAGAGCTTAATGCTTGGTGTCTTACAAGTGAAGATATATATATATATATATATATATATATATATATATATATATATATATATATATATATATATATATATATATATATATATATAGAGAGAGAGAGAGAGAGAGAGATAGATAGAGAAGTTTCACATTCAAATAATATGCAAAATGTAATCATTTTATTAAAACGTAAAGATAATATATTGAAACGGCGTCAACCACTATAAAGAACTATGTAGTCCATATTGTAACAGACCATTACAATGTATAATCCTATTTATTCATATTGAAAGCACGACATTGTAACAAAATCCATAATTATATTTATTAAGTAGTATTACCATTTCTGTATATAAATTTCATCTACATAAAGGACCTAAATGGATAAATTACAATAATTACAATGCATTATTATCACACACAAATAGTAATATTTTAAGAAATGAAGTCTATTTTCTTCATTCTTCTTCTCATTTCTAGAGTTTTTTCAATGGCTAGTGCAATTCCAGGCACTGCCACCTTTTACTACCAATATACTCATAAGTGTTTACTCTCTACCTACTAATGATGGCTTAGGATTATACATTATGATTACTTGATATGTACAAATATAGAGATATGCTTAAGTAATATGGAGTGGATCTATAAGAAGTATATATTGGAAATATGTATTGCAGTTCCTATGTAATTTGTGTAAATAACTTTTGAAATAACATCTGCATGCTATGGGAGCACCCTGAGGGAGTGATAATTGCCGCAACAAGTGATCCTTTGTGTGACGGCGGTGCCATTTACAGAAACATCTTCGCAGTTAAATGCACCAGTGCCGCAAACGCAGTCCCTCACCTATGCTATGACAGTAAAGCGGTCACTGATAAAATGGTTGATCGTTGTCCAAGTTTTAGCAGAACCCTAGACGTTTCCAAAGTAGCTTTTGAATCCATTCTTGAACCCTGTCGCTAGAGTTATCAAAATTGAGTATTGGTAGTTTAATTATTGATGGACGTCCATAGAATTAAGGCTTGGATTATTTCTTCTTTTATTGTTTTTGGATCCGTAATAAGCTATGACATTTTGAAATCAATGAGAGTTACTATTATTATGTGAATAAACAGTTTTAGATTTAAACGTAATGTTTTGTTTTAATTCCACTACTTTTGTAATTGTTCTGAATTTGTTTCTTCTTACAACTTTTTCTTTATTTTGAACGAAAAGCCGCACTCAGACACATAAATATTCTAGATGGGAATTGAACACTAAGACACATAAGTTGACAAAGAGAACAATGTCGATTCCTAATACTATTGAGATTTTAAATTAATTTGTAACATTTTGTTCCAAGGAATCTCTAACCCAACACCAACTTCTGTTATTTCATCGATTTTGCCGAATTCTTTTCAACTAAATATCATTTGTTACGTTAAGAATATTTTTAAATATTAAACAAGGTGTTACATTTTTTCTTTAACACCAAACTTATGCGTGAACAAATTGTTCTTTCAAAATTTGATTTATGCATCTTTACTTCATTATTTGTACGATATACAAAACATACTACATGAATAAGAGGCTTCAAAGATAGAATTTGCAACAGACATGGTCTGTCGCTAATTAAATGATGGAACCACAATGAAACAACTAAGAAATGTTCATAAAATTGGATTTAGAATATAATTACGATATCTATGACGATGAATCAACATCATAACTTCCAAGACAGCCATCCCTCACAAATTGAATGCAAATTCTTGGCCTTTATACATAATTCCTCGTTAAAATATTAATATAATCCAATACCATAATGTATTTCATAAATAAACATTTTAAAGTAAGCCACAGTCAAGATACGATACGAATGCCCTCCAAATTCCAATACCACTAGTACCATGAAGAATGGCAAGGTAGTAATTTCGAAGTGTTACTAACCCATTATGTGCCACTTACATTTCAATCCCTCCACGAATCTACCTCCTCCAACTCCGTATTCAATAATTGCCATACAAAAATTCAAAATTGTATTTTTTATATCAAGGGAATCAACAAAGGCGAGGTCACCACTATTTCAAGGGGTTTCTACCACACCATGTCTCCAACCAAAATTTAGTGTCACCAACTTTTTTATATATCAATGAGAAGGAATCAATATCCTTTTTGAAAATCAAACTTACCAGCTCTATTCCCATGCAACTATGTTTTATTCTAGTTTCTTTCAAGTCCTGTTGACAAATGAAACACTCTAAGAATATAAGTGATTACCAAACTATTCTTGGTACTACGATATCTAATGAAAATGATATCATCCGCGTAAAAAAGATGGGATATGTTAGAGTATCCGTCATCATTTTGAATTTCCTTTAATACATGATTCCATTTGGTACTCGATCATGAAACACTGACCCTTTAATCACAATGATAAACAATAAAAGGAATTCAGTTCTCCTAGGTTGAGACCACAACAAATGAAATTTATTTATTTGGGGCACAATTAAAAAGAATTAAAATAAACCATAAGTTCACGTTTTAATCCACTCGCATCGAGTATCACAAATCCCCATAGGCATTATAATTTGGATAAGAAAAATTCAGTTTATATAATCGTAAGCTTCTCTATATCTACTTTAAGGTCCATCGCTTTCCTTTTACTATATTTACACCAATCTCGGATTTTGTTAACAATAATCGTAAGCTTCTCTATATCTACTTTAAGTTCCATCGCCTTCCTTTTACTATATTCACACCAATCTCGGATTTTGTTAACAATAATCGGCTCACGCTTTGCATTCATTTAATTAACACACTTCTTTTATTTGCTCGATGCAACGATGCTCTCCAAGTTAAGCTGGACCTACAATATAATGAAGAATTGAACATTGGTTTGCTAATTTTACATCTTATTCTTTTTTTATAAATACTTTCGAGAGAATTCAGTCGCAACCAGGGTTCATCCTTTGGTCTAGATACATCTTAAAGAATTTGGTGGTGACTATATTTTTTTCGATTTGGTCTTTGTCCCGAACTCCTAATTTTATCTATATGTTTCATTTGTGTTCATGAAAGATTTCTTGTAGGTTTATATTCATATTATCATATTTTGGTTATTTTAGCAGTAAAAGTATCTTATTAGTTTTGAGAGTTTAATCAAAATTTTCTTTCAATTAAGTGGATGACTAGATCTCTAGTTTAATTTTTAAAATAGACATTACATATTTGGACATAAATTTATACTCGTTTAAGCATTGTATCTATGATATATATTAAATTTAGGGCAATGTCAACGTTGCACTTGCAATTCTTAAGATTCAAATAATCAAGTTTTATACACCCTCATGAAATTTTAAAAATTTGTGAAAGACATTTGAATAATGAAATTCTAGGTTTTCATACCTATTACATCAAAACATGTCCAAATTCTTTAATATCTATAAAACACAAACGAAGGTATTTTTTTCAAATGTTATTAACAAAGAAGATAGATAATAACACCTATATGCTATCTATTTTATATCTTTACCTTTTCCGATAGTAAAATGGTTAAGAATTTTTTTTGTATTTATAGAAGACCTTATACTTGGTGTCTTATAAGAGAGAGAGAGAGAGAGAGAGAGAGAGAGAGAGAGATATATATATATATATATAAGATAGATAGATAGATAGATAGATAGACTTCAAGAAATATACCACATTCAAATAATATGCAATATGTAATGATTTTATTAAAATATGAAGATAATAGATTGAAACGTGCCAACCACTATATCTAAGTATAGTGTCCATATTGTAACCGACCATTATAATGTATAATCCTAATTATTCATAATAAATGCATGATATTGTAACGAAAGCCATGACTATATTTGTTAAGTAGTATTACCATTTCTGTATATAAATTTCTCTATATAAATGACCCAAATGGAAAAATTACAATGGATTATTATCACACACAAATAGTAATATATTAAGAAATGAAGTCTATTTTCTTTGTTATTGTTCTCGCTTCTAGCCTTCTTTTAATGGCTAGTGCAATTTCAGGCACTGCCAACTTTTACCAGCAATATACTCATAAGTGTTTACTCTCTACCTCGCTACTTATGGTTTAGGATTTTCCATTATGATTACATGATATGTACACATATAGACATATACATAATTTAATATATAAACATATAGGTTTAAGTAATATCGAGTGGATCTATAACAAGTATATATATTAGAAATATGCATTTCAGTTCCTGACATACATAAATTGTGTAAATAACTTTTGAAATTGCATCTGCATGTTATGGAAGCACCGCTGAGGGAGTGATGATTGCCGCAGCAAGTGATCCTTTGTGGAATGGCGGAGCCATTTGTGGAAAGATGTCCACAGTTAAATGCACAGGTGCCACAAACGCAGTCTCTCACCCATGCTATGATGGTAAAACGGTTACTGTTAAAATTGTTAAAATTGTTGATCACTATCCAGGTTGTGGCGGAACCCTGGACCTTTCTATAGAAGCGTTTGAATCCATTGCTGACCTGTCGTTGGAGTTATCAAAATTGAGTATTGGTAATTGAATTACTGATGAACATTCTTATACTTAAAGCTTGGATTTTTTATTGTTTTATTGTTTTTGGATCTATAATAAGCTATGAAATTTTGAAATCAACGAGAGTTACTATTACTATGTGAATAAACATTTTGGGATTTAAACGTAATGTTTTGTTTTAATTCCACTACTTTTGTAATTCTTCTGAATTTGTTTCTTCTTACACATTTTTCTTTATTTTGAACGACAAACCACACTCAATGGATTATTATTCAAGACCGCATCACTATTCTAGATGGGATTTGAACCTTAAGCCACATAGGTTGATAAAGGGAACAATTTCGATTCCTAATACTCTTGAGATTTTAAATTAAGTTGTAACATTTTGTTCCTAGCAATCTCTAACTCAACACCAACTTCATTTTTTTCACCGATTTTGTAGAATTTATTTCATCTAAATATCATTTGTTACCTTAAGAATATTTTTAAATACTATACAAGGTGTTACATTTTTTCATTTACATAAAACTTTTGTTTGTACAAATTATACTTTCAAATTTTAATTTATGCATCTTTACTTTATTAGTTATACATTATAGACAACATACTACATGAATAATAGGCTTCAAAGATGGAATTTGAAAGAGATGGTGTCTTTCGCTAAGTTCATGATGGAACCATGCCGAAACAACTACAAAATGTGCATTCAATTGGTTTTAGAATATATTATAATATCTATGACGATGAATCAACGTCACAATTTGCAAGACGACCATCCCTCACAAATATATCGCAACTCCTTGGCCTATATGCACAGTTCCTTGTTAAAAAATTAATATAATCCAATACTACAATGTTTTCATAAATAAACATTTTAAAGTATGCCACAATGAAGATACGAACACCTTCCAAATTCCAATACCACTAGTCCCATGAAGAATGTCAAGGTAGTAATTTCGATGTGTTACTAACTGTCACACCCCAAACCAGAACGGCGGAAACATTCGGGGTGGAGGACGTCATGTATAGTATCACAACAATGCATAATAGTAATCAAAGTACAACAACAACCATTGTATTTACAAAGTTATAAGTTTTACAACTGTGATCAAAACATAATGTATATGAACTTAAAAGTACAAGTTTAAAAGACATGAGTTTAAAGATCTCCGTCTTCTCAAAAGCTGTGGCTATACCTGTACTACTATTTTCCTGAGAATACAAGTAGATTTTGAAAAGGTGTCAACAATTAAGTTGGTGAGTTCATAAGTATGTTTGTAACTGAAATCTGTTTTCTTATCCATTGATAAAGTAAACATGTTTTTCGCAGAAAATCCTATATTTTCTGCTATGTTATCTTGTAAGTAAAATGTGTGATACTTTATATACTATGAATTTGAAAAATGTAGTTTAGATCTCATAAAAACCATGAAAAGTATGTTTTCTCTGTATTGAAATGGTAATTTGTGTTTATACTTGTAAAATATTGTATTATAGTCTTATAATTAAATAAAACTATGTGAAGTGTTACTTATTCATACACTAATCAGTTTATTCAATATCAAAGTGTGAGTTATTATAACCATACTAGATGACCTAGGATCGCCTGAACACGACCTTCTTCAGGCGTCATAATATGTAAGACATTTGTCACCCCACGCATGCCTGCCTAACTGTAGCTAGCAGTTTAGGTGTGGGATTGTCAGTCCCATATAGATCTATATACAAGTGTCGCACTCTCCCTCCAGGAGACTCTGGTTATAATTTCAGGATTTGGTTGGTACTTAGAAAAGTACATGAAGGTAGTCTCATAAATGATATATTGATGATTACGCGTAGAACATTGAAAGGATACTTTGTAAAAAATACACTGTAAGTAAGTTTCATAAACTGTATAGAATATGGTTTATAAGTTTGTTTTTAGTAAAGTAATTTGTTTGTTTTCGAATAGTTATCCTTTGTTTGTGTTTTTCCGTTATGTACTATGTTTATTTTCATGTTATGTACTTTGAAGCTTGAAACTAATGAATGAGTCCTCTAAAGTATACCTATTATAGTTTAGCTGTTTGTTTTACTGTAAGAATCTGTAATACTGTTATTCCATGAAATTCTCTGTTTGTACCTATGTAGTATCAAACAGTTTAAAAACAGTTTTATATTTATATAAATGTAATATTTATATAATTGTGATTAATTAGATCTTCGATTAAATAACTTTACCCAAAGCCCACAACCAAACAAGGAACAGGAAATGGGGTCAAATTACATATTCTAAATCTTCTGAATCCAAATTATATAATTTACATAGATATAAATATGTAATTTTTAACAATTATAACAATTTAAAATATACTAAAACATTTAAAAATCTTTTGAGATATTAACACAATTTTTATTGTGTTTCACTTTTATTCCCCCCTTAAAATAGTTAAAAATCATAAAAATGTAGGGGTATGAACTCACCTTTTGTCAGTGATTCGATTGGAGACTTGATTTAGGATGTTATTTCCATGAGTTAGATTCCGAGTCCTATAAGTATTTCATGTAATATATATGCATATTTTTAGTGAATATGATCACAAATATGATAGGAAATGGACTAATTTGTAAGTTTAACTTACAAATAAGAGTGTTAAAATCAAAGTTTGAAAGTTGTAAGCTGTTCACGGCCAGAAGAGGGGTTCACGGCCCAAACAGTGAGGATGTTCTTGGGTTTTCGGCTGATACTCTTGATGAATTGAAGAACACTTGAAGATTCAAGTGTTTTTCGCCCAAGTATATGAAGATTGGAAGATGATTGTTTGATAAAGATGAAGAATACTTGATGTTCTTGAGGAGAGAGGAGGTTTTCGGCTCTTGCTACTTGAGAGAGAATGAGAGTGTTTGTGGTTGGAGTGTGTGGGATGAGAGAAAAATCAGTCACATTTGTATTTATACCTAAGAGTCTTCGGCAGTAAACACATCCCGAGGAGATAAGATCTTCAGGTTCACGGCTTGCGAGGGTTCACGACCTGCGAAGGGTGCACGGCTGCGAACACAGAACTCTTTTGAATTAAAGGTTTTTGCGATCCGAGGTGGTTTGCGGTCCGAAGGAAAGAAAGAAGAAAAGATGAGAGGGTTCTCGGTTCTAAAAGTTTTCCTTCTTAAACACGCAACTCTTTTGAATTAAAGGTTTTTAAGCCAAATCTACTTATTATAAGATAGATTAAAATGAGAAGTTTGACTTTTGTTGACTAATATTGACTTTTACTATAATGAAAATAATAGGGATGTTACACTAACCCATTATGTAGCACTTCCATTTCAATCCCTCCATGAATATACCTCCTCCAACTCTGTATTCAATAACTGTCATGCAAAAATTCAAAATTGTATTTTTTGTATCAAGGGAATCAACAAAGGCGAGGTCAACACTATTTCAAGGGGTTTCTACCGCACCATGTCTCCAACCAATATTTAGTGTCACGACGTTTTCCAACTTTTTTAGATATCAACGAGAAGGAGTCAATATCCTTTTTGAAATTCAAACTTACCGGATCTATTTCCATTAACTATGTTTTAGTCTAGTTTTTTTCAAGTCCTGTTGACAAATGAAACACTCTAAGAATACAAGCGATTACCAAACTATTCTAAGTACTGCGACATCCAATGAAGACAACATCATCCACATAAAATAGATGGGATATGTTAACGTATTTGTCATCATTTTGAATTTCCTTTAATGTAACATCCCGTTTAAAATAAATAATAATAAATAAATAAACAAATAAATAATAATAATAATAATAAATAAATAGATAAATCATAAACCCTAAAACCCCGAGATGTATTTTTATATTTTTATTTTAGCCCTAAAGTCGTATTCAATTGGCGAGGTGTATACCTTGGGGTGTTAAAAGTTATATATTCTGGATATTGAGGGTTAAATTATAACATATTGACTAGCATTGATTAGATTTTTGGAAGCATGGGGCTCTAGAGTAAATTATGTACTTGAATTAAAAAGAATAGAGAGGGAGGGGCCGAAAGTGTAAAATTGGTCATAAGTTTGAGGTGGAGGCGGGACTAAAACTCATCACCTCCCCCTCTCATTGTTCCTTCATTTAAAAAAAATGCAGCCCAAACCCAACCCCTAAAATCATGTTGCAACCACCACCCTTATCACCCCTCACCTCCGGCCACCGCGACCTCCTCGTCGCTGTCATGAACCACCAAACCAACAACGCCGCCACTTCTACCGATGATAGCGGAGATCGACGGGACCACCGTTTGGACATCATGCCAATGGGAGGTTGGAAGAAGCAAAGTCGTGGCTATTGTTGCTGTTGTTTCCAGTTAAAGGTCGCTGCCACGTGTTGCTGCCATTGCTCTGACTGTCGCATGCCACCACGAGGGTGGTTGAGTTTGGGTGCGTGTTTCAATGTTGGAAATCGTGTTCACCTGTGTGTGTGTGTGTGTGTTGCTACTGCAAGCCATGAAGTGGGTGTGGATGTGTTTTGTTGGCCGGAAAATGTGAAGAACCACCATGGCAGCCAACCATGGTGGTTGTCGCCCTTGTTGCCCTTTTCTACCACCACCATCCACTTGTGAGGTGGCTATGTGTGTGTAATGTGAACTGTGTGTGTAATATGGTGTGTGTGTGTGTGTATGTTTAATGGTGTGATGTCGTATGAGCATTTCTTTTCCGGAAAAATCAAAGAAAAACCCACCACCACCGTGAGGTGGTGGCTGCCACCTCCTGTCGCCGTCTGCCACCCATTTGGTGGCTTTATTGGGCATTTTGGTATTCTTTTTGGTGCTAGTGTGTGTGTGAATGATGTTGTAACTTTTATGTGTACTTAGATTGTTGGATTTATCACTCGAAACCGCCACCGCCGCCGTGGGTGGGTGGCTGCCGCCACAGACCGTCGTCGATCACCACTGCCCAAGGTGGCAGTGGGTGGTGCCCGACTTATTAAACATTAAATAATCTAAACACCTAACTTTAGTCTGTATGGCATGTGTTTGGGTTGGAAACCCTAATTTGGTTTTAGAAAACCCTAGTGTTGGAGTTTTGTCGGGACTCGCGTTAAAACTGTTAATTGAACTTTAAATAATACTTGATAATGCCCTAAAATTAACTTAATGCATCATTGGACTTAATGAATTAAGTCCTTTAGGGGTTTATCGTGGAACACTAACCCTATTTATGATTTTATTTGGAAAACCCTAGAATCGGGAAGCTCTATTTTGGACAATGGTCGGATGCATATTTCGGCTATTGCTTGGATTATTATTATTATTATTATTATTATTATTATTATTATTATTATTATTATTATTATTATTATTATTATTATTATTATTATACCCAAGACTGGCTAAGTCAAACATTAATCAGTCATACCCTTAGGTCATTAAGTTCTCAATTGGTTAAATGTCCTTACTTAACCCCAATCGTCATTTTATGTAGAACCTTAATCGTCTTTTCATGTGAGGTGGTCACTGTTGCAAGTGACTATGATATGTGATTGGGTATTGACTCAAGTATCTTCCTGTAGGTGATTGGAAATGAGTTGAAGTTGGTAGAGTTCTTTGTTGCTACAGTGGTTACCTACGCGCATATCGAGGTGAGTTTCGCCTCATTGTACCTTTGGGTCGAAGGCACCAATGTTGACCCACTAGTTCTGGTTATCTGCTAGTAGAGGGATGCCCTAGGGACTGTATATAGTCATGTAGGATAGACTGAGGACTCTTGGTCTTGGCCCTTTTACCTGTTCCTTGTTTCGTTGTGGTTCTAGAGTGGGATCACCTTATGGGTGTCTATCTCACCTCTGGGTATATAAGGTCATGCATTCCTTGGATTGTTGATATTTAGTATGTTGCTATGTTGTAGTGGTTTGTTAGATCTTTGTTCTGGTATCGAGTATGTTGTTATGCTATAGTATATAAGGTCATGCATTCTGGTATCGAGTATGTTGCTTTGTTGTAAGAAATCTGTAGAACTGTATGTTATCTATGCTTGGTGGTTGTCATTTATGGAGTGCCTTTAGGGACTGTCTGTGGTCATCTAGGATAGCCTGAGAACTCTTGGTCTAGGCTCTCTTGCCCGTTCCTTGTTTGGTTGTGGCTCTAGAGTACGATCATCTGTTCGGATGGCTCTCTCACCTCTGGTTACTTATGGTTGCGCGTTCTATGGGGGTTAGCTGGTAGCGGGATGTATGCTGTTAGAGGACTAGTAGGCGGTTGTGAGCTATAGGATTGTTGTTTGCATGGATTGTGTACCTACTTGATCCTGATTGTTTATATGTCAACATATTGTGTTTGGTTTAGGTTGAGGCGGTCCTGCTTTGTGTTGTAGGCCAAGATACCTGGTGCGATCCGACTGTAATCCGTAGGCACGGAAGCTCGGGAGGAGCGGCCGGGTTGAGGCGGTAAGCCTACACAACCTGGTATTCTGGCCCGGATAGATTGAAGGCCTGCGAGGCGGTCCAGTCAGGGCCGAAGGCGGGACTGTACGCACGCATCAGTAGCAATGAGGATTCTGTGTTTTCTATAAAACTCTAATTTTATATAAATGTAATTTGGAATAAACAGTTTTCTTGATAATGAAATTATAAATTGGACAGTTTTACGTAAATAAAAATAAAAAACATTTTGGTTGATAAAATGGGATGTTACAACTTGGTATCAGAGCTCTGATTTGAGTGAATTGGAGGAACACTCGTGTGAATCCAGTCTCAAACTAGGATCCAAGATTTTTTGTAAAAAGTTTTTGTAATAAATAATTTATAAAAAAAAAAGAAAAGAAAAAAATGGTGTTGGGCTAAGGACATGGGCTTGGTCTCTTGTCATGTTCTTGTTTAATTGCTGGCTTGAGATCGGGAACGTGGGCCTTGACTTAACTTTGGTTTTTCAGGAACATGTGGTGTGTATAGTCAGCTACAGCCCCAATAGGAGAGTGGTTCCCAAAATACCCATACTTGTTATGTTTGCTATGTTTTGATTTTTGCTGATATATAAATTGTTAGAAAAGCATGCTATTGGATATGATTCTTTTAGAAATTGTTGGATAGTGATGCCTGATCTCTGTGATGCCTTTTGATATAGGGAGTTGCTTACCTAATATATATTCTTTTGTTTGTGTAATTGTTGCGTGTATGTTGATTAGATGTATATGGTCGGGATTGAATAGCCTTAGAATGATCGACTTGGCCTTACTTCCTATTCCTTGTTTGGTTGTGGATTTAGGGCAGAGTTGATTATTCGACAGTCTATCTGACCCCGTATTGTGTACAACAAGCATGCACAAAAGAAACCAGTGGTGCAGGAGCGAGGGTAATCCTAGGAAGAGTGCCTAGGAAGCTAGTTGTAGCTCGTAGGAGAATGGGTGTTAGCACACCTAGGAATGGCTTAGTGCAGTGACTTAGGACCTTGGAATGAATTCTGAATCAACTAAGGATAGTTGTCGAAGGTAGTATGGGCCCGTAATACTAAAAGCACAGGATCTGTATGAGATTCAGAAGGAATTTTGAGGCTGCTATGGGACAAATAGGAGTAGGACTTGGTGTGTTGACACTGTATTTTGATGTCTGATCTTTCCTTGATATATTTTTAGTATGGCGACTATTGGAGGTTCACGATAAGGAGTCGGAGCCAATGGACAGAATGGGCCAAGATTGACAGAGGACCGAGTTATGGAGATCATTCACGAGGAGGTTATTTCTTTTGTCAGGGAGGTGACTTTGAAGTTTCTCGGAATGGTCAAGACCGCCATGATTGAGTTTTTTGATGATCGTTACGCTACACTTTCTGAGGTTGTTGATGCTGCAGCCACCGCGGTTGTTACTGTCGTTAGGGCTCGAGGAGAGAGAGCTTTCCAGTATTGAGACTTCGATAATACGAAGCCCCAGAGTTTGATGGAGACTCAGACCTGATTGTAGCGATGAGATGGTTGTCTGATGTACAGGGTTGTTTCTTCACGTGTTCTTGTTCGGATGATCAGAAAGTTAAGTGCGCCCTGAACCTTCTCAAGTTGGGCTCAAGGGATTGGTGGAGACTGGTGACTAGTTCTTATACTCCTGAGTAGAGGTTCGCGATGACTTTGGAACAGTTCTCATAGATGTTCTGATCAAGGTATGTGCCCCTAGTTAAGAGGGAGAGACTGACCCAAGAGTACCTGAATCTGAGACATACGACCGAGTCGGTGACAGAGATCACCGAGATGTTCACTAAGAGGGCTTTGTTCAGTCCTGAGTTCGCTGCTTCAGAGCAGGCTCAGATGACTCGGTACTTGGGTATGCTCCAGATGGACATCCAGCAGTTTGTGTCCACCCAGCACTGTGGTTCACTCGCTGAGCTTCAGGATGTCGCGAGGAGGAGAGAGATTGAGATAGAGACCCAGGCGAGGGACCAATTTCAGGTTTTGGATCAGTCCCAGCCTGCTGTGAAGCGATTCAAGTCTGCCGACCACGATTCAGGATCAGTTAGAGGGAGGCGCAGGTCTTTTGTATGTCACAGGTGTGGCGAGGAGGGCCATTTTCGTAGAGATTGTAGGCGGAGTGCACGAGTGTGCTTCCATTGCAGCCAGAAAGGCTACATTCGAGCTCATTGCCCTCTTCTCAGTAAGCTGTTGGATCCTACACCGTTAGCTTCACAGTTACCTGACGGTCGTCATAGGACCACCGGGGTCCCGAGGACCGAGATTTGAGTTGGCAGTTCTTCTATTTAGCAATTTTGCAGTATTGGTATTCGTATGTAACTGCTGTCTATGTTTCAAGTTCAGTTGTAATCTTGGATGATCAGTTAATTGGAATTATCTTATCTAGCTTTGTTTACATTGATCTTTTATTATGTATGGATTGATTATCTTTGTCCTCGATTGTATGTTTATTGGAATGTATGAATGTTGTGAGGATTCAGATCCAACCGTGTAACAGGATATTAGTGGTTGGAATCAAGTGGTAGAGCTCGAGTTAGTCTGGGTATTGAAGGACTATGAAGTTCTCAGTCTCTAGAATATATCAAGTGGGGGAGAGTGGAACCACGCAGCAGGAATACTTTTTGTCAAGGTTCGGTTCTCAGTCGGATTTCTCTAAGTCCCGGACTTCTGCACAACTGCTAAATCTTGTGTTTTCACGACAATATCATCGTCAGCTATTGGAGTTTCCCTTCGATTCCAATTAGTCTTAGTTGTGATAGCATCTATAGGGCGTATTTGTGCTAAGACCCTAGGGTGTTAGGATCCCAAGTTTAGGGTTTACTTGTTTGTTATCGCCTGATCAGGGGTGATCCCGAGTGTTGATAGTGCATAGGTTAGTTGGGCTGTCGGAGCCAAGTAAGAGTGTGGTCTCGTTCAGTATGTGATTAATTAGTTTTCATTGCATTGATGCCCTTTTGTGTGGGGTTGCATACCGACGTTTGGCCAAAAAGCTCTGGACCGAGTAATTTCGTGGATTTTAGCTCATCATGGCTGTCGTGCGGGAGTGCATCATGAAGTAGAAATAAGAACTGATTTCGAGGACGAAATATAATTTAAATGTGGGAGAACTGTAACATCCTGTTTAAAATAAATAAATAAATAAATAAATAATCATAATAATAAATAAATAAATAAATAAATCATAAACCCTAAAACCCCGAGATGTATTTTTATATTTTTTATTTTAGCCCTAAAGTCGTATTAAATTAGTGGGTGTACACATTAGGGTGTTGAAAGTTACATTTTTTGGATATTGAGGGTTAAATTGTAACATATGGACTAGTAGTGAATAGATTTTTGGAAGTAGGGGGCTATAGAGTAAATTATGGACTTGAATTCAAAAAAAATAGATAGAGAGGGGACGAAAGTGTAAAATTGGTCATAATTTTGAGGTGGAGGCGGGACTAAAACCCGTCACCTCCCCCTCCCATTGTTCCTTCGTTTAGAAAAACGCAGCCCAAACCCTAACCCTAAAATCACGTTGCAGCCACCACCCTTATCACCCCTCACCTCCAGCCGCCGCGACCTCCTCGTCGTTGTTGTGAACCATTGAACCAACACCGCCGCTACTGCGGTCGATGATGACGAAGATCGACAGGACCACCGTTTGCACACCGTAATAGTGGGCGATCGGAAGAAGAAATTTTGTGGCTATCGTTGCTGTAATTTCCGGTTAGAGGTCGTGCATGATTCTCTCTCCATCTCTTTCTGTTACCATGTCGTTGCCGCCGACGCCGCTCGGAGCGGCTGTTATGTGTTGCTGCCATTGCTCTGACTGCCGCACGCCACCACGAGTGTGGCTGAGTTTCGGTGCATGTTTCAATGTTGGAACTCGTGTTTGTGTGTATGTTGCTGCTGGAAGCCGGGAAGTGGGTGTGGATGTGTTTTGTTTGTCGGAAAACGTGAAGAACCACGATTACAGCCCACCATGGTGGTTGCCGCCCTTGCTGCCTTTTTCTACCACCACCAGCCACCATGTGAGGTAGTTGTGTGCGTGTAATGTGATATGTGTGTGTAATATGGTGTGTGCGCGCGTTTAACGGTGTGATGTCGTATGAGCATTTCTTGGCCGGAAAAATCAAAGAAAAATCCACCACCACCACTGTGAGGTGGCGGCTGCCACCTCCTGCCGTAGTCTGTCACCCTTTTGGTGGCTATATTGAGCATTTTGGTATTCTTTTTGGTGCTAGTGTGTGTGTCAATGATGTAAGAACTTTTATGTGTACTTGGATTGTTGGATTTAGCATTTTGGTATTCTTTTTGGTGCTAGTGGGTGGTTGCCGCCATAGACCGCTGCCGACTACCACTGCCCGAGGTGGCAGTAGGTGGTGCCCGACTTATTAAACATTAAATTATCTAAACATCTAACTTTAGTCCGAGTGGCACGTGTTTTGGTTGGAAACCCTAATTTGGGTTTAGAAAACCCTAATGTCAAGAAAACCCTAGTTTTGGAGTTTTGTCGGGACCCACGTTAAAACTGTTAATTGAACTTTAAATAATACTTGATAATGACCTACAATTAACTTAATGCAACATTGGACTTAATGAATTAAGTCCTTAAGGGGTTTAGTGTGGAACACTAACCGTAGTTATGATTTTATGTGGAAAACCCAAAAATCAGGAAGCTCTATTTTGGACAATGGTCAGACGCGTATTCGGGCTATTGCTTGGATTATTATTATTATACCCGAGAATGACTAAGTCAAACATTAATCAGTCCTACCCTTAGGTGGTAGTTGTTGCAAGTGACTATGACCTGTTATCGGGTATTGAATCAAGTATCTTCATGTAGGTGATTGGAAGTGAGTTGAAGCTGGTAGAGTTCTTCATTGCTACAGTGGTTACCTACACGTATATCGAGGTCAGTTTCGCCTCACTGTACCCGTGGGTCAAAGGCATAATTCTGACCCACTAGTTTTGGTTATCTGCTAGTAGAGGGATGCCCTAGGGACTGCATATAGTCATGTAGGATAGACTGAAGACTCTTGTTCTAGGCCCTTTTACCTGTTCCTTGTTTGGTTGTGGTTCTAGAGTGGGATCACCTGTCCGGGTGTCTATCTCACCTCTGGGTATATACGGTTATGCATTCCTTGGATTGTTGATATTTAGTATGTTACTATGGTGTAGTGGTCTGTTAGAACTATGTTTTGGTATCTAGTATGTTGTTATGTTGTAGTGATCTGTAATGACCTGATAGATCTACATTCTGGTGTCGAGTATGTTTCTTTGCTGTAAGAAATATGTAGAACTGTATGTTATATGTGCTTGTTGGTTGTCATCAATGGAGTGCCCTTAGGGACTGTCTGTGGTAATGTAGGATAGACTGAGAACTCTTGGTCTAGGCTCTCTTTCATGTTCCTTGTTTGGTTGTTGCTCTAGATTAGGATCATCTGTTCGGGTGGCTATCTCACCTCTGGTTACTTTTGGTTAGTTAGGGTTGTGGCTCTAGAGTAGGATCATCTGTTTGACATGTTGTGTTCGGTTTGGGTTGAGGCGGTCCTACTTTGTGTTGTAGGCGAAGATACCTGGTGCGGGCCGACTGTAAGTCATAGGCACGGAGGCTCAGGAGGACCGGTCGGGTTGAGGGGGTTGGCCAACAAACCCTAGTATTCTGGCCCGGATAGACCGAAGGCCTGCGAGGAGGTCCAGTCAGGTCGAAGGCCATAAGAGTGGACGTTATGCACGCTTGTATGATTCTTTGTGTTGGTATTGCTGGATTAATGTCTAAGTCCATAACTATATTTGGTATGTACTTGACCCGACCCGGTATGGTCCATTTGGGTTGCACTTCACCGGCACAATTTATATGGATAGTCTTTTGAGAATAGTATATTTATGATTTATATTAATATATTATAAGTTCTAATATATTAATATGGAATCATATTATTTAATTAGTATTGATCAAGAATTAATTTAGAATTAATTAAGTGATAAAAAAGAACTAATTAAATATGGACTCTTATATATATGGAATGGGCCAAGTTCATTTAGGTTGGGCTAAGCTTTCATGGATGGTCCATGGTGCTTTTAACCCATGGATCCTATGTAAATAAAAGGTCATGGGTATTAGGGTTTACATGGATGTAACCCTAATCATCCATAATATATAAAGGGGTCCTTGGCTCACAAAATTGGAACAAGTGTGTGAAAATAAGAGTGGGCCGATTTTAGTGTGCATACATATTCTCTCAAGTTCTTCCAAGGTGTTTTGGTGATTTGTGATTCCATTTGAGGCTTCCACACTATTGGGGCTAAGCTCTTAAAGCTTGAAGACATCAAGCTACATCAAAAGGTATGTCATCTAACTAGAACTTTGTAGTATAGGTGCTTCATAATATGCTAGTTAGGATGAAACCTTGGAATAGTTAATATTTGCATGTATAATAGAGAAAACATAGATCCAAGGTTTATAGGGTTGCATGTACACCATAGGAGTGTTAGAATGCTCAAAACCCAACAGTGGTATCAGAGACATGGGTTGTTTTCTGTTATATTGATGCAAATGTTTTATTTTCAAGTTGGAAAAAAAAGGAAAAAAAACATGACGTTTGTCAAATTTTAAGATAATTACTTGTTTTGTGAAAAACGAATTATTTGTAAAATTTGAATCATTTGTTATATGAGTTGAATTAGGTCAAATTTAGTAAAAGATAAAATGATATGATTATTTTATTAGTTTTAAAAGTTTGATCTAAATGTTTTAAGGAGTTACATATTTTGTCATAAAATTTTGGAGCTCAAAAGTTTTTTTTGATCTTAAGGGTTTTTGAAACTTCCATAAGTTATGGATATGAAAGTTTTTTTTTTAAAAAAAAAAAAAAAAAAAAAAAATTGGTTCAAAGTTTTTATGGAGTTACAAAATTTGGTGTTAATGTTTTAAAGAATTCCATAACTTGTTCTTAAGTTATGGAACATGGAAAGTTTCATCATAAAACACCATTAATTCCATAAGTTATGGAATCCAAAGGTTTTCAAGAATTACAAAACTTGCCCTCAAGTTTTGGAATTTTAGAAAAGTTTTTTATGAAAAAAAGAATTGAATTCTAAAACTCTTGGGTTCATAACTTAAACAATTAATTAAATGGTTTTAATTTTGAGTTTAATAATTGGAATTATGATGTTTTGTTGAATAGTTCAAATTAACTCTTATAGACTTTATTAATAGTTAATTAAAGCGTTTAATTAAAAGAGTATTATTAATCCATAAATATATGGTTTGAGTTTAATTAAATTAAAAGTCTAGTTTAATTAATAGATTAAACCACCAAGTATTTTAAATGTCAAAAATACACCCTTATACTATTATAATATTAAAAGTTTAATATATTATATGTATAAGAGCAAGTCGTCTTACCATTAGTAGGCCTTATTCACGAAGCCGGTCTATAAAGGGGGTATAAGGTTACTGCCTATAAAATGGCAGTTTAATGGGTGTCCATTCTCACTCACCGCTTCCTTGACCGGTGGAGGGTCGTTAGCCGAACTGGTAGGACAAGGACTATAATTCTCCTTCATTAAAAGTATTAATGATAAATACTAAGTAACTAAACCTTTTATTAATTCCCAATCTTAGTTACTTAGGAAAATGTGAATAAGGTGCTAATCCATGAAATTACACTTTGCACTTTGTTTAAACAGTTAGTGGAGCGTGTGTGGTTAACCGGCACACTAACCTGGATTTAACAAAGTAGGCAAAGGGTAACTTAATATTTATCATAGTATCGGTGGAGCTCGTGTGGTTAACCGGCACATCGATTGAGGGGTAAATATTAAGGGTACCAAGTATATTTGCATGGTTACTTCACACCTTGTTTTGTGATCCTCGGCATCCCAGTCACAAAACCTGAAGGGCACACTCGAGATTGAAACATGCCATTGAAAAGTTCAATGAATCTCAAAAGATCTAGGAGTTTCAAATCCAAGTAAAAAACCTAAATAAATTATTTCGTTTTTCATGGTGGAAATTGGTAAATCGTCATTTACCTACCTTCAACTATTTTATAACTCGGATTACGGCATCCCTCTTCCAGTTATAAATAGGTTGTTGGATCCTAGCCTTAATATTTCATATTGGGTGTTATATTAAGGACTTTAAATCAACTATCTTGAATATCTCCCAAAAGATGTCGAGTTCAGACATCTATGATCTTCCCAAATCTCTTGGAACTTTACTTCCTCCACCTCCTCCAATTATTCTCCCTAACCCATAAGTTCAAGGTCACTCAAGCCCTAATGGCAAGCAAGGTCTATGTGTGATCACATCTTAGAGATGAAGTCACATATTGACAAGCCGGGAGAGTTGGGTTTCAAAGTCTTGAGAAAGTTGGATGTTCAATCACTTTCTAAGTCACATAGTGAGTTCCTTTGGGACTACTATGATACAGACTATGACATGAACCTTAATGATCATATCTATTTGCTTGGTGCTGCTGAATCAACAATGATTTGGAACGATAGTGAAGCAAATTTGATTAGAAGATCAACTTCCCAAAAACTTTATGGACAGTGACAATGGTGACACTGGAAATCCAGAAAAAGCATTCTCTTCCCAATGGAAAGGGATTGGCCATAGTCAACCCGGTTGACCAAATGGTAAAGAGAAAGGCTAATTCTGAGATAGTCCCATTACCAAAGGGTCCATATGTTTATTTTGCCAAAGGAAGGGGCGTTGATTGCAAAGCTGCCAAATTTACCTAAGGATGTTAAAGTCAATAAGTTTGACTCTACATCAGGTAGAGCCCATTATCTAACTTTGTTAAGTTCTATTCTGAGATCCTCATTACATGATGTGACTGGGTCACATGTTGATGTTTTAAGAATCAAATAATAGAGAGAAATCTTAAAGGAAGTATATGCTGATTCTGATCGCGAAGGTGGATTTTGATCGCATCAGAATTTTGAGCAGTTGCTTAAGAAGTTATGATATATTGCTAAGGAATAGATAACAACAATTTTCCATGTGGATTGTAAGTATAAGTTTTTCCGCAAAGTTTTAAAATAAAAGAAAATTGTTTAATTTTGTTTATTTGAAGTATCCTTACAATGGCATTTGTGGAAAATTGTTGCTTATATGATTCCACTGACAGCAATATTGGAAAATGGATTTGATTCTTTCATTTGTGGTAGTGTCTAAATTTACCAAATCAGGAAAGTTCCTCATCACCCAAGTTTCAATTCGACCGAAACTTGGAATCATGCAAGTTGAATAGTATGATGAATGAGAACTTTCAAGCATTGGAAAATCAAGACTAATTACTTGTTCACATGGATGTGTGAGTCAAGTGAAGGACTAAAGGGATCGAGTACACATTCTTGTGCACTGGTCATGTCCACCACAAAGCTCGTTAAGACTATTTGATTTACTAAAGTTTAGTAAATATGGTTATACTTACAAGTTTAAGTATAATTCTGAAACATTGGAAAAGTCTCAATGTATGGCAGAACGAATGGGAAGAATCAAATTAGGCAGAAAGATAAAAGTTTCTCAAATCTGAAAAGATGGGAGAGTACTTTACTATCATGTTTGTGATCATCTTAATGATTTAGAAATCATATCACAATTAGTCCTCTAAAGGTCTTCTTAGTGCATTCTTATGACTAAGAAGAGGAGTCATGAATTGTTGAAATGGTTAGATCAGGAAGATGAGTCATACTTCGTTCCAAAACAATTCTTAGAGTCATACTCCAAGATTGTAACTTGAGTAACATATCTTAAAGAAAGGTTTAAAACACTTGTCAAATGTAAGAGTAAAAGTGTCCTACTCTTGTACATTTGAAATTGGTAAGTTGTGATGTTTTGGATAAAACAAAGACCAACTAAGGCCAATTGTGTGAAGTGTTTGTCTTGATAAAGAATCCACACTATCTCTTGAATATTTGGCAAGATAGTCTTATATGTCAAGAGGATAGTGGGAGTCTTAAAGATCCTAAAAAGAATTTCAAGAACTAATCAAGAATAAAACCTGAGGTTCTTCACTAGCACACGACTTGAGGTTTATAACCTATCGTGTTGACATATTCTGTGCCCATTCCAGTTAAAGTTGGCTTTGCATAGGAGTTTTGAAAGTTCTCAATTGGTTGCATAACAACTTAGAAGCAATGGCAGGCCCTGTACTGCCAGGTGGCAAGAACTTAAGATTGCATAAGTTCAGTCCATATGAGTTTGGATTTGTCATTATCCTTGTCTTGTGACTATGGTTTTGACGATTCACATGGATAAGAACACATACACCATAAAATCTAAGGGTCATAAGGTTTCTCTCCGATTCATGAAAATGATGGTGAGGAAACACTTCCACCAAGTAGATTTGAAGCAGATGGCAAAAGGTCTAAACAATTGAGACTATGATTACGGCATCCCTTTTCATAGTTCTGAAATTGTTTAGACACACATGCATGCTATCTAAGGAAAGGTGTATGATTTTGATAAAGTTTTATCAAAGCATCTCGTATCAGAAATCTGAACTTTCGTAAGAAAGTCAATAAAGTATTGATTTCTAGAAGTCCAGCTGATTTCTGAGTACATGTCAAAGCTAGTGGGAGCATAAGTGTTATGCTAATAATCATCATGTAAGTGGGAGCATGATAATTATTGTTAGTGTTGCAAGTTAGCAATGTTAATTATAGAAAACAAAAGTTTCAATTTGTGAGGCTGCAAGGATTGAAAAAGTTGTTTTGCTATAATTAAGGGAGAGGATATACTTCATTTCAGTTCTAAAGGCTTAGATTGAGACCTTAATCATCTTTAGTCAAGAATATATATATGAATTTCATGTTGGATTGGTTCAACTTAAGGAAATTCTATATATTGCATTCTCAAAATTCGATTATGATTATGGCATCCCTCTTCATAGTCAAATTTTGAAAACATGGCAAATAAAAATATTGTAGCAAAAGACTGGTCTAGAATCATGTCTTTATGTGAGACATCATGAATCGTGTACCATTTGCTTTGGGTACAGGATCGATTGCATGTGCTATAATATTTGTCATTTCTAAATTTTTCCAAATGCCTAGAGGCATTAAGAAGGGAAAAGGTCTAGAATTGGATATGACTAAAATGATTAAGCAATTGTCGAGGACAATCTGAGGCTTACCAAAGATTGGTTGCTCAGGGACAGTTGGAAGTATAGTGCTAATTTTGGAAGGACCATATTGACATATTCTGAAAAGAGACATCTCTTATTCAGAAGTGATAGTCAAAATGAGAATATGGAGTTGTCTCCATAGGTGGAAGTTATCTGTGTAAGATTAGAAAACTTAATGCAAGAAGCATGTCCAAAGCAATGTACTTTGAATATGAGACTTAGTTTCCATTGAGTTGATCTCCATTGGAATACCTTATAATGACTGTTGACAAGTCTTTGTGACTTTGTACATATTCATTACAGGAGGGTCAGTGCATATAAGTTTAAAATCTAAACAGATTTCGATAAATGATAGGAATTTGAAATTCTCACATTTTTTGATAAGGATTTGGGAGTGTGAAATTAGAATCATTGAAATTATGTTCAATTGGTTTATTTCACAAAGTAAGGATCATAGACAAATATAGAGTGCATACTTGGTGTATGGCAAAGCTATTGTTTAAGAAAAACATAGTGTACATGCTTGGAGCATGGGACAACTAGTGTTTTTAATTCAAGTATAAAGTTGATAAAATCGAAACAATGAATAATGAGTAATCAGTATGGTGATAAATAAAAGTGTTTATTTATATTCATAGGGTTTGATACCATATTTGATTCATTTATTCTTGTGTTTCACTTTGCTTGTTTTGACTTCCAGAATAACTAAGTCGCTCTTCCTGAATGATTAAGTTATTCAAACCATCCACAGTCGGTCATATGTTGGAAGTAGATATGAATCAAGACTGTCATGGGTTGGTTTGTAGAGGTCCAAGTTGGTGGACAAAGTGGTGCTACAACACTTCATGGATTTTATCACGAGTGATCATGAGACGATAATATCTTATATTCTTAAAACCTAGAGATATGAGTTGTTACTATGAGTTGGTTATACATTGATTGCACGAAAACGCATTGGTAACTCGATGTTATAAAACGTGCCTTTGTGTATGATTCAACAAGTAGTAGAACAAGCCATATGAGTCGAAGTTTATCCATTCCTTTTACCTTCGGGATAAAAGCGATATATGTGGGCCCCTCGATGATTTAGCGATGACACATGTGAGTGCTTGGCCAAGCCAGGACTGATTTGATTTGTTCAATCAGTCAGTCATCATAAATCGAAAATCGGGAAACAACAAATGGACAGAGAGAATGATTATAATCCATGTCTCATTCCATATGATATCTAGAATGGAGGAATATATGATCCCTTATCTAATGGACAAGTCATTGACAAGGTCAGAGTTCGACAGCGGTTTTAAGAGCTACGATTGCCAGTTAGGTTTTGAAGTCATATTCAATAATAGTTTTAGACTTATCCAAGTGGGAGACTGTTGGATTAATGTCTAAGTCCATAACTATATTTGGTATGTACTTGACCCGACCCGACATGGTCTATTTGGGTTGCACTTCACCGGCACAATTTATATGGATAGTCTTTAGAGAATAGTATATTTATGATTTATATTAATATATTATAAGTTCTAATATATTAATATGGAATCATATTATTTAATTAGTATTGATCAAGAATTAATTTAGAATTAATTAAGTGATCAAAAAGAACTAATTAAATATGGACTCTTATATATATGGAATGGGCCAAGTTCATTTAGGTTGGGCTAAGCTTTCATGGATGGTCCATGGAGCTTTTAACCCATGGATCCTATGTAAATGAAAGGTCATGGGTATTAGGGTTTACATGGATGTAACCCTAATCCTCCATAATATATAAAGGGGTCCTTGGCTCACAAAATTGGAACAAGTGTGTGAAAATAAGAGTGGGCCGATTTTAGTGTGCATACATATTCTCTCAAGTTCTTCCAAGGTGTTTTGGTCATTTGTGATTCCATTTGAGGCTTCCACACTATTGGGGCTAAGCTCTTAAAGCTTGAAGACATCAAGCTACATCAAAAGGTATGTCATCTAACTAGAACTTTGTAGTATAGGTGCTTCATAATATGCTAGTTAGGATGAAACCTTGGAATAGTTAATATTTGCATGTATAATAGAGAAAACATAGATCCAAGGTTTATAGGGTTGCATGTACACCATAGGAGTGTTAGAATGCTCAAAACCCAACAGGTATTTTAGGTGAAACTCACTAAGTTTTATGCTTACCCAGTTATTTATTGTTTCAACTATCATCGGTGGCTATGGGAAGGCGAAGGCGAGACTGTACACATGCATCATCAGCAATGAGGATTCAGTGTTTTCAATAAAACTCTGATTTTATATAAATGTAATTTGGAATAAACGGTTTTCTTAATAATGAAATTATAAATTGGAAAATTTTACCTGAATAAAAATAAAAATGATTTTGGATGATAAAATGGGACGTTACATTTAATACATGATTCCATTTGGTACTCGATCATGAAACACTAACCCCTTCAATCACAATGATAAACAAGAAAAGGAATTCGATTCTCTTGGGTTGAGACCACAACTATGAAAATTTTATTTATTTTGGGCACAATTAATAAGAATTAAAATAAAGTCGAAGGTCACGGTTTAATCCATTCGTGTCGAGTATCAGTAAACCTCATAGGCATTATAATTTGGACCAGAAAATTCCTCTTTATATAGTCATAAGCTTCTCTATATCTACTTTAAGGACAATCGCCTTCCTTTTCATATACTTACACCAATCTAGGATTCTGTTAACAATAATCGACTCATCCTTTGCATTCATTAAATTAAGTCATTTTTTTAATTGGCTCGGTGCAACTCCGGTCTCCAAGTTAAACTGGACCTACTATATAATGAAGAGTTGAGCGTTGGTTTGCGGAATTTTACATCTTCTTCATTTTGTATAAATACTTTCGAGAGAATTAGGTTGCAACCAGGGTTCATCCTTTGGTCTAAATACTTCTTAAAGAATTCGATGGCACCTATATTTTTTATTTTTAGATTTGGTCTTTGTCGTAATGTCCTAATTATATCAATATGTTTTGTTTGTGTTCATGAAATATTTCTTATAGGTTTATATTTGTAGTATCATATTTTGGTTATTTTAAGAGTAAAAGTACCTTATTAGTTTTGAGAGTTTAATCAAAACTTTCTTTTAGTTAAGTGGATGAGTATATCTCTAGTTTTATTTTTAAAATAGACATTACGTGTTTGGACATAAATTTATACTCGTTTAAGCATTGTATCTATGATATATATTAAATCTGGGGCAATGTCAATGTTACATTTTCAATTCTTAAGATTAAAATAATCAAGTTCTATATACCCTCATGAAATTTTAAACTTTTGTTAAAGACCTTCCAATAATGAAATTCTAGGTTTCCATACCAATTACATCAAAACATATCCTAATTCTTTAATATCTATGAAACACAAACGAAACTATTTTTTTCAAATGTTATTAATAAAAAAGATAGTTAATAACTACTATATGATATCTATTTGATATCTTTAGCTTTTTCGGCATTAAAATGGTTAAGAATTTTTTTACATTGAAAGAAAAGCTTAATACTTGGTGTATTACAAGAGAGAGAGAGAGAGAGAAAGGTCTCACATTCACATAATATGCTAAATGTAATCATTTTATTAAAACTTGAAGCTAATAAATTGAAACGTTGCCAACCACTATATATAAGTATAGTGTACATATTGTAACATATTGTAATATACCATTACAATGTATAATCCTAATTAATCATAATAAATGCACGATATTGTAACGAAAGTCATAACTGTATTTATTAAGTATTATTACCGTTTTTGTATATAAATTTCTTTATATAGATGACCCAAATGGATAAATTCCAATGCATTATTATCACACACAAATAGTAATATTTTAGAAATGAAGTGTATTTTCTTTATTATTGTTCTCGTTTCTAGCCTTGTTTCAATGGCTAGTGCAATTCCAGGCACTGCCACCTTTTACCAGCAATATACTCGTAAGTTTTTACTCTCTACCCTGCTGCTACTGATAATTTAGGATTATCGATTATGATTACATGATATGTACACATACAGACATATACATACTTTAATATACAAACATATACGCTTAAGTAATATGGAGTGGATCTAGAAGAAGTATATATATTGGAAATATGTACTTTTGGAGTGGATCTATAAGAAGTATATATATTGGAAATATGTATTTCGTTCCTGACGTACGTAAATTGTGTAAATAATTTTTGAAATAGCATCTGCATGTTATGGGAGCACGCCTGAGGGAGTGATGATTGCCGCAGCAAGTGATTCTTTGTGGGACGGTGGAGCCATTTGTGGAAAGATGTTCACAGTTAAATGCACCGGTGCCACAAACGCAGTCCCTCACCCATGCTATGATGGTAAAACAGTCACTGTTAAAATTGTTGATCACTGTCCAGGTTGTGGCGGAACCCTAGACCTTTCTAAAGAAGCATTTGAATCCATTGCCGACCCTGTCGCTGGAGTTATCAAAATTGAGTATTGGTAGTTGAATTACTGATGAAGGACCATATAACTAACACTTGGATTATTTCTTGTTTTATTGTTTTTGGATCAATAATAAGCTATGACATTTTGTAATCAATGAGAGTTACTATTACTATGTGAATAAAAAGTTTTGGATTTAAACGTAATATTTTGCTTCAATTCCACTACTTTTGTAATTATTCTGAATTTGGTTCGTCTTACGTATTTTTCTTTATTTTGAACGGAAAACTACACTCAATGGATTATTCTTCAAGGCTACGTCACTATTCTAGATAGGATGTGAACACTAAGCCATATAGGTTAATAAAGGGAACGTTGTTGATTCCTAATACTCTTGAGATTTTAAATTAAGTGGTAACATTTTGTTCAATGGAATCTCAAACGTCCGTATAATTAACGCTTGGATTATTTCTTGTATGATTGTTTTTGGGTCAATAATAAGCTATGACATTTTTAAATCAATGAGAGTTACAATTACTTTGTGAATAAACAGTTCTGGATTTAAACTTAATGTTTTGTTTAAATTCCACTACTTTTATAATTGTTCTGAATTTGTTTCTTCTTGCACATTTTTCTTTATTTTGAATGACAAACTGCACTTAGTGGATTATTCTTCAAGACCACGTCACTATTCTAGATGGGATTTGAACACAAAACCACATAGGTTGATAACAATGTCGATTCCTAATACTCTTGAGATTTTAAATTAAGTGGTAACATTTTGTTCAAAGAAATCTCTAACCAAACTCCAACTTCATTTTTTTCACCGATTTTGTAGAATTCATTTCATATAAATATCATTTGTTACCTTAAGAATATTTTTAAATATTAAACAAGGTGTTACATTTTTTCATAAACACAAAACTTTTGTTTGTGCAAATTGTTCTTCCAAATTTTAATTTATGCATCTTTGCTTTATTATTTATACAATATAGACAACATACTACATGAATAAGAGGCTTCAAAGATGGAATTTGCAACAGACGTCATATGTCGCTAAGTTCATGATGAAACCACGCCGAAACAACTATGAAATGTGCATTCAATTGGTTTTAGAATATAATTACGATATCTATGACGATGAATCAACATTATAATTTGCAAGACAAACATCCCTCACATATCGATCGCAAATCTTTCGCCTCTATGCACAGTTCCTTGTTAAAAAAATTAATATAATCCAATACCACAATGTGTTTCAATAAATAAACATTTGAAAGTAAGCCACAATGAAGATACAAACACCCTCCACATTCCAATACTACTATTCCCATGATGAATGGCAAGGTAGTAATTTTAAAGTGTGTCTAACCCATTATGTAATACTTCCATTTCAATCCCTCCATGAATCTACCTCTACCAACTCCATATTCGATAATTGTCATGCAAGAATTCAACATTGTATTTTTTTTCTTCTGTATCATGAGAATCAACAAAGGTGAGGTCACCACAAATTCAAGGGGTTTCCATCACACCATGTCTCCAACCACAATCTAGTATCACCACCTTTTTGAACTTTTTTAGATATTAATGAGAAGGAATCAATATCCTTTTTGAAATACAATCTTACCGGCTCTAATCCCATGCAACTATATTTTAGTATAGTTTATTTCAAGTTTTTTTGATAAATGAAACACTCTAAGAATACAAGCGATTACCAAACTATTCTTGGTACTACGATATCTAATCAGGACGACATCAACCACGTAAAAAATATGGGATATGTTAGCGTATTCGTCATCATTTTGAATTTCCTTCAATACATGATTCCATTTGACATTCAATAGTGAAACACTAGCCCTTTCAATCACAATGATAAACAAGAAAATGAAATCGGTTCTCCGTGCTTGAGACCACAACTACCAATAATTTATTTATTTGGGGCACAATTAATAAGAATTGAAATAAACCAGAAGGGCACGCTTTAATCCACTAGCGCCGAGTATCACCAAACCCCATATGCATTATAATTTGGACAAGAAAAATCCAGTTTATATAGTCATAAGCTTCTCTATATCTAGTTTAAGGACCATCACCTTCCTTTTCCTATATATACACCAATCTAGGATTCTATTAACAATAATCGGCTAAGCTTTTGCATTCATTTAACTAACACACTTTTTTTATTCGCTAGATGCAACGATGCTCTCTAAGTTAAACTGAACCTACTATATAATGAAGAGTTGAGTGTTGGTTTGCAGAATTTTACATCTTTTTTCCTTTTGTATAAATACTTTCGAGAGAATTCGGTCGCAACTAGGGTTCAAACTTTGGTGTAGATACATCTTAAAGAATTCGGTGGCGACTATATTTTTTTCCGATTTGGTTTTTGTCCTGAAGTCCTAATTTGATCTATATGTTTCGTTTGTGTACATGAAAGATTTCTTATAGGTTTGTATTCATAGTATCATAATTTGTTTATTTTAAGAGTAAAAGTATCTTATTAGTTTTGAGAGTTTAATCAAAACTTTCTTTCAATTAAGTGGATGACAATATCTCTAGTTTTATTTTTAAAATAGACATTACATGTTTGGACATAAATTTATACTCGTTTAAGCATTGTATCTATGATATATATTAAATTTGGGGCAATGTCAATGTTGCACTTGCAATTCTAAAGATTTAAATAATCAAGATATATATACCCTCATGAAATTTTAAACTTTTGTTAAAGACCTTCGAATGATGAAATTCTAGGTTTTCATACCTATTACATGAAAACATATCCTAATTCTTTAATATCTATAAAACATAAACAATACTACTTTTTTCAAATGTTATTAACAATTAAGATAGTTAATAACAGCTATATGTTATCTATTTGATATGTTTATCTTTTCTGACAGTAAAATGGTTAAGAATTTTCATGAATTGAAAGAAGAGTTTAATACTTGGTGTATTACGATATATATATATATATATATATATATATATATATATATATATATATATATATATATATATATATATATATATATAGAGAGAGAGAGAGAGAGAGAGAGACTTTCAAGAAAGGTCTCACATTCAAATAATATGCAAAATTTAATCGTTTAATTAAAATGTGAAGATAATAGATTGAAACGATGCCAACCACTATATTAAGTATAGTGTCCAAATTGTAACGGACCATTACAATGTATAATTCTAATTATTCATAATAAATGCACGGTATTGTAACGAAAGATTATTTCAATGGCTAGTGCATTTCCAGGTACTGCCACCTTTTACCACCAATATACTCGTAAGTGTTAACTTTCTGCCCCGCTACTGATGGCTTAGGATTAACCATTATGATTACATGTATTGTACATATATAGACATATACATACTTTAATATATAAACATATAAGTTTAAGTAATATAGAGTGGATCTATAAGAAGTATATATATTAGAAATAAGTATTTCGGTTCCTGACATATGTAAATTGTGTAAATAACTTTTGAAATAGCATCTGCATGTTATGGGAGCACCCCAGAGGGAGTGATGATTGCCGCAACAAGTGATCCTTTGTGGGATGGAGGTGCCATTTGCGGAAAGATGTTCACAGTTAAAAATGCACGGGTGCCACAAACGCAGTCCCTCACCCATGCTATGATGGTAAAACGGTCACTGTTAAAATTGTTGATCACTGTCCAGGAATCCTAGACCTTTCTAAAGAAGCATTTGAATCCATTGCCAACCCTGTCGCTAAAAATTGAGTATTGGTAGTTGAATTACTGACAAACGTCCGTATAATTAATGATTGGATTATTTCTTGTTTTATTGTTTTTGATCAATAATAAGCTATGACATTTTGAAATCAACAAGAGTTACTATTAGTATGTGAATAAACAGTTTTAGATTTAAATATAATGTTTTGTTTCAATTCCACTACATTTGTAATTGTTCTGAAGTTGTTTCTTCTTACACATTTTTCTTTATTTTGAAAGGAAAACTACACTAAATGGATTATTCCTCGAGACTACGTCACTATTCTAGATGGGATTTGAACACTAAGCCACATAGGTTGATAAAGGGAACAATGTCGATTCCTAATACTCTTGAGATTTTAAATTAAGTGGTAACATTTTGCTCCAAGGAATCTCTAACCCAACAACAACTTCATTTTTTAACGGATTTGTAGAATTCATTTCATCTAAATATCATTTGTTACCTTAAGAATATTTTTAAATACTAAACAAGGTGTTACATTTTTTTCATTAACGCCAGACTTTTGTTTGTACGAATTGTTCTTTCCAATTTTAATTTATGCATCATTGTTTTATTATTTATACAATATAGACAACATACTATGTGACAACCCGAAATTTCTAACTTTTACATTTTTGATTTTATCAAAGTTAGCCTTCATTTTGCTATCTTATAACGAGATTGTGGGTCAATATGAGTGTTCTAGGCTTCGTATAACCTGGATATGAGACTTAGGAAGGGTTAGAAAGTGTGTAGCATCACAAAATCGGGCCAAACACACCAAACAAGGTGTGTGAGGCCGCACACCCGCGTGTGCGGCCAGCCAGCCGCACACACCCTCCAGCCTCACACTCGACCCTATATATTGAACACTTAGCCAACCTTACACCCCTTTTCCCACTCTCTCAAATCTGGAACTTTCTCTCTCTAGAAACTTCATCCAGCTTGTTATATTGGTAAGAACGCAGGAGGAGTTTAACCCTAATACCTAGGGGGAAACATCAAGGAACCCGGTAGAATTTTGGTACGCTTCTCAACCTTAAATAGCTAATCGAAAACTTTAAATAGTCAATTCTAATTGTAATTACTCCCTCGTTAGGCAAAAGTCACAGCACTGTTGTAAAACTTAAAAACCCATCAGGCAAAGCTATGAGGGCTTAGTATATGCGTTAAGGCCATTTATAATTAGGATTGATAGACCTCGAGTGAGTGATGCAGCCTTATCTCCTGGTCCTTGTTTGATTTTGGATTTAGGGCGGAGTCGCTCAGTCAACATTCCTTTTAAATCATAATTATACATGACTAGTGTATACTAGACGATTATAGAGAGGCCTCGTGAAAAATCCGTTCATAAAAAGTACATTATTCCACAACATCAGGACCCCTAACGTTCAGCGCTAATTCATATCAGTCCAAGTATCTGCGGTAGTAATACCATGGACGAACCCGAAGCGCTACGAACTAGTGTGCCCTGTTCAGCACATGATCCTATCAATCTTCATTCCATATAGTGTCGATGGTTGTAAATTTCGACACCACCGTCAGTCATGGCTCGACTTGGTTCGACCATGCAAGAATATCTAGTGCTGTGTAAAAAGAACTTTCACCTTATCCTAAGCGTCAAATAAAATTCATTCAGCCCTAATAGAGAACCTAATGCGAACCATCGGTCATATCTCTCATCCAACCTTCATAAGTACCCAGGAGAGAGGTACCACGCGCTGTTAACCAACCCCATTAGACATTTAAAACCAGAAGCGAAAGTCACCGCAAATATTCCGAAAGACAATAACCGCCCGAGGCCTACTCAGTAGATCCTCCAGAAAGGCCATTTGCACCGCACGAGCTAGTTCGTGAATCAGGAGGGAAGAACTCATAGGATTAATTTACCACTACTGAGTATATGCATTAGAGTGGTATATAATTTAGGTCGATAAGATTTAAGATGTGGGCTTCTGCCCTGCTCCCTGTTCCTTGTCTGGTTGTGGGTTTGGGGTGGGGCCACACATCTGAACATCCTGTCAATCTCAATTATATACGACTTATATACACTGAGTAATAGTGATTGAGCCGAGTATGAGGCCTACCATGAACCTTAAAATAAAACCCTTCGTCATATACCCATAGGAAAGGAGCTGAAGTCAAGAGAACAATTGTGGGTTGAGCTACTAAAATGACTACAAACTCGAAATTTGTCGTCATCCCGGTTAAGCCAACATAGCAGCTGACACCCTCAGTTAGGAAAAGTAACTCAAATCGTAAGAGTCAAAAACGTTGACTACGACCATCCATTCACGCCTGATCCCACAAATTAAACATCTCAGTAGTGAGCCAAGAAACCTGGAAAGCTGTGACAGGTTAAACTCTGAGGAGAATGGATGGGAAATTAGAGGTTCTGAGTGACAGATTCTTATGCCCTCTAGATTTAATCTAGATAGAGAAACTCGGTAACATCGGAAGAGTAGTTGCAAGGGATGCTCGCACTACTCAAGCACTTCGTTCGTTCAGATACAGACGAGAAGTCCCTAGGTCGGAAAGAGTTGTGATAGTGCCTTGTCATGCGAGAAAAGTTACCATCGCCCTATAGATGATAGTCTGCATCCACCAAAGTTAATACTAGGATGCAAAGAACCGCATGGTTTCTTCCGCGACCAAGAATATTGGAGTAAAGTAGGCAGCAATTTGCGTTAAGCTTTATAACCCAGGTCATAAAGAGATTGAGGACTAGACACCGGTCTAGGTGTTAGTCGACGGGTTATACAAGATCACGCGCTCTCTACAAACTTGAGGAAGCAGACACAATGGAAAAACTAATGGAGCATGTCATAGAGATTGCTAGACTACTAGGTGTTACAAGGAATACTATCTCTAAAGAGATAGTAGAACCACCTCGTGAAATAGTCAATCACTTCAGAAAATCTCTAAGGGCGAAGCTAGCCCTGATCAGAGACTGCTATCCATGAAACAGCGAACCGAATGAAAGAACGATTCCTTCCGATTAGGGATCATGCTGTGAAAGCATCTATTAAACTATGATGAAATTGGAGTTATCTAAGCCTCATCTGGTAAAACCCTATAACGTCCTGACGTTGAGATATTTCGTTGGAAACACCTCCTGAGTCGAAAGTGCAGGTCCTTTCTGCACTGGGCTGAGGTAGATGCCACGCAACCAACAGATGCCAACATATAGTCAGCACCTTCAATGAATCCAGGAAACCTCCGAAGGCCAACCAGTAGGAAATACGAATCCGAAGACGACCTAAGACTCCTAGGAACCAATCAGAAGGACTACACCTCCAGTAAGAGAAAACTTTTGGAACTTCAGAATGGTGATCATGCCAAGTGATGATATCACCATGGAAGTACATTATGTTTTGGGTACGGAACGTTCTATTTTCCCAAGAACTTAGGACCCTCAGAGATTCTTGATAAGAATTGGTCCAGCATCCGTCAGGCCCCAACTACTTTAGGGATTCCATAAATTCCACCCTAACATATCAACGTCTCAGCGAATGAACCAGTAGTACCCGACAAAACTCTCATCATTTTCTCGTCTAGATCCATAAAAACTAGAGTCACGTGCGTTAAGGGAAAACAGGAGAAATCTAGCTCGGTAAAGGAAACTGATGAAACCTTATTCCGTGTAGCCTAGAGATCGGAGGAGAAGCCATACCTCATAGTGAATGTTCGTTAGAAACCAGTATAGATCTGATTCCCCAAGGGAATGGGCGGATCAGATAGATCATGAAGTATCCGCATCTTTCATATCCATCCTTGAGTGTTCGTAAAGATTCTAATTTCGGGACAAAATTCCCTCTAACGGGGGGATATTGTGACAACCCGAAATTTCTAACTTGTATATTTTTCATTTTATCAAAGTTAGCCTTCATTTTGCTATCTTATAACGAGATTGTGGGTCAATATGAGTGTTCTAGGCTTCGTATAACCTGGATATGAGACTTAGGAAGGGTTAGAAAGTGTGTAGCATCACAAAATCGGGCCAAACACACCAAACAAGGTGTGTGCGGCCGCACACCCGCGTGTGCGGCCAGCCAGCCGCACACACCCTCCAGCCTCACACTCGACCCTATATATTGAACACTTAGCCAACCTTACACCCCTTTTCCCACTCTCTCAAATCTGGAACTTTCTCTTTCTAGAAACTTCATCCAAGAACACTCTAAGGGCCTAAAAAACGTGAAGTACTCCATCATTTAGCTTGTTATATTGGTAAGACACCTGAATCTAAGCCTAAAACTCATAGTGTTATTTTTGTTCTTCATCCTTTGAAGGTGTACGGCCGCACACCCTCATAAGGTGGTCGTACACACCTCAAAAAGCCTCCAAAGTGAGAGTTTCAACGCCTATCTGCTAGTAGGACTTGGTATTAGCACTAGAACATCTAAAAATCGACATTTCAGGCACAAATGAGGAGTGTACGGTCGCACACTCCTGTGTACGGCCGCACACTCCTGTGTACGGCCGCACACACCCTCTGTATGGCCGCACACTCCTATGTGCAACCGCACACACAGCCTGGCCGCACACCCTGGCCGTACACCTGGCCGCACACACATAAAAGTCGAGTTTGGTGGCCTTACACTCAAATCTAAGGCCCTACACTCATTTAGGGACTTCAATAGGTGTTTGTAACACTTAATTCTAAGTGTTTACATGTCCCTAAGGTGTGTCCATGTGTCTATTAGTGGCTATATACCCTAAGTGTATTCATATATGTGTTGTTACATGCTAAACTAGGATCCGGTTGTGCTCATGACTTCATTCGACACCCGACGATCCTATATCAATCCTTCTTTCGAGTTACTCACTTCAGGTGAGTTCATAGCCCTTAATCAACCTTTGAAATGATTTTTAAATGCTTTTATGGGGGGGAATACAAGTTGAACTATTAAGTTATTATATCAATCACATGTGATTAATAACTGTCAAGCAAATAGATTTTTGCATGTTAAACTGTTTTATCCAGCTAAAAGTTTTCAAATCTTGTTTTCAAATCTCTTTAAAGTACCAAAATCTCTTTTTAAATTACTAAGCTTTTATCAAAGTCTTTTAAACTTATATTCTTGATAGATGCATGTCTATATAGATATAGTTATATAAGTAGGGTTTGAAGGACTTAGGACTGATAGCCCGCTTTATTTCCTGCTCCTTGTTTGGTTGTGCACTTAGAGCATCCGGCTATTTGTCCGAGTGTCATTGAAGTTCTAATTATATATTATGTATATCTGGATAGACATTAAAACTATTACTCCAGTTCAATACCTTTGGGTAGCAAAGGTACCTAGATAACCTCTCAAGTAAACTATAATAGGTATAGTTTAGAAACCAACCATAACCTTCATGAAGGAGAATTTAGCTATATCAATATTCTAAAGCATGTACTTTTAGTAAAAAGAAACGTATATAGCAATTAAAACATGAGATACATCCTCATGATGCGGATTTCACCGTTGTCGAGTTGGTAACCAGAGTCTCATGGAGGGAGAGCGGGCATTGTGTGTATAGATCTATACGGGACAGACCATCTCACATCCTGACTGCTAGCTATAGTCCCGGCCGACCAAGCCAAGGGGTGACAAATGTCACATTCATTTCGATGCCAGCAGGTCGTCGTGTTTACATCCGTCAATCAGTATGGTTACGAGTATCTTTACATTTACCTTATAATTCATGGCCTTAAGGTAAGCATTATCACGGTATTTTCTACATATAAAACCATCATAATATATTTTCCTAGTTATACACTAGGCCACATTTAAACCTTTAAACTAACCTACTTAGGATTAAAGGCTGGTTTAGACTTTTCGAGGCGTATTGTTCATTCGATACCAACTAGAGTCTACACTTCATTCATTTAGACTTTTTGAGACGTATTGTTCATTCGATACCACCTGGAGTCTACACTTCATTCATTTAGACTTTTCGTGGCGTATTGTTCATTCGATACCACCTGGAGTCTACACTTCATTCATTTAGAGTTTTCGAGGCGTATTGTTCATTCGATACCACCTGGAGTCTACACTTCATTCATTTAGACTTTTTCGAGGCGTATTTTCCATTCGATACCACCTAGAGTCTACACTTCATTCATTTAGACTCTCCGAGGCGTATTTTTCATCTAATACTACCAGGAGTCTACATTTTATTACCATATAAACAACAATGTCATTGTTGAAGTAAAATATTATTTTCCCCTGTTACATTAAATTGTGGTTTTCCCATATACTTATTAATGTAAAAACTATATTTTGATAATGATAGTAACATTTGGGGAAAAATGCCCTTTAAACACAAAACAGTCTGGTTTTCGTAGAAGACTACTTTTAATAGTAAATATAGGATCTTCTGGGAGGAATTCAAATACTTTATAAGCTCTTATCACCATCATCTAATGAGATTATTTTAAGGAAAAACATGTATTTATATCAATGTCATTAAAATACTTATGAACTCACCTGCATTAAAATGTTGATACTCTCTTTCAAAATAACTTGTATTCTCAGGTCGTCAGTAGACAGGTACACTCCGGAAGCTTTTGTGAAGACAGCCGTGTACCGAGCTGCATTTTATGTTATTCTCTGTATCTACTTTTGATGTTGTTGCTAAATGTAACTTATGTAAAACTATTACTATTAATGCAATGGTTGTTGTACTTTGATTACTATACTGCATGTGTTGTGATACTTGACATGACGTCCTCCACCCCAGAACGTTTCGGCCGTTCCGGTTTTGGGGTGTGACATACTACATGAATAAGAGGCTTTAAAGATGGAATTTGCAATAGACGACATCTATCGCTAAGTTCATGATGGAACCACGCAGAAACAACAACGAAATGTGCATTCAATTGGTTTTAGATTATGAGTACGATATCTATGACGATGAATCAACGTCACAATTTGCTAGACGACTATCCCTCATAAATCAATCGTAGCTCCTTGGACTCTATGCGTGGTTCCTTGTTAAAAACTTAATATAATCCCATACCACAATGTGATTTCATAAATAAACATTTTAAAGTAAGCCATACTGAATATAGGAACACCCTCCAAATTCCAATACCAATAGTCCCTTGATGAATGGTAAGGTATTAATTTCGAAGTGTGAATAACCCATTATGTACCACTTCCATTTCATCCCCTCCATAAATCTACCTCGTCCAACTCCATATTCAATAATTGTCATGCAAGAATTCAAAATTGTATTTTTATTTTTCTTTTGTATCAAGGGAATCAACACAGGCGAGGTCACCACTGTTTTAAGAGGTTTCTATCGCAACATGTCTCCAACCAAAATATAGTGTCACCACCTTTTCCAACTTTTTTAGATATTAATGAGAAGGAATCAATATCCTTTTTTGAAATTCAATCTTACCAGCTCTAATCTCATACAATTATGTTTTAGTCTATTTTAATTCAAGTCTTGTGGACAAATGAAACACTCTAAGAATACAAGCGACTACCAAGCTATTCTTGGTACTACGATATCTAATGAAGACAACGTTATCCATGTAAAAAAGATGGGATATGTTAGCGCATTCGTCATCATTTTCAATTTCCTTTAATACATGAGTCCATTTGGTATTCGATAGTGAAGCACTAGCCGTTTCAATCACAATGATAAACAAGAAAAGGAAATTGGTTCTCCTTACTTGAGATAACAACTACGAATAATTTATTTATTCGGAGCATAATTAATAAGAATTGAAATAAACCAAAAGGTCACGCTTTAATCCACTTGCGCCAAGTATCACCAAACCCCATAGGCATTACAATTTGGACAAGAAAATTCCCGTATATATAGTCATAAGCTTCATATCAAATTTTGCGACCATCGCCTTCCTTTTCCTATATTTACAACAATCTAGGTGTGACATCCCGGAATTTAGGTCTGAATCCGTAAACGGTCAATTGACCGCAAACCGTAACATAATGTCATTTCAAATACACCTATTCGTATCTTGAACGATTGAATTTTTATGCATATGCTAGTAGAAATAAAATGTCATTTCAAATAGAATAAGATATGAAATGATATCTTATCTCCAATTATGGAAAATGTCGAACGAATTTTAAAACACAAACTGTAACACTAGTTAACATCTGAAAAACTGAAATTTTGTATTAAGTATCCGTAAACAAAGAAAATATTCTAGACTCGTAGTATATGTTTCCTTGATCGCGGATATATAAAGAACGTCTAAAATGGAGTTCGTATGCAAAAGATATGACCGTTTTAAGAAACCAAACCGATATAACACTGGCTTTATCTCATTTCATAAACCGTATTGATCCGTTGAGTCACTTGCACACATCAGATAGAAATTCTGAAACCGTTTTTGGACTCAGACTACGATCTAATATTTTATTTACTATTCGAAATATTTCTGGTAAAAATACCGGTAAAAGTCAGAAAAATCAGACGTTTTCAGACCAATTAGACGCGAAACTTTAAACACAAATTCTCGGAGTTTTACAACTCGGAAAAATTATTTGTTCGGGTTTTTAGAATCCTAAAATTAAAATTTATCGTTCAGGGACCTGTTGCTCAGAAATTATTTGTTCACAGCGTCTACGACCTCCACCGTCGTTCACCACCCTACACTACCTCCCTCTCGACGACCTGCTACTCAGAAAACGAAGAAGATAGTAAGACAGCCAAGGGCTGCCTCCCACGACCATCTACCGCCGCCATTTCTGTAGAGTTCCGGCTGCCACCGCCACCACCGAAGCCATTGCCCATGCTGCTTTTCATTCCCGAACTCGACTGTTTTCCGATCACCACCAGCCTCTCCTTTCTTTCCCTCGTCTTTCTCGGCGACCCTAAGCAAGGACCAGGGGACGGCCCAGGGCATCATAATAAAGGGGGCAGCAGGCTGGTTCATCACTAATGGGTATAGTCGAATTATTTGCGCCTAAATTTGACCTGGTCCGGTATTTTCGATGATATGGGCAAGGCGGCAAGGGGCGTAGACTGAAAAATCGAACGCGGTGATATAGCAATCTGTTGCCAATCAAGAATCACGAATGAAAGCAGAAGTCGAGGAGTCTATTTTCATGAAAAAAAAAACCCTGCAAAGGGAATCACTAGGAACTGCAAAAATATAAATCCATCTTGACGCAAATGGTAAAATGCAATCACTATTGTCGATTACCGATTGAATAGCTCTCTTTTTACTTTCGAGATGGATCGGTTGATTACACGTATATTTCTTTATAGCATCTCTCTTTTTATCTCTATATGTTTCTGAGTTACTAAATGCCGTCAATTTCTGATTATCCATTTGGTATTCATAAACACAATTGCTAACTTTATTAGGTTTAGAGATAGAATTTGGAATGGTTGATAATCTGTCTATCAAGTTAATATTCCAATCGGAATGATCGTAGATATCTAGTTTTTTAATGATTTGAATACATAGTTTATTTATTAGGTTTTTTTTTGGAAAACTTAATATATCACATGATTATTGGCTTATTGCTAAACCAAGCAGCCATATGCTTTTAGGTGCTTATTGTATAATAGGTTACTAGTTAATATCACCACCGATATCCAGCTTTCTTTATAGTTTAAGGCTGAATTCTACCTTTTAGATCTAGTGGAGTTTTTGTGTCGTGTTGTTGCTTTGTTTGTGTTTGTGTTTTACTTAATAAAATCACCGCCACAAACGCATTCATCAATAATCTAATTAATTTACTTATTAAAATCATTACAACATTCAACAACAACTATTTACTTATATTTTGTATTATTTGAAATACTCCTAGTATCCGAATTTTTTGATATCTGAATTTCACATAGAGATTCGCATACCAAAATCTCCTAACCTAAATTTGGAATTTTGAGTACTTCTTCTATACTATATAGATACTAATGTACGTTATAGATACTAATGGGCATTACAAAGCCTCATTGCCCAGGGCATGCAAAAACTATGGACCGGCCCTGGCAAGGACGAAGAAGCAGAAGGCTGCCGGAGCAGCCCCCTTGCCGCCACTGCCACCACTTCGCCGCCACCTTGCCATCACCGATTTCTGCCCTCCTTACCACCGAAACCCACTGTAAGTTCCCTATCCACCGTCAGCAAGTTGTGAATTACGTCCCATGGCTTCGATTGAACACAGCCGAGAACCAAGAGACCCAACGAACGGGTCTCGTTTCAGCTCATGTATCTGTAACGAGAGAAAGAAGACGACACCGTACAACCTTTTATTCATTTCGTTTAAAACTGACCCTGAAGCTGTATCAAAGTTACAAATCAGACCCCCCTTCCAAACTTGAATTAAAAATAAACACAATAGCCCCTCCATGGACAAATGTCTTCAAAACTGACCCCATTCTCAAACTTGGGTTTAAAATATTCATTTTCTGCCCCTGTTTTGGAAATAAATCACAATATCAGCCCCTAGGGACTGATTTTAACAAAATAAATCCCTAGAATTTATTTATTTTAGCAAAGACCACCCCATACATAATAATTGATACCAAAACTACCTTTTTGGTTTATTAGGTAATTTAAATATACCCGATGGTTCGCTTTAAGAACGAGGAACGTCACGTAACGACTTTCACGACAAGTTTCACACCACGAACCTCGTTCACGCTACGAAAGTGAGTGTTTACGACCCCTTTTTAATGTTTCTTATCTTGGGGTGAATACATGTGCCATATATATATATATATATATATATATATATATATATATATATATATATATATATATATATATATATATATATATTGTTCGTAACAAACAATTACCGATTTCAAAACTAGTTTATAAATATTATTTTGTTAAATAATATTTCATTTACAGATAAACTAGTGATAAATATGTTCTATGTATATATGTTATAGTTGTTTTTTTTTAAATAATGCAACAAGTCAAGAAAATGTATGATTATACTACAAAAATATTATGATTTTATGACAACATATATTACAAAACTTATGTCATAAAAAGTTACCACTTTTATAGTATTTCAAGTTCACATCTTTCATATATATATATATATATATATATATATATATATATATATATATATATATATATATATATATACACACGAGTTATCAAACTCTTTTATTGAAATCATTTATGTATTTGTGTACACTACTATGGAACTTACCACTTATTTAAGCGAGTTTTATACACTTTTATGGATTTTTTTATCGAGCATACTCGGCTTTTCATAATAAACCCTAGTTAATGGCCTTATGAGTGAGACAGTATTCATTATCCTAAGTGCAAAAATACTTAGAAGACCCACGCCACTATAACCGTTAATCTTCGGAGCTGAGATATGTATGTATAGATCTATACGGGTTGACACCCCTACCTGTGGTTACTAGCTACAACCTCGACCGATCAATCAAAGTGGGTGATAAATATCTTATTAATTTCTACGACATCCAATGAAGTGTTGTAGGGGATAGTACTATCACATAGTTCAGTTATAGGACTCACTATAAGCATTAACTAGATCTCATTATCTAGAAACCATGGATCCGTTTATCATATTACCAAACATATTGAGTATGGATTTACTCATGGTTTTTCAAATTACCAAACATTTTGAGTATGGATTTACTCAGGGTTTCTCTGATTTCCAAACATTTTGAGTATGGATTTACTCATGGTTTCTCTGATTACCAAACATTTTGAGTATGGATTTACTCATGGTTTCTCGGATTACCAAACATTTTGAGTATGGATTTACCTATAGTTTCTCTGATTACCAAACATTTTGTGACAACCCGAAACCTTTTCCGTTTCTGTTATCCGATTTCCATTAATAAAATTTGAATTTTATTTTTCCGTCAAACTTCTTGATTTAGAAAATCATTAGTGTTATATAATTTAACTTATATATGCGAGTCGGAACCAAATCACGCGAAAACCCGAATCTCTCGAAAAATCAAACAAGTTCCGGCCTTACTGAGTTTACGGCCGTAAACTCGTGTACGGCCATACACTCGTTTACGGCCAGCGTCGGGTGGACCCCCACCCACCGACCACGAAACCCCTATATATATGAGACCCCCACCCTCATTTGAATACTTTTGACCAGAAACTCTCTCATTCTCTCTCTAGAACCCCTGGCCGTAAACACCTAAAACACATCTTTTCTTCCGAAAAACATCAAAAATCATCATTTGGGGTCGATTGGGAGCATCTGGAACACGTTTTCTGCGAAATCAAACACCCTTGTTCTTGAGTTTACGGCCGTACACCTTCAAATCTTCAAAGGCCGTAATCATTGTTCTTGAGTTTACGGTCGTACACTCATCGAATCTTCAAAAGCTATAAACCTATTTCACGGTCGTAAACTGCATGTCGACCGTAAACTCCCTTCACGGCCGTAAACCCCTGTTCACGGCCGTACACGTCTCTTGAGCAGTGAAAAACTCGTTTTCCGATTCAACCAAGTCCCGGTAACATTCCTTAACCGAAAACAAGTGTTTATGTAACACTTTATCTAACGAAATTGCTAATTTAGATATATTATGTATTTGATTGTTATTAGGATTCCGTTAAGTGTCGTACAACAACCCGAGGGTCTTCGTTTCCAGTCAACGTTTTCACACAACAACAGTGAGTTCATACCCCTACGCTTTTATGGTTTTTAAACGTTTTCAGGGGGGATACAAGCCAAACACAAATGATTTTGTGAACTAAAACAAAACGGACTTTAGCAAGTATAAAACTTATGCAATTAATACAGACAAACGATTTCAACGTTTTTATAAAATATTTAGATATTTTATCCCTTTTGTACTATGTTGAGCCTAAGGGGCGTTTTCAACGTACAACCATAATTGCATAGTTTTCAGATCATTACACGAACCAAATACACAATATACATGCAAACCATAATAGGTATAGTTTGGGGTTTTCAATACACAGCTTTTACGAATTCAGAGTTATACACTACTAAACATATAAACTATGACAGATTTAGTTTATGATATGTACTACTACAAGAGTACAACATTTAATAATTATTTAAGTATAATTATTACCTCATACAGTATACACTCGGATTTCAATACAGTATAGCCCTACAGAATCACATGTAAATTAGTTAATATAGGATTATGAGACCACTCTTCATTTGTAGCCTTCTGGGTACTGGTAAAATCCTCAACGTATAGTGTAACCAGAGTCTCCTGGATGGAGAGCGTGAGGTTTGTGAATAGATCTATTCGGGAGTGACAATCCCACACCTAAACTGCTAGCTACAGTTAGGCAGGCATGCTTGGGGTGACAAATATTATACCGTACGACGCCTGAAGAACGTCGTTGAGGTCATCAGTCATATCAAGCATGGTTTTACGACTCATAATAAGTATAAACTAACCTTTTGTTTATGGGATTTCATTCTTCAATAGTTTTATTTTCATTGATAGAACTACTACATACTACATACTAGTGTTAGCCAGGGTTTTCATACTATACATTACTTACATTACTTACATTACTGGTGGTAGCCAAGGATTTCATACAAGAACAGAGTTCAATAACGAACTTACAATTGGTCTTAGGGTTAAAGACTACTTTTCATTACTTAAGAAAATATTGGATTTTCTTGGAAACATACAAACATTTTCATTGATTCGTCAACAGGTTTTCATTACAAAACATGCTTATGAACTCACCAGCTTTATGCTGATACTCTTTCAAAACTGTTTGTATTCTCAGGAAATCAGTAGACAGGTATCACTTGGAGTTTTGAGAAGACGGAGCACTTAGAGTCACGTCTTTACATTTTGATGTATTCAAATAAGACTTAAACAGATGTAAACCTTTTTCATATATGTATTCACTGTAATGGTTGTGTTTACTGGGATTGCTATGATACAATTGTTGCGATACTATACATGCGTCATCCACCCCAAAACATTTCCGCCGTTCCGGTTTGGGGGTGTGACACTTTTTGAGTATGGATTTACTCATGATTTCTCTGATTTTGAGTATGGATTTACTCATGATTTCTCTGATTACCAAACATTTTGAGAATGGACTTACTCATTATTTCTATGTTATCGTATATTTTAAGTGTGGATTTGTTCATGATTTCTCTGTTATCAAACATTTTAAGTATGGATTTACTTATGATTTCTCTGTCTATCAAATATTTTAAGTATGAATTTACTTATAATTTCTCTTTTATTAAACATTCTCAAACATGGTTTTAACTATAAAAGAGATACTTTCGAACTTAAATAAAAGAGTATCATTACTGCGGTTAGCAGAAAACCTGTAAACTCTCAGCAACCTTGTGTTACCCCCAACACTACATGTATTCTAAGGATATCACCAAATCAATGAGAGTTACAATTACTTTGTGAGTAAACATTTCTGGATTTAAACTTAATGTTTTGTTTCAATTCCACTACTTTTATAATTGTTCTGAATTTGTTTCTTCTTGCACATTTTTCTTTATTTTGAATGACAAACTGCACTTAGTGGATTTTTCTTTCTTTTGAATGACAAACTGCACTTAGTGGCATTTGAACAAAAAACCACATAGGTTGATAACAATGTTGATTCCCAATACTCTTGAGATTTTAAATTAAGTGCTAACATTTTGTTCTATGGAATCTCTAACCCAACAACAACTTCATTTTTTTCACGGATTTGTAGAATTCATTTCATCTAAATATCATTTGTTACCATAAGAATATTTTTAAATACTAAACAAGGTGTTACAATTTTTTCATTAACACCAAAATTTTGTTTGTACGAATTGTTCTTTCCAATTTTAATTTAAGCATCTTTGCTTTATTATTTATACAATATAGACAACATACTACATGATTAAGAGGATTCAAAGAAGGAATTTGCAACAGACGGCGTCTATCGCTAAGTTCATGATTGAACCACGTAGATACAACTACAAGATGTGCATTCAATTGGTTTTAGAATATAATTATGACATCTATGATGATGAATCAACATCACAATTTGCAAGACGAGACCATCCATTACATATTGATCGCAACTCCTTGGCCTTTATGCACAGTTCCTTATTAAAAAAATAATATAATCCAATATCACAAAGTGTTTTCATAAATAAACATTTTAAAGTAAGCCACATTGAAGATACAAACACTCTCCAAATTCCAATACCACTATTCCCATGATAAATGGCAAGGTAGTAATTTCGAAGTGTGACTAACCCATTATGTACCACTTCCATTTCAATCCCACCATGAATCTACCTCTACCAACTCCATATTCAATAATTGTCATGCAAGAATTCAACATTGTATTTTTTCTTTGGTACCAAGAGAATCAACAAAGGCGAGGCCACCACTATTTCAAGGAGTTTCTATCACACCATGTCCCCAACCAAAAATTTAGTTTCACAACCGTTTCCAACTTTTTTAGATATCAATGAGAAGGAATTAATATCAATTTTTTTGAAATACAATCTTACCACCTCTAATCCCATACATCTATGTTTTAGTCTAGTTTATTTCAAGTTTTGTTGACAATTGAAACACTCTAAGAATACAAGCGACTACGAAACTATTCTTGGTACTACGATATCTAATAAAGACGGCATCATCCATGTAAAAAAGATTGGATATGTTAGCGTATTCGTCATCATTTTGAATTTCCTTTAATAAATGATTCCATTTGGTATTCAATAGTGAAACACAAGCCCTTTCAATCACAATGATAAACAAGAAAAGAAAATCGGTTCTCCTTGCTTGAGACCACAACTACGAATAGTTTATTTATTTTGGGCACAATTAATAAGAATTGAAATACACCAGAAGGTCACGCTTTAATCCACTCGCACCGAGTATCACCAAACCCCATAGGTATTATAATTTGAAAAAGAAAAATCCAGTCTATATAGTCATAAGCTTCTCTATATCTACTTTAAGGACCATCGCGTTCCTTTTCCTATATTCACACCAATCTAGGATTCTATTAACAATAATCGGCTCACCCTTTTCATTCATTTAATTAACACATTTTTTTATTCGCTCGATGCAACGATGCTCTACATGTTAAAGTTAAACTGGACCTACTACATAATGAAGAGTTGAGCGTTGGTTTACGGAATTTTACATCTAGGTATTTTTTTATAAATACTTCTAAGAGAATTCGGTCACAACTAGGGTTCATCCTTTGGTGTAGATACATCTTAAAGAATTAGGTGGCGACTATATTTTTTCCGATTTGGTCTTTTTCCTGAAGTCCTAATTTGATCTATATGTTTCGTTTGTGTTCATGAAAGATTTCTTTTAGGTTTATATTCATAGTATCATATTTTGGTGAATTTAAGAGTTAAAGTATCTTAATAGTTTCAAGAGTTTAATCAAAACTTTCTTTCAATTAAGTGGATGACTATATCTCTAGTTTTATTTTTAAAATAGACATTACATGTTTGGACATAAATTTATACTCGTTTAAACATTATATCTATGATATATATTAAATATGGGGCAATGTCATTGTTGCACTTGCAATTCTAAAGGTTTAAATAATCAATATATATATATATATATATATATATATATATATATATATACCCTCATGAAATTTTAAACTTTTTTTAAAGACCTTCGAATAATGAAATTCTAGGTTTACATACCTTTTACATGAAAACATATCCTAATTCTTTAATATCTATAAAACACAAACAAAACTATTTTTTTCAAATGTTATTAACAAGTAAGATAGTTAATAACAACTATATCTTATCTATTTGGTATCTTTACCTTTTTCGGCAGTAAAATGGTTAAGAATTTTTTTGTATTGAAAGATCTTAATACTTGGTGTCTTACGAGAGAGAGAGAGAGAGAGAGAGAGAGAGAGAGAGAGAGAGAGAGAGAGAGAGAGAGAGAGAGAGAGAGAGAGAGAGAGTCTTGAAAGAAAGGTCTGATATTCAAATAATATGCAAAATATAATTGATTTATTAAAATGTGAAGATAATAGTTTGAAACCAAGCCAACCACTATTAAGTATAGTGTCCATATTCTAACAGACCATTACAATGTATAATCCTAATTATTCATAATAAATGCACTGTATTGTAACGAAAGTCATAACTATATTTACTACGTAGTATTACCGTTTCTGTATGTAGATTTATCTATATAGAGGACCCAAATTGATAAATTACAATGCATTATTATAACACACTAATAGTAATATTTTAAGACATGAAGTCTATTTTCTTCATTATTTTTCTCGTTTCAAGCCTTGTTTCAATGGATAGTGCAATTCCAGGCACTGCCACCTTTTACCAGCAATATACTCGTAAGTGTTTACTCTCTGCCCTGCCCCGCTACTGATGGGCTACTGATGGTTTAGGATTAACCACTATGATTACATGATATGTACACAAATAGATATATATACTTTAATAAATAAACATATTCGTTTAAGTAATGTGGAGTGGATCGACACTAAGTATATATATTTGAAATAAGTATTTCAGTTCCTGACATACTTGAATTCTGTAAATAACTTTTGAATAGCATCTGCATGTTATGGGAGCACCCCAGAGGGAGTGATGATTGCCGCAGCAAGTGATCCTTTATGGGAAGGAGGTGCCATTTGCGGAAAGACGTTCACAGTTAAATGCGCCGGTGCCACAAACGCAGTCCCTCACCCATGCTATGATGGTAAAACGGTCACTGTTAAAATTGTTGATCACTGTCCACGTTGTGGCGGAACCCTAGACCTTTCTAAAGAAGCATTTGAATCCCTTGCCGACCCTGTCGCTGGAGTTATCAAAATTGAGTATTGGTAGTTGAATTACTGACGAAGGTCCATATAATTAACGCTTGGATTATTTCTTGTTTTATTGTTTTTGGATCAATAATAAGCTATGGCATTTTGAAATCAACGAGAGTTACTGCTACTATGTGAATACACAGTTTGTATTGAAACATAATGTTTAGTTTCATTTCCACTGCTTTTATAATTATTCTGAATTTGTTTCTTCTTAAACATTTTCTTTATTTTGAATGGAAAACTACACTCAATGGATTATTCTTCAAGACTACGTCACTATTTTAGATGGGATATGAACACTAAGCCATATAGTTTGATAAAGGGAACAATGTCGGTTCCTAATATTCTTGAGATTTTAAATTAAGAGGTAACATTTTCTTCCATGGAATCTCTAACCCAACACCAACTTCACTTTTTTCACGGATTTGTAGAATTCATTTCATCTAAATATCATTTGTCAGCTTAAGAATATTTTTAAATACTAAACAAGGTGTTACATTTTTTTCATTAACACCAAACTTTTGTTTGTACGAATTGTTCTTTCCAATTGAAATTTATGCATCTTTTCTTTATTATTTATTCAATATAGGCAACATACTATATGACTAATAGGCTTAATGATGGAACCACACAGAAATAACTACTAAATGTCCATTCAATTGGTTTTAGAATATAATTAAGATATCTATGATGATGAATCAACATTACAATTTGCAAGACTACCATCCCTTACATATCGATCGCAACTCCTTGGCCTCTATGCATAGTTCCTTGTTAGAAAATTAATATAATCCAATACCACAATTTGTTTTCATAAATAAACATTTTAAAGTAAGCTAGAGTGAAGATACGAACACCCTCCAAATTCCAATAATATTATTCCCATGATGAATGGCAAGGTAGTAATTTCGAAGTGTGACTAACCCATTATGTACCACTTCCATTTCAATCCCTCCATGAATCTACCTTTACCAACTCCATATTCATGCTAGAATTCAACATAGTTTTTTTTTCTTTTGTATCAAGGAAATTAACAAAGGCGAGGTCACCACTGTTTCAAGGGGTTTCTATCGCACCATGTGTCCAATCAAAATTTAGTATCACCACCTTTTCCAACTTTTTTAGATATCAATGAGAAGGAATCAATATCCTTTTTGAAATACAATCTTACCACCTCTAATCCTATGCAACTATGTTTTAGTCCAGTTTTTTTCAAGTTTTGTTGATAAATGAAACACTCTAAGAGTACAAGCGATTACCAAACTATTCTTGGTACTACGATATCTAATGAAGATGGAATATCCATTTAAAAAAGATGGGATATGTTAGCGTATTCGTCATAATTTTTAATTTCCTTTAATACATGATTCCATTTGATATTCAATAGTGAAACACAACTTTGAATAATTTGTTTATTTGGGGCACAATTAATAAGAATTGAAATAAACCAGAAGGTCACGCTTTAATCCACTCCCGCCGAGTATCACCAAACCCCGTAGGCATTATAACTTGGAAAAGAAAAATCCAGTTTATATAGACATAAGCTTCTCTATATCTACTTTTAAGGACCATCACGTTCCTTTTCCTATATTTACACCAATCTAGGATTCTATTAACAATAATCGGCTCATCCTTTGCATTCATTTAATTAACACACTTTTTTTTATTCGCTCGATGCAACGATGCTCTCTAAGTTAAAGTTAAACTGTACCTGCTATATAATGAAGATGTGAGCATTGGTTTGCGGAATTTTACATCTTATTCATTTTTTTATAAATACTTATGAGAGAATTCATTCGCAACTAGGGTTCGGTGTAGATACATCTTAAAGAATTCGGTGGCGACTATATTTTTTTCGATTTGGTTTGTGTCCTAAAGTCCTAATATTATCTATATGTTTTGTTTGTGTTCATGAAAGATTTCTTATCAGTTTATATTCATAGTATCATATTTTGGTTATTTTAACAGTAAAAGTATCTTATTAGTTTTGATAGTTTAATCAAAACTTTCTTTCAATTAAGTGGATATCGATATCTCTAGTTTTATTTTTAAAATGGACATTACATGTTTGGACATACATTTATACTCGTTTAAGCATTATATCTATGATATATATTAAATTTGGGGCATTGTCAATGTTGCACTTGCAATTCTAAAGGTGTAAATAATCAAGATATATATACCCTCATGAAATTTTAAACTTTTGTTAAAGACCTTCGAATAATGAAATTCTAGGTTTGCATACGTTTTACATGAAAACATATCCTAATTCTTTAATATCTATAAAACACAAACAAAACTATTTTTTTCAAATTTTATTAACAAGTAAGATAGTTAATAACAACTATATGTTATCTGTTTGATATATTTACCTTTTTCGGCAGTAAAATGGTTAAGATATTTTTTGTATTGAAAGATGATCTTAATACTTGGTGTCTTACGAGAGAGAGAGAGAGAGAGAGAGAGAGAGAGAGAGAGAGAGAGAGAGAGAGAGAGAGAGAGAGAGAGAGAGAGAGAGAGAGAGAGAAACGATGCCAACCACTATATTAAGTATAGTGTACGTATTGTAACAGGCAATTACAATGTATAATCCTAATTATTCATTATAAATGCACTGTATTGTAACGAAAGCCATAAGTGTATTTACTAAGTAGTATTACCATTTCTATAATATAAATTTAGCTATATAAAAGACCCAAATGGATAAATTACAATGCATTATAATAACACACTAATAGTAATATTTTAAGAAATGAAGTCTATTTTCTTCATTATTGTTCTCGTTTCAAGCCTTGTTTCAATGGCTAGTGCAACTCCAGGCACTGCTACCTTTTACCAACAATATACTCGTAAGTGTTTACTCTCTGCCCCACTACTGATGGTTTAGGATTAACCATTATGATTACATGATATGTACATATATAGACATATATATACTTTAATATATAAAAATATAAGTTTATGTAATATGGAGTGGATCTATAAGAGGTATATATATATATTGGAAATAAGTATTTCAGTTCCTGACATACGTAAATTGTGTAAATAACTTTTGAAATAGCATCTGCATGTTATGGGAGCACCCCTGAGGGAGTGATGATTGTCGCAGCAAGTGATCCTTTATGGGCTGGAGGAGCCATTTGTGGAAAGATGTTCACAGTTAAATGCACTGGTGCCACAAATGATGTCCCTCACCCATGCTATGATGGTAAAACGGTCACTGTTAAAATTGTTGATCACTGTCCAGATTGTGGCGGAACCCTAGACCTTTCTAAAGAAGCATTTGAATCCATTGCCGACCCTGTCGCTGGAGTTATCAAAATTGAGTATTGGTAGTTGAATTACTGACGAAGGACCGTATAATTAATGCTTGGATTATTTCTTGTTTTATTGTTTTTGGATCAATAATAAGCTATGGCATTTTGAAATCAACGAGAGTTACTATTACTATGTGAATAAAAAGTTTTGGATTTAAACGTAATATTTTGTTTCAATTCCACTACTTTTGTAATTATTCTGAATTTGTTTCGTCTTACACATTTTTCTTTATTTTGAACGGAAAACTACACTCAATGGATTATTCTTCAAGGCTACATCACTATTCTAGATGGGATTTGAACACTAAGCCATATAGGTTGATAAAGGGAACAATGTCGATTCCTAATACTCTTGAGATTTTAAATTAAGCGGTAACATTTTGTTCCATGAAATCTCTAACCCGACACCGAATTCATTTTTGTCACAGATTTGTAGAATCCATTTCTTCTAAATATCATTTATTACCTTAAGAATATTTTTAAATACTAAACAAGGTGTTCCATTTTTTTCATTAACACCAAACTTTTTTGTGTACGAGTTGTTCTTTCCAATTTTAATTTATGCATCTTTGCTTTATTATTTATGCAATATAGACAACATACTAAATGAATAATAGGCTTCAAAGATGGAAATTGCAACAGACGGCGTCTGTCACTAAGTTCATGATGGAACCACGCAGAAATAACTACGAAATGTGCATTCAATTGGTTTTAGAATATAATTACGATATCTATGACGATGAATCATCATCACAATTTGCAAGACTACCATCCCTCACATATCGATCGCAACTCCTTGGCCTCTATGCATAGTTCCTTGTTACAAAATTACTATAATCAAATACCACAATTTGTTTTCATAAATAAACATTTTAAAGTAAGCCACTTATGTACCACTTCCATTTCAATCCTTCCATGAATCTACCTTTACCAACTCCATATTCAATAATTGTCATGCAAGAATTCAACATTGTATTTTTTTTCTTTTGTATCAAGAGAATCAACAAAGGCGAGGTCACCACCGTTTCAAGGGGTTTCTATCGCACCATGTGTCCAACCAAAATTTAGTATAACCACCTTTTCCAACATTTTTAGATATCAATGAGAACGAATCAATATCCTTTTTGAAATACAATCTTACCACCTCTAATCCTATGCAACTATGTTTTAGTCTAGTTTTTTTTCATGTTTTGTTGATAAATGAAACACTCTAAGAGTACAAGCGATTACCAAACTATTCTTGGTACTACGATATCTAATGAAGACGGAATATCCATTGAAAAAAATGGGATATGTTAGCGTATTCGTCATCATTTTTAATTTCCTTTAATACATGATTCCATTTGATATTCAATAGTGAAACACTAGCCCTTTCAATCATAATGATAAAAAAAGAAAACGGAATCGGTTCTACTTGCTTGAGACCACAACTATGTATAATTTATTTATTTGGGGTACAATTAATAAGAATTGAAATAAACCAGAAGGTCACGCTTTAATCCACTCTCGTCGAGTATCACCAAACCCCATAGGCATTATAATTTGGAAAAGAAAAATCCAGTTTATATAGTCATAAGCTTCTCTGTATCTACTTTAAGGACCATCGCGGTCCTTTTCCTATATTTACACCAACCTAGGATTCTATTAACAATAATCGGCTCATCCTTTGCATTCATTTAATTAACACACTTTTTTTATTCGCTCGATGCAACGATGCTCTCTAAGTTAAAGTTAAACTCGACCTACTATATAATGAAGATGTGAGTATTGGTTTGCGGAATTTTACATCTTATTCTTTTTTTTTATAAATACTTCTGAGAGAATTCTTTCGCAACTAGGTTCGGTGTAGATACATCTAAAAGAATTCGGTGGCGACTATATTTTTTTTCGATTTGCTCTGTGTCCTAAAGTCCTAATTTTATCTATATGTTTCGTTTGTGTTCATGAAAGATTTCTTATTGGTTTATATTCATAGTATCATATTTTGGTTATTTTAAGAGTAAAAGTATCTTATTAGTTTTGATAGTTGAATCAAAACCTTCTTTCAATTAAGTGGATATCGATATCTCTAGTTTTATTTTTAAAATGGACATCACATGTTTGGACATACATTTTCACTCGTTTAAGCATTATATCTATGATATATATTAGATTTGGGGTAATGTCATTGTTGTACTTGCAATTCTAAAGGTTTAAATAATCAAGATATATATACCCTCATGAAATTTTAAACTTTTGTTAAAGACCTTCGAATAATTAAATTCTAGGTTTACATACCTTTTACATGAAAACATATCCTAATACTTTAATATCTATAAAACACAAACAAAACTATTTTTTTCAAATTTTATTAACAAGTAAGATAGTTAATAACAACTATATGTTATCTATTTGATAACTTTACCTTTTTCGGCAGTAAAATGGTTAAGATATTTTTTGTATTGAAAGAAGATCTTAATACTTGGTGTCTAACGAGAGAGAGAGAGAGAGAGAGAGAGAGAGAGAGAGAGAGAGAGTCTTTCAAGAAAGGTCTCATATTCAAATAATAAGCAAAATATAATTGTTTTATTAAAATGTGAAGATAATAGATTGAAACGATGTCAACCACTATATTAAGTATAATGTCCATATTGTAAGAGACCATTACAATGTATAATCCTAATTATTCAGAATATGGAGGGGATCTATAAGAAGTATATATATTGGAAATAAGTATTTCAGTTCTTGACATACGTAGATAGTGTAAATAACTTTTGAAATAGCATCTGCATGTTATGGGAGCACCCCTGTGGGAGTGATGATTGTCGCAGCTAGTGATCCTTCATGGGATGGAGGAGCCATTTGCGGAAAGATGTTCACAATTAAATGCACCGATGCCACAAACGATGTCCCTCACTGTAACAACCCATTATTTCACGTCAAAAAATAAAATATTAAATAAACTCAATATCAAGGAATAAAGTGATAGCAATCATTTCAAGGATTCTGATGATATAAAGAATACCGAAATCTGAGTTATAACGAAGAAGTTATGACCTATTGAAGTTTTGCGACAGAACCGGCACAACGCTGTGTGATGTAAAAAGTGAGTTTACAATCGAATGCTTTTTGCCTTAACAATCAAAATGAAAGTTGTAGAATTCGTTAAACCGAGATCATTCATAAAAAGAACGTCCAAATCCGACTTCATATGAAGAAGTTATGATTTTTCAAAAATTCGGCATAGCAGTATACAACCGAAATTTCGAATTAAAGATCGAGCGATTTTTAGCCGACACAACCTAAACGAGAATCGAAGATCTCATCATTTTTAGTTCAACAGTAAAAAGACAGACGGAAACGGATGTCGGATGAAGGAGTTATGAAATTTTAACGGACTTTTCTTGTCCCGGCCTATTAAAAATATAACATTAATAATAAAGTCAAAATTAGCCAACGGAGTCAAAACGAAAGTTGTAGAACATGGTCTCACCTACGCGTGTATATAAAACACGTCAAAAACGGAGCTCGTATGCGAAAATTATGAATTTTTGAAGTTTGAAAAATATAAGTACGCCCCGCGTACTTAATTACGCCCAACATACTCAAAAGCTGGGCCTCGCATTTTCCACGTCGCGGTTACCCTCACATGCAACACGTATCTCGCAACATCGACACGTCCGAAGCCACATATCACTGTACGCCCCACGTACGAGACGTACGCCCAGCATACTGCTGCTCACATTAGTACGCCCAGCGTACCAAATATTTGCGCCCAACATAAATCCACTTTCAGCCACTATACATAAGGTGCGAAGCCTCCAGGTTTTGGTTAGAAATTTACACACACTTATACCTCAAACACCCTCTCAAACCCCTCTAAAACCCCTGAAGCTGAGGGATACCCCCCTAACACCCAAAGAAAGCCCGGAGCCCCGAAGTCCTCGAGAAAATAATCTTTTCCAGTCGAAACTCTACCTGCGTAATGTCTGGTTTTCAATAAAACTCACCTTTTCTTCAAGAAAGATCCTTTCTAGAAACGAAACGCTGCCCAAATCACCAATTATAAGGTGAGTTCATACCCCCATATTTTTCTAAGCTTTTTCAATGTTTTTTAGGGGGGGGGGGAATACAAGTAAAAAAAAAGAAATTGTGTATTTAAAAATATAATTTACTTATTATGCTTTCTTACCGTTAATATGTATTTAAACGTGAAACTTGTTAAAACATGGAAATAAACTATAATAGGTATAGTTTATGGATTATATGAACTATTTTACAAAGTCCAGGTTAAAACATGGAAATAAACTTATAAACTATAAAAGGTATAGTTTATGGAACAAAGGGATCTTTTTACAAAAATTACATGTTATTACAAAAAGGTTTTTCACTTTATGTAAACTAATTAATACAGGATTGTGAACCGCTTGATGTACCACTCATGGTACCCGTTAGAATCCTAATTATAAACAGAGTCTCCTTGAGAGAGAGCGTGTGTTTGTGTATAGATCTATGCGAGACACACTATGTATTAGTATGGTTATAATGAATATTCACAATAAGTATTAACTAACTATTTACGTAAAGATATACTTTTTCTTAAACAGTTTCAAGGGATATTAACTATGTGATTACTCAGTATATACAATAGTGTTATATAAAATTGAAGTCCGGTAGACAGTGGAATGTGTAACTTCGGCCTCATTTCCTGTTCCTTGTTTGGTTGTGGACTTAGGGCAGATTCACCCATTCAACTGTCTATTCGATATCGGTTATATACAACTCGTAGGTACTAAGTGATCATAGGAGGGTCTTATCGTCACGTCGAGTTTTCAGGACAAACACATCTTCAGCTAGCTGTTCTTATAAATAAAACTAAGTATCATTGAACTAAGTATAGTAATTATAATTGTGCTTTTTGGTCTTGGAATGATTAAGACTACAAATCGGTTTTATAGAAAATATAGGATTTTGTATGATAAACATAGTTATTTTTAAAGGTAGACAGTTTTCGATTTAACTTTCTGAAAACAATAACATTTATTACTGAAAACAATGTTTTACAGTAGAGTAAGTGGAACTAGGAACATAATTACAAAAGGTTCAACACTTATTTACAAACTAGTATAACATAAAGGACCTTTAATGGTTAATTCTATAATTCCTTAGTTTATACATCAGAGTTATATATAAATAATATCCGATAGGCAGTGGAATGTGTGACTTCCGCCTCATTTCCTGTTCCTTGTTTGGTTGTGGACTTAGGGCAGATTCACACATTCAACTGTCCGTTCGATATTAGGTTATATATAGTTAGTATAAACTAAGTAATTATAGAAGGAACTATTATGGTTACCATTTTACCAAGAAAATATAGGATTTTCTGAAGGAAACACATTCATTATATCTAAAAGAATCATTAATGTTAATTCTGTGATTACGTGGTGAATAAACTAGAGATATATGTAATGAAGATCCGACCGACAGTGGAATGTGTGACTTCCGCCTCATTTCCTGTTCCTTGTTTGGTTGTGGGCTTAGGGCAGATCCACACATTCAACTCTTTATTCGATCTGAAATATATATAATTTGTATTCATTAAGTAATCGAAGAAGTAACGAGTACGGTCAAATTACTCATTAAGAAAATATAGGATTTTCTGGAGGAACAGGCGAACTTTTCCAAAGAACAAAGAGTATACTTTTTAAAACAAAAATACTTATGAACTCACAAACTTTAATGTTGACACTTTTTCAAACCACTTGTATTCTCAAGATCATTAGTAGGAAGGTACCTTCTCAGGTGTTACGAAGACGGAGCATAGTAGCATTACGTCTTAACTTTTGCTATAGTTTTAATGTAAATCATGAAATGTTTTGAACATAATGTAAACTTTATATTATTAATACGATGATTGTTGTTACTTTCATTACTATGATGCATGTGTTGTGATACTTAACATGACGTCATCCGCCCCCGAACGTTACCGTCGTTCCGGTATGGGGGTGTGAAACTCACCCATGCTATGATGGTAAAACGGTCACTGTTAAAATTGTTGATCACTGTCCAGGTTGTGGCGGAATCCTAGACCTTTCTAAAGAAGCATTTGAATTCATTGCCGACCCTGTCGCCGAAGTTATCAAATTTAACTATTGGTAGTTGAATTACTGACGAAGGACCGTATAATTAACGCTTGGATTATTACTTGTTTTATTGTTTTTGGATCAATAATAAGCTATGACATTTTGAAATCAACGAGAGTTACTATTACTATGTGAATAAAAAGTTTTGGATTTAAACGTAATATTTTTTTTCAATTCCACTACTTTTGTAATTATTCGGTATTAGTTTGGTCTTACGCATTTTTCTTTATTTTGAACGGAAAACTACACTCATTGGATTATTCTTCAAGGCTACGTCACTATTCTAGATGGGATTTGAATACTAAGCCATATATGTTGATAAAGGGAACAATGTCGATTCCTAATACTCTTGAGATTTTAAATTAAGTGGTAACATTTTGTTCCATGGAATCTCTAACCCGACAACAAATTCATTTTTTTCACGAATTTGTAGAATCCATTTCTTCTAAATATCATTTGTTACCTTAAGAACATTTTTAAATACTAAACAAGGTGTTACATTTTTTCATTAACACCAAACTTTTTTTTTGTACGAATTGTTCTTTCCAGTTTTAATTTATGCATCTTTGCTTTATTATTTATACAATATAGACAACATACTACATGAATAATAGGCTTCAAAGATTGAAATTGCAACAGACGGCGTCTGTCACTAAGTTCATGATGGAACCACGCAAAAATAACTACGAAATGTGCATTCAATTGGTTTTAGAATATAATTAAGATATCTATGATGATGAATCAACATTAAAATTTGCAAGACTATCATCCCTTACATATCGATCACAACTCCTTGGCCTCTATGCATAGTTCCTTGTAAGAACATTAATATAATCCAATACCACAATTTGTTTTCATAAATAATTATTTTAAAGTAAGCCACAGTGAAGATACGAACACCCTCCAAATTTCAATATTACTATTCCCATGATGAATGGCAAGGTAGTAATTTCGAAGTGTGACTAACCCATTATGTACCACTTCCATTTCAATCCCTACATGAATCTACCTTTACCAACTCCATATTCAATAATTGTCATCCTAGAATTCAACATTGTATTTTTTTTCTTTTGTATCAAGAGAATCAACAAAGGCGAGGTCACCACTGTTTCAAGGGGTTTCTATCGCACCATGTCTCCAACCAAAATTTAGTATCACCACCTTTTCCAACTTTTTTAGATATCAATGAGAAGGAATCAATATCCTTTTTGAAATACAATCTTACCACCTCTAATCCTATGCAACTATGTTTTAGTCTAGTTTTTTTTTCAAGTTTTGTTGATAAATGAAACACTCTAAGAGTACAAACGATTACCAAACTATTCTTGGTACTACGATATCTAATGAAGACGGAATATCGATTTAAAAAAGATAGGATATGTTAGCGTATTCGTCATCATTTTGTATTTCCTTTAATACATGATTCCATTTGATATTTAATAGTGAAAGACTAGCCCTTTCAATCACAATGATAAAAAAGAAAAGGAAATCGGTTCTACTGGCTTGAGACCACAACTATGAATAATTTATTTATTTGGGGCACAATTAATAAGAATTGAAATAAACCAGAAGGTCGCGCTTTAATCCACTCGCGCCGAGTATCACCAAATCCCATAGGCACTATAATTTGGAACAGAAAAATCCAGTTTATATAGTCATAAGCTTCTCTATATCTAATTTAAGGACCATCGCGTTCCTTTTCCTATATTTACACCAATCTTGGATTCTATTAACAATAATCGGCTCATCCTTTGCATTCATTTAATTAATACAAATTTTTTTTATTCGCTCGATGCAACGATGTTGTCCAAGTTAAAGTTAAACTGGACCTACTATATAATGAATATGTGAGCATTGGTTTGCGGAATTTTACATCTTATTCTTTTTTTTTATAAATACTTCTGAGAGAATTCGTTCGTAACTTGGGTTCGGTGGAGATACATCTTAAAGAATTCGGTGACGACTATATTTTTTTCGATTTGGTCTGTGTCCTAAAGTCCTAATTTTATCTATATGTTTCGTTTCTGTTCATGAAAGATTTCTTATAGGTTTATATTCATAGTATCATATTTTGGTTATTTTAAGAGTAAAACTATCTTATTAGTTTTGATAGTTTAATCAAAACTTTCTTTCAATTAAGTGGATATCGATATCTCTAGTTTTATTTTTAAAATTGACATTACATGTTTGGACATACATTTGTACTCGTTTAAGCATTATATCTATGATATATATATATATATATATATATATATATATATATATATATATATATATATAGATATTAAATTTGGGGCAATGTCAATGTTGCACTTGCAATTCTAAAGGTTTAAATAATCAAGATATATATACCCTCATGAAATTTTAAACATTTGTTAAAGACCTTCGAATAATGAAATTCTAATTTTAGATACCTTTTACATGAAAACATATCCTAATTATTTAATATCTATAAAACACAAACAAAACTATTTTTTTCAAATTTTATTAACAAGTAACATTGTTAATAACAACTATATGTTATCTATTTGATATCTTTACCTTTTTCGGCAGTAAAATGGTTAAGATATTTTTTGTATTGAAAGAAGATCTTAATACTTGGTGTCTTACGTGTGTGTGTGTGTGTGTGAGAGAGAGAGAGAGAGAGTCTTTCAAGAAAGGTCTCATATTCAAATAATATGCAAAATATAATTGTTTTATTAAAATGTGAAGATAATAGATTGAAACGATGTCAACCACTATATTAAGTATAATGTCCATATTATAACAGACCATTACAATGTATAATCCTAATTATTCATAATAAATGCATTGTATTGTAACGAAAGCCATAAGTGTATTCTAAGTAGTATTACCGTTTCTATAATATAAATTTATCTATACAAAGGATCCAAATGGATAACTTACAATGCATTATAATAACACACTAATAGTAATATTTTAAGAAATGAAGTCTATTTTCTTCACTATTGTTCTCGTTTCAAGCCTTGTTTCAATGGCTAGTGCAACTCCAGGCACTGCTACCTTTTACCAACAATATACTCGTAAGTGTTTACTCTCTGCCCCACTACTGATGGTTTAGGATTAACCATTATGAGTACATGATATGTACATATAGAGACATATACATAATTTAATATATAAATATATAAGTTTAAGTAATATGGAGTGGATCTATAAGATATATATTGGAAATAAGTGTTTCAGTTCCTGACATACGTAAATTGTGTAAATAACTTTTGAAATGGCATCTGCATGTTATGCGAGCACCCCTGAGGGAGTGATGATTGCCACAGCAAGTGATCCTTGATGGGATGGAGGAGCCATTTGTGGAAAGATGTAATGCACCGGTGCCACAAACGTTGTCCCTCACCCATGCTATGATGGTAAAACGGTCACTGTTGAAATTGTTGATCACTGTCCAGGTTGTGGCGGAACCCTAGACCTTTCTAAAGAAGCATTTGAATCCATTGCCGACCGTGTCGCTGGAGTTATCAAAATTGAGTATTGGTAGTTGAATTACTGACGAAGGACCGAATAATTAACGCTTGGATTATTTCTTGTTTTATTGTTTTTGGATCAATAATAAGCTATGCCATTTTGAAATCAACGAGAGTTACTATTACTATGTGAATAAAAAGTTTTTGATTTAAACGTAATATTTTGTTTCAATTCCACTACTTTTGTAATTATTCCGAATTTGTTTCGTCTTACGCATTTTTCTTTATTTTGAACGGAAAACTACACTCAATGGATTATTCATCAAGGCTACGTCACTATTCTAGATGGGATTTGAACACTAAGCCATATAGGTTGATAAAGGGAACAATGTTGATTCCTAATACTCTTGAGATTTTAAATTAAATGGTAACATTTTGTTCCATGAAATCTCTAACCCGACACCAAATTCATTTTTTTCACGGATTTGTAGAATCCATTTCTTCTAAATATCATTTGTTACCTTAAGAATATTTTTAAATACTAAACAAGGTGTTACATTTTTTTCATTAACACCAAACTTTTTTTTGTACAAATTGTTCTTTCCAATTTTAATTTATGCATCTTTGCTTTATTATTTATACAACATAGACAACATACTAAATGAATAATAGGCTTCAAAGATGGAAATTGCAACAGACGGCGTCTGTCACTAAGTTCATGATGGAACCACGCAGAAATAACTACGGAATGTGCATTCAATTGGTTTTAGAATATAATTACGATATCTATGACGATGAATCAACATCACAATTTGCAAGACTACCATCCCTCACATATCGATCGCAATTCCTTTGCCTCTATGCATAGTTCCTTGTTAGAAAATTAATATAATCCAATACCACATTTTTTCCATAAATTTTAAAGTAAGCCAGAGTCAAGATACGAACACCCTCCAAATTCCAATAATACTATTCCCATGATGAATGGCAAGGTAGTAAATTTGAAGTGTGACTGACCAATTATGTACCACTTCCATTTCAATCCTTCCATGAATCTACCTTTACCAACTCCATATTCAATAATTGTCATGCTAGAATTCAACATTGTATTTTTTTTTTCTTTTGTATCAACAGAATCAACAAAGGCGAGGTCACCACTGTTTCAAGGGGTTTCTATCGCACCATGTGTCCAACCAAAATTTAGTATCACCACCTTTTCCAACTTTTTTAGATATCAATGAGAAGGAATCAATATCCTTTTTGAAATACCATCTTACCACCTCTAATCCTATGCAACTATGTTTTAGTCTAGTTTTTTTTCATGTTTTGTTGATAAATGAAACACTCTAAGAGTACAAGCGATTACCAAACTATTCTTGGTACTACGATATCTAATGAAGACGGAATATCCATTTAAAAAAGTGTTAGGGTGCAAAGTCACGCTTGGATGTGGCTTACCTTTATTGATGTGTAAATGAGTTGTCTTTCCTTTATAAGGAAGTGAGTGACACTCATATTTAGGAATGATCATTTTGGAGTGTTAGACTAGAGAGAGAAATTTGTACAAACCCATTTGTATATCCTTTCTAGATCTAATATGAGCTTACACAAATTTATTTACTCCTTGTGTTCTTGAGTTTACATGATAATTCACTTGATCTTCGTGTTTTGAGAGTGTTTTGTGTTCTAGAAATCAAAATTTTTCATGATTTGATCCATAATTCGATTTTCTCTCTCTAGAATACTTGTTTGTACCACTTTCTCTCACCAGAATTTGGTTCATATTCACTTTCTCTCTAGAGATCTTCTTGATTTTCACTTTCTCTCTCTAGAAAACCCAAGTTCATATCGTTTGATTCGAAAGAAAAGATGCAATTATGGAGAAATGGATGATACAGAGTGAAGATTTTCAAAGTGAATGTACTTTTGAATATCTTCTTTATAGCTTGACCGTTGGATTGAAAAGTGAAAGGGATATCGTTGTAGATGGAGAAAAGAATGAAGTTGGAGAATTAATTAGTTGTCCAATTTATCAAACCAAAGATTTTTTTGATCGTTTGATTACAACATATCAAAAGAGACGAAGAAATAAGAAAGAAGGAGAAGTCATAAAAGGAATTCCTTGTTCTGAATGCAAATATGCAAGCAATAAACTTGAATATTATGCAGACTGTCGTGAAGCTCGGGAAGGTGTTCTTGATGATGATCATGATGTTTAAGAAAAAGGAGTTCAAATTGATTTTCAAGATGAAAAAGTTTTTTGCTCGATTGGAGTTCAAACCGAAGATATTTTGTGTTCTTGTGATTCGTTTGAAGGAATGATTCTTTATCGGAAACCGGTGATCCAAGAAAATCACAAGTATCAAACTCCAAAAGATTTGATTCAAACTCACAAAGTTGATGTTGTGAAAAGTGGGTTTGTTCATGAAATCAAGTCTTCAAGATGCAAAAATATGAGAAAGAAAAAGAAGAAGAAGATCAAACGCAAAAACAAGCGGGTTTACTCACAAAAATCGTCAAATGTTGTGAAGCCGAAATCCGTGAAGCAAATTTGGGTTCCAAAGCAACAATCTCCAAAGGTTGCATTGAATTTGAAGTCAAAACTGTGACAACCCGAAACTTTTTCCGTTATCCTTACCCAGTTTCCATTAATAAAATTTGGGTTTTTATTTAATTCCGTCAAATTTCTTAGTTTGCGAAGGACCTTGCGTTTTAAATAAATCAATTCGGATTTATTTCCGTTCACGTTAGTATTATTTTTGGTCTAACGGAATATTCTAAGCTTAGTTCAATCAAAGTTTGGGTCCAAGAATGAGTTTTTCCAAGTCAAAGAGTAGTATCCGAGCCAAACACCCATTCGAGAGGAGTTTACGGCCGCAAACTCAGTTTACGACCGTAAACCCTGTTCACGGCCGTAAACCCTCCACCCCACCCCTTGGCCATAAACTCACCCTTATATAAGGGATGAGTGGCCTTCATTTCTCACTTTACACATCTCAGGAGCTTTCTCTCTCTACTCTCTCTCTCTCTCTCTACAATTTTCGAAATTGCTCAAGGACCCTCAAGAATGTAAGTGATTCTTCACTTTGATTGTGTTTCTATCTCACTTCTAGTGGTAAATCCATGTTCCTATCCCATGAATCTCATCTTTTTCTAGATTTTCTCTCTCACCAAGAACACCAAGAACACACGTTAGTTCTTGGTGGCTAAAAACCTCATTTCAAGCTTCTTAACAGTAAGTAACTACCATCTGTACTTGATCTCTACTAGGAACCATCGATTTTCGCCTAAAAATCGACCTGAAACGCATGAACTGAGTGTTTACGGCCGTACTCCCTTCAATGGTCGTAAACTCCATTTTTGGTCGATTATTGACCTTTAAACTCTTCCTTGAACTGGGCACGAGGCTTAGAACACTTCCAGAAGGCTATAAAGGACCTTGAAACACCGAAAATCACACCTTTCACCAAGTGTTTATGGCCGTAAGCCCATGGGCCGTAAACCCATGGACCGCAAACACTTGGGCCGTAAACATATAGGCCGTAAACCCTGTTGGGCCGCAAACCCTTGATCGTACACTCCTTTTACGACCGCAAACTCCCCTTTTCAATCACATGTGATTCTAACACTTAATTTTAAGTGTTTCCTAGTCCCTAAGGTGGTTCTTTCCATAACAACTACTGTTATGCCCTCACCTAATGCATATATGTACTTTTACATGCTAAATAGGATCCGTTTGTGCCCGAGGCTTTATTTGACACTCAGCAATTCCTAGCAACTTACACTCGAATCCCACGTCAAACAGTGAGTTCATACCCCTACACTTTTTCCGAGTTTTTCATGTTTTCAGGGGGGAATACAAGCAAAAGTACAAGAAAACTTGTGCTCAAAGTATATTATTTTGTATAAAATAATTATATGTTCAGTATGCTTTTAACACAGAAAACAGTTTTACCAAACGATTAAGAAATCAACTCGTAGAAATAGTTTTCAAAACTAAAGCAATGAACTTGTGAATCTTGTCATAAAATGTGATATTTTATAAAGGATTCATACACATCATAAACAGGATTTTCGGTATTATTACTGTTGGATTAGTGTCTAAGCCCGTAACCATATTTGTCAAGTACTTGACCCGATTGTGCATGGTCCTTTTGGGTTGCCTTCACCAAAGCAACTTGACTGGAGAAATAATAGAGAAAGAGGTTATTATGATTTATTAATATGTTATAAGAATAACATATTAAAGGAGAAATCATATTTGTTTAATTAATATCGGTCAATAATTAATTAAGAATTAATTTTGTGATCAAATGTAATTAATTAAACTAGAGGGGTTGAATTGTAATTATGTGATAGTTACAAAATATGGTAATGGTTATCCTAAATATGGGTTGAACGAATTCAAGGAGATAAGGATCCTTGAAATCGTCCAAAGGATAAAGGATAAGGGATTTCAAGGCTTATCTTATGATTGCTTGGTGGGCAAGCAACTAGATAAGGATAAGGACTAAAACCCTAATCTCTACACCTATATAAAGACCCCTAAAGCTCATGAATTCATATATGCCTTGTCTAGGGTTCCTATGGACGAATTTCACACCTCTTCCCTCTCTCTATTACCTCTCCATTTGCTCTTGGTGTTTGTGAGCCATTAGAGGTACTACACTTGTGGTACTTGCTTTCAAAGACAAGAAGATTCAAGATTTAAGTTGTTATTACAATATAACAACAAGAGGTATGTATTTCATCTTTCCTTGTGGATTTTGAAATTCCTAGAAGTCTTTTAGGGTTCTTCAAGTGTTCATAATGTTGTGTATCTAATAGTGAAAACATAGATCCAATTCTAGGGTTGCATGCACACATAGGATTGTTTGTACAAAACCCATCAGTGGTATCAGAGCCTTTGGTTAACTTGTTTTCAATTAGTATTATTCAATTGTATGAACTTGACATATTAGGGTTTATTGCCAATAAACCCTAGGAGGCTAGGATTTTCGAGATTAGGGTTTGCAAACCCTAATTTGCAAAAGTTTGAATAAGATTTTCAAACCCTTTCCTTAAACCTTTAAATTTCGAAATCTAGGGTTTGTCTTAATCCCTTGATTTTCGAAATTGGCCTCCTCCCCAAGATAAGATCCTAAATTTTAGGGATTTGGATTATCCCATATCTTGTAATTATCCTTTAATTGTTATATATGGTAATTAAAGATTTTGAATTATCCTATCCCATGATTTTCGAATTTTAGAGGGATTAAAAGGATTAGGATAAATTAATTGTTTAATTGGTAATTATCCTTCATGATTTAGATAATCCCTTATGATTTAATAATTTAAATTAATAGTTTAATTCAAGATAATTATTAAATCAAGAGTTTTAATATTTAAAATTTTAATTTAAATAGTATTAAATTTCGAAAATTTTAAAGTGAAATTAAAACCTAATTGTTTTGAAAAGTTTCAAAACTTGCCCTCAAGTTTTGGAATTTAAATTGTTTGATTAAAAGGTTTAATTTTGAAAAAGTCTAAATTCTAAAACCCTAATTTTGAAAAGTTCATATTACACCCTTATGGTTATTAAATTAGTTAAGTGTATAACTAAAAGAGAGTTAATAAATCCATAATGATATGGTTTATATTTAATTAAATTAAAAGTGTAATTTATAAAATTAAACCACCTAGTATTTTAAAAGTGTAAAATACACCCTTATACTATATATATATATATATATATATAACATTGAAAGTCTAATATTATATATGTATAACTAAAATGCTAGTCTTACCGTTAGTAGGCCTCATTCACAAAGCCGATCTATAAGGGGGGTATAAGGTTATGGCCTATAAAATGGCCGTTTAATGGGTGTCCACTCTCACCCACCGCTTCCTTGATTGGTGGAGGGTCGTTAGCCGAACGGGTAGGATAGGGCAAACCCTTTCCATTAAAAGTATAATGAAGTATAAAGTAACTAAATGTTTTTACAAAATTCCCAATCTTAGTTACTTTAGGCAAAAGTGAATTGATGCAATCCCATGAAATTACACTTTGTGCCCTTGCGAAGACGTTAGTGGAACACGTGTGGTTAACCGGCACACTAAATGGTTCTAAGCAAAGGTAGCAAAGGATGACTCATTGTTTGTCATAGTTCGGTGGAGCGTGTGTGGTTAACCGGCACATCGAATATGTGATTGTAACATTGGGGGCACCATGTAAGTTTGCATGGTTATTCACACCCTGTTTTGTGATCCTCGGCATCCCAGTCACAAATCGAGGGGCATATCGAGATTTAAACATGCCATTGAAAAGTTCAATGAATCTCAAAAGATCTAGGAATTTTCAATAGATTTAAAACTAAATTTCTTTTTCGTTTTTCATGGTGGAAATTAGTGAATCGTCATTCACTTACCTTCAAATGTTCTGCAATTTGGGTTACGGCATCCCTCTCCCAAATTGTAGAGTATTGTGTTGGGTCCTAGCCTTAATATCTCATTTGGGTGATTTATTAAGGATTCAATCAATCAACTAACTTGAATTTTTCTCCCGTTTTGTAGATGTCAAAGTATGACAACTATGGTCTTCCCAAATCCCGTGGAACAAGCTTTTCACATGAAAATGATATTCGATGATTCGATCGGGGAACAAGAGATCATGCTTCACTTCCTCCACCTCCTCCTATTATTCTCCCTAACCCACAAGTTCAAAAGATTGAAAAGTTCAAACTCACTCAAGTCCTTTTGGCAAGTAAACATGAAGAAGGAAAATCAGTGTGTGCACACGTCCTAGAGATGAAGTCACACATTGATAAGTTAAGAATGTTGGGATCGGTTGTCTGTGAGGAGCTGGCTGTTGACTGGGTCCTTTAGTCACTTCCTGAATCATGTAGTGAGTTCGTTAGAGAGTACTGTATGATGCATCACAACGTGACCCTCATTGATCTCACCTATTTGCTTATAGCTGTTGAATCAGCAATGATTTGGCGTGCTGGTTAAGCAAATTTGTCTGGTGAGTCAAACTCCCAAACTGCAATGGGCACTGGCAACATCGGAAGTCTAGAAAGAACTAAGTCTATGATTGTCCGATGTGCTGTGCCAAAGGAGTCCATTTGATTTTATTGCCAAGAGAAGGGACATTGGAGACGAAGCTGCCCTAACTACCTGAGAAATCTAAGAGATGGGAGAGTCAAGATGCATGGCTCTACTTCAGGTAAAATCCATTAACTAACTCTTTTAAGTTCCTATTCTAGATTCTTAATACATGATGTAATAAGATTACATTTTGATGTTTTATAGGATCGAAGAAAAGAGAGGAAGCTTAAGGGAAGAAGTGAGCTGAATCTAATCGTGAAGAAATGGATTTCGATCGCATTGCTTGAATATTAGAATTTTGAGCTACTACTTGGAGTTAGAATAGATTGCTATGAAATATGTATTAACATATTTTTCAATTAAATTGCATTGTAAGGACAAATTTTTCCGCAATAAAATAAATTTTGATTTTATATTATTTATTTATCCTTGCAATGGCGTGTATGAAAAAATTGATGTTTGTAAGTTTCTATTATTAGCAATAATGGATTTGATTCTTAATTGTATTATTTATGGATAGGTCTTAATGATGAAGAACCATATCTCAATTAATCCTCTAAGTGAGTCTTAGTGCAATTGTATGTCTGAGAAGAGGAATCAAGAATTGAAGAAATGGTTAAATCAAGAAGTCAATCATACTTCGTTCCAAAAACAAGTCTTAGAGTTAAGATTGTGACATTGAGTGACAAGTCTTAAGAAGGTTTATAACATTCATCAAATGTGGAAAGTTGTGATGTCTTGGATAAGACAAAGACCAACTAGGACCAATTTTGTGAAGTGTTTTGTCTTGATAAAAGCTACACTAACTCTTGAATATTTGTTTGTCGAGAAATGTTTATTGACAAGAGAATCTTATATGTCAAGGATTCATTGGGAGTCTTAATGGTCTTGAAAGGTTTCAAGAACAAATCAAGAATAAACCTTATCATTCATCACTAGCACACGACTTGAGGTTTACAACCTATCGTGTTGACACTAATTTTATTTCTGTGCCATTCCAATCGAGTTAATTATGCATGTGAGTTCTACGAGTTCTCAATGGATTGTATAGGGGCAAGACACCTTGTTCAATGGAAAGTACATTGAAACGAAGGGGTGAGCTGCTCAATAACTTGGAAGTAATAGTGGGACCCTTGATGGCAAGAAATTAAGAAGAACAAGTTCTATCCATAAGAGTTTAGATTTGTCACTAACATTATCTTGTGATTATGGTTATGACAAATTCACATGGATAAGAACGAATACACCACAAAATCTAAGTGTCATAAGGTTTCTTTCATTCATAAGAATGATTGTAAGGAAACACTTTCACTAAGAGAGATTTTGAAGATAGCATTATGTAATTTGGGTTTCTCAAATTCAACTATGATTACGGCATTCCTCTTCATAGTTCCAATTGTGGGAAATGGAAAATGGGTCTGAACATTTTAGACTTGTTGATATGAGTCCTAGAATCGTTTAGACATATACATATGAGTTGTCCAAGGAAAAGTGTATGGGTTTGAGAAGCTTAGATAAAGTCTTATCAAAGCATCTAGTATTAGAAATATGAACTTAAGAAATTGTTTTCTAGAAGTTCAGCTAATTTTTGAATACATGTCGATGCTAGTGGGAGCATAAGTGTTATGCTGGTAAAGAAATAATCATCATGTAAGTGGGAGCATGATTATTATGGTAAGTATTGCCAGTTAGCAATATTAATTATAGAAAACAAGAGTTATACTTTGCAAAGTTGTAAGGGTTGAAAAGTTGTTTTGCTATAATTAAGGGAGAGAATATTGTGCTTCATTTCAAATCTAAAGCTTAGATTGAGAAATTTTAATAAATTTAGTCAAAGGATACATAGTGTCTTCTTAAACTTCGATTATGATTACGGTATCCCTCTTCATAGTTCGAATTGTAAGAACGTGACACATAAAATATTATGGCAGAAGATTGATAGAGTATCGTATCTTTTTTGTAAGACATTATGCATCGTGTCCCATACGCTTCGGGTAAAGGATCGATTGAAATTGCTATAATATTTGACCATCCTAAAATTTTCCAAATGTCTAGCGCATTAAGAAGGGAAAAGGACAAGAATTGGTATTGACTAAGATAATTAAACAACTATCAAAGGACGACCCAAAAGTTCCCTGAGGATTGGTCGCTTGTGAGTAGTTGGAAGTATGGTATTGAATGGATCATATCAACATTATTATGAATAGATAAGATTCTATTAAGAATGAGTTATCATATGGTAAATATGGAAATGTTTCCATAATTGGGAGTTGGAAATTAAGAATTTACATGATTAGAAAATTTTATGCAAAAGGATGTTCAAAGGAATGTACTTTGAGTGAGAGACATCACATCTATAGAATTGTTCTGTAACAATTTTGATAGAGTACCTTGTGATTTCGTTGGCCGAGTCTTTGTGATTTTTGTGCCGTGACTTCACAAGAGGATCATTGCATAAAATATTAGAATTTGATATATTCTAAAAGGTGGCAAGAATTTGGTATTCTTACACTAATTATAAGGATTGGGGATTGTGAAATGAGTTGCATTTGAAAAGTTTCAATTAATCTATTTCACAAAGTATGGACCATAGGAAACCAAAGTGTGCATGCTTTGAGCATGGGACAATTGTGGTTATGATTCGAGTTATAAAGTTGATTATCTGAAACATTAAACAATGGATAATGAGTAATCGATATGGTGATAAATAAAAGGTGTTTTATTTATACTCAAAGGTTTGATACCATATAGGATTAGTATTATTCTTGTGTTTCTCTTTGCATGTTTTGACTTCCAGAATAATTGAGTTTATTAAGAATAATCGAATTATTCAAACGGTCCGCAGTCGTTCATATGTTGGAAGTAGGTATGAATGAAGACTGTCATGAATTGGTTTGTAGATTGTCTAAAGTGTATTAGACATAGCAAAGGTTTGCTGCAATGTTCATGAGTGCTTATGAATATGATTTTGAGCATTGGATTAAACCCACGCTCACTTGGATCGCTTCATGGATTTTATCACGAGCGATTGGTGAGACGATAATATCTTGTATTCTTGAAACCGAGATGTGTGAGTTGTATCTTGCGAATCGGTTACACATTGATAATATGTAAACGCACCAGTAACTTGGTGTTATAAAACTTATTGTTGTGTGTGATTTGGTGAGTGAGTGCAAGCAAACATTGAGTCAAAGTTTATCCGTTCCTTTTATCCAAAGTGGGATAAAAGCGATATTTGTGGGCCCCTCGATGATTTAGTGATGACAAACGTAAATGCTCGGCCGGGCTAGGGCTAATTTGATTTGTTCAATTAGTCAGTCGTCGTAAATCGGAAATCGGGAAACAACACATAGACTGAGAGAATGATTTCAATCCATGTCTCGTGTCTATACGATATCTAGAATGGAGGAATATATGATCTCTTATCTAAAGGACAGGTTACTGATAAGATCAGAGTTCGACAGCGTCTTTGAGAGCTACGATTGCTAATCGGGTAGTACTTACTATTATAGTTACTAGACTTATCCAAGTGGGAGACTGTTGGATTAGTGTCTAAGCCCGTAACCATATTTGTCAAGTACTTGACCCGATTGTGCATGGTCCTTTTGGGTTGCCTTCACCAAAGCAACTTGACTGGAGAAATAATAGAGAAAGAGGTTATTATGATTTATTAATATGTTATAAGAATAACATATTAAAGGAGAAATCATATTTGTTTAATTAATATCGGTCAATAATTAATTAAGAATTAATTTTGTGATCAAATGTAATTAATTAAACTAGAGGGGTTGAATTGTAATTATGTGATAGTTACAAAATATGGTAATGGTTATCCTAAATATGGGTTGAACGAATTCAAGGAGATAAGGATCCTTGAAATCGTCCAAAGGATAAAGGATAAGAGATTTCAAGGCTTATCTTATGATTGCTTGGTGGGCAAGCAACTAGATAAGGATAAGGACTGAAACCCTAATCTCTACACCTATATAAAGACCCCTAAAGCTCATGAATTCATATATGCCTTGTCTAGGGTTCCTATGGACGAATTTCACACCTCTTCCCTCTCTCTATTACCTCTCCATTTGCTCTTGGTGTTTGTGAGCCATTAGAGGTACTACACTTGTGGTACTTGCTTTCAAAGACAAGAAGATTCAAGATTTAAGTTGTTATTACAATATAACAACAAGAGGTATGTATTTCATCTTTCCTTGTGGATTTTGAAATTCCTAGAAGTCTTTTAGGGTTCTTCAAGTGTTCATAATGTTGTGTATCTAATAGTGAAAACATAGATCCAATTCTAGGGTTGCATGCACACATAGGATTGTTTGTACAAAACCCATCAATTACATGCAAATTGTTAGTCTAAAGTTGGAGACATGTCCTTGGTAACACTCCCACCGAATTCGAGAGTATAGGACTAGCACTTGTAACCAGAATCTCTTGTAGGGAGAGCGTGACTGCTGTGTATAGATCTATACGTGACTGACTATCCCGCACTTCGCTGCTAACTACAGTGGGACCATCAGGTCTACGGGTGACAAAGTCATAAAAAGATACTGGCCCCGTTACGTGCCATATCAAGTCTAAGTACGCTTATGACACTCGCAACCTAGATAACATAATTTACTTTTGTAATAATGAAACAAGTGAACTAACCTCAAAGTAATAACCGATTTGATTACTAGAGGGTATTAATAATACCCTTAGGATTTAGTTCACCACTTATTTAGTAGTTTTATTTATGTAATAAGGCTAATACACCTCACAGAGAGCAAACAGGGTTTTTCAAGGAAACTACGTCTAACGATACAAGTATGGTAGATACTTGTACACCTCAGACAAGAACAGATAACCAACTATCAACTTTTAAGGAAAATATAGGATTTTCCTGGGATAACTCAACCTTACATAAACAGGCTGTTTAACAAATAACTAATGGATAATCAAACATCTTTCATAAGAAAATATAGGATTTTCTTGGGAAACACTTTTCAAAGGATCAAAGAAACATTTCTTTCACCATAACTAAATACTTATGAACTCACCAGCTTTATGCTGATATTTTTAAAACTGCTTGTATTCTCAGGGCATCAATAGACAGGTACTCTTGCCAACTTTTGCAGAAGACGGAGCATTTTGGAGTCACGTCTTTTACTTTTGTTATATATTGTTATGTACAAACTATGTTTTGAAACAGATGTAAATAATCATATTAATGTAATGGTTGCGTTTACTTCGCTTGCTATGATACAATTGTTGTGATACTACGCATGACGTCACCCGCCCCCGGACGTTTCCGCCGTCCGTTCCGACGGTTCGGGGGTGTGACAGATTGGTATCGGAGCTATTGTTTATAGTGAACTAAGTATATCGAACCTTACATGGCATACAACTATAAACACAAAGGGGCTAAAGTGCTCTGAACTAAAAGTATACTTTTAAAATACAAGTATTTTTGCAAAAAGTATACAAGTATACCTACATACCAGAAACAATATCATGAGTAAAACAAAACAAACGTAGTTGGATGTTGGACACTGCGGTTAAATCTGGGCAGTTATGTAATCATGTCTAGGGTCAATATAGCCTGATCAACTATATTTATTTGAGACATGACCAACATGTGCTTAGGAGTGACTGTGGTGTTGCAACAGGCCTAAAACTTACCTAGTATCCATACAACAAGGTATCAAAAGAACAAAACATACAACTTAAAATACTGTAGGAGTATTTGAGCCAGAGTCGAATACATTGTAGAAATTCATTCCTAGTGTTGCTACCTATTCGTTTCTTAGCGATAACTTACTTGCATTAGTAACCTTTCTTTGCTTATCGCTTGGTAGAACATTTTATTATCAGGATGGGATATATTTTGTTTCATATATCTGGAGGACTTACCATCCTTTTCTTCCTGGTTGTTTCTAGAACAAAATGCCTCCCCGAAGAAGACCCATCAGAAGAAATGACAACACTCCACCACCACCACCCCCTCAATTCGATCCTGCTATGTTCCAGGCAGCTGTTACTGCTGCTGTGGCTGCCGCGATGTCACAGATTAGTCCTGGCAGATCTGGCGGGCAGGGAGGTGGTACTCATCCCCAAAATCATGAAGGTGGTCACGGACGCCAGAAGGAGTGCTCTTATAAGGACTTCATGAACGCAAAACACACATCTTTCGACGGCAAAGGAGGGGTTATTGCCCTGACCCAATGGTTCGAGAAGATCGAGTCCATTTTCGAAATATGTTCCTGTTCTGAAGCCAACAAAGTAAAATTCGCCGCTTGCACTTTCGCCAACAGAGCACTGACCTGGTGGAATGGTCGTGTCAAATCTCTAACCCTACCAGTGGCGAATGCTATGGGTTGGGAAAGTTTAAAGGAACTCATGCTAGCTGAGTACTACCCACAGGGTGAAATGCAAAAATTGGAGCACGAGCTATGGAACTTGAAGATGAAAAGTTCCGACATTGCTGCCTACACTTCTAGGTTTGAAGACCTAGCACTTCTTTGCCCGGGAATGGTCACCCCGGAAAGCAAAAAGATTGAGAGATACATTTGGGGACTGACACAACCCACCAAAGGAAATGTCTTGGCTGCTAGACCAAACACCTTTGACAGCGCTAAGTGCCTGGCGCAGACTCTCATAGATCACGGAGTTGATCTTGATGATGTAACAACCGCTCCCGAACCAGCAAAGGTGAGCGGTGAGAAAAGAAAATTCTGGAAGTAGCGAAAGGGCCAGCCTTCGCAGGAGCCCTCAAAGAAACAGCAAATGGTGGCAGTCCACGCTGCTACTACTCCTGCCGCTACCCCTGCCACTCAAGCACCTACCAGTAGATATGCTGGTACCCTTCCTCGGTGCGACAAGTGTAACTACCATCATAATCCCGACCCATGTCGTGAAATGTCATGCACTAGCTGTGGCAAAAAGGGGCACACAGCTCGAGTTTGCAAGACACCAGTCCAACCAACCAATCAGGCATCTGGAGCAGGCGTCGGTCAAGCCTGTTATGGTTGTGGAGAAGTCGGGCACTACAAGAGAAACTGCCCCAAGGCAACAACAGCTGGTAGGACGGGGAGAGTGCTAGCGATGGGCCAAGAAGAGGCAGTTGCAGATCCCACCGTTGTTTCGGGTACGTTCCTCCTCGACAACTCTTATGCATGCATTCTTTTCGATTCTGGTGCGGAGAGAAGTTTTATTAGCCATGCATTCAAACATCTCCTCAAACATAAACCTCAACCACTAACCAAAACATTTACCGTCGAGATGGCTAACGGTGAAAAAGAGAGCACTAATGATATATACGTAGGCTGTACCCTTACCTTAAACGATCATTCTTTTTCTATCGACCTTATGCCAGTTTCCATAAAAAGCTTCGATGTCATTATCGACATGGATTGGTTGAGCCCCAATCGTGATGATATCCTTTGTTACGAAAAAGCCATCCGTCTCAACCTTCCCTCTGATGAAACTCTCATGGTTTACGGCGATAAACTCAGTTCAAACCTCCGCATTGTTTCGTACATCAAAGCCCAGAAACTTCTACGAAAGGAGTGTCATGCATTCCTAGCCCATGTCATTAACGAGAAGAAGGAAGTTAAAGACCTCGAGAGCATCCCCGAAGTCTACAACTTTCCCGATGTTTTTCCCGAAGATCTCCCGGGAATCCCTCCCGAGCGCCAAGTCGAGTTTCACATCGACTTAGTCCCCGGAGCTACCCCCGTAGCTAAATCCCCATACCGATTAGCACCGGCAGAAATGCAGGAGTTATCCAGTCAGCTCAATGAGCTGCTCAACAAAGGGTTCATCAGACCGAGTTCCTTACCCTGGGGAGCCCCGGTCTTATTTGTGAAAAAGAAGGATGGATCCTTTCGGATGTGCATTGATTATCGAGAACTGAACAAGCTCACTGTCAAAAACCGTTACCCTCTTCCTCGAATCGACGACCTCTTCGATCAACTTCAGGGAGTCAGTTACTTCTCCAAAATAGACCTAAGATCAGGGTACCATCAGCTGCGAGTCCATGAGAGTGATGTTCCTAAGACAGCATTTCAGACTCGGTATGGTCACTACGAATTTGTAGTGATGCCCTTCGGTCTAACCAACGCACCGACGGTATTCATGGACCTGATGAATCAGGTGTGCCGTTCTTTTCGTAGACAAGATCGTAATTGTGTTCATCGATGATATACTTGTCTATTCCAGAAGTGAGGAAGATCATTAACAGCACTTGAGAACGGTGCTGGAAACCCTAAGGACGGAGAAACTGTACGCGAAATTCTCCAAGTGCGAATTCTGGATTCGAAAAGTAACCTTCCTAGGTCACGTGGTAAGCGAGGAAGGCATACACGTGGACCCCTCCAAAATCAAAGCGATAGAGAACTGGTCAGCACCGAAGATGCCCATAGAAATCCGTCAAGTCTTGGGTCTCGCTGGCTATTATCGCAGATTTATCCAAAATTTTTCCAAAATTGCCAAACCCTTAACCACTCTGACTCAAAAAGGCATACCCTTTTGTTGGAGTGAAAAGCAAGACACTGCGTTCCAAACGTTGAACCAGGCCCTGTGCAGCGCGCCTGTATTGTCTCTGCCCGAAGGGACGGAGGACTTCGTTGTCTACTGTGATGCATCCAATCAGGGCCTAGGCTGTGTGCTCATGCAACGGGGAAAATTCATTGCTTATGCCTCAAGACAGTTGAAAGCACACGAAGTCAACTATACAACGCACGACCTGGAATTGGGAGCAGTGGTCTTCGCATTATAGATATGGAGACATTATCTCTACGGAAGCAAGTGCACAATCTTCACTGACCATAAAAGCCTGCAGCATATCTTCGACCAAAAGGAACTGAACATGAGACAACGGCGATGGGTTAAGCTACTCAGTGATTACGAGTGCGAAATCCGCTACCATCCCGGCAAGGCCAATGTGGTAGCAGATGCCCTCAGCCGGAAGGAGTACTCAGGTCGTAGAGTGAAGGCACTGACCATGACTATCCATTCCCATGTATCCGCGCAAATCAAGGAGGCTCGGCTGTAAGCCTTAAAACCAGAGAACACGTCGGGTGAATCCTTGAGAGGAATGGAAAAGAACCTAGAGATCAAGGGAGATGGAGTCTATTATTTCATGGACCGGATCTGGACCCCAAAGTTCAGTGGTTACATAGAGGTTGTAATGATAGAAGCTCACAAGACTAGATACTCCATTCATCCAGGCTCGGACAAGATGTACCTCGATCTCAAGAAACTATATTGGTGGCCGAACATGAAAGTAGAGATCGCTACCTTCGTGGGCAAGCGTCTGACTTGCGCCAAGGTGAAGGTCGAATATCAAAAGCCCTCAAGTCTACTCCACCAGCCAGAGATACCTGAGTGGAGGTGGGAGAGAATTACTATGGATTTTATCACCAAATAACCCAAGTCTCCGAGTGGGCACGACGCCATTTGGGTAATTGTCGACCGACTGACTAAATCCGCGCACTTCCTGCCGATCAAGGAAAACTTCAAAATGGAGAGACTCACGCGAATCTACATCCGAGAGATAGTTCGACTGCATGGTGTGCCAGTGTCCATTATCTCCGATCGAGATAGCAGGTTCACTTTGAGGTTCTGTCAGTCACTGTAGAAGGCTCTTGGAACCAAGCTGGATACGAGCACAACTTACCATCCTCAGACAGATGGGCAGAGTGAGAGAACCATCTAGACCTTGGAAGACATGTTGAGAGCATGTGTCATCGACTTCGGTGAGTCGTGGGGCACCCATTTGCCCTTGGTCGAGTTTTCCTACAACAACAGTTACCACACCAGCATCAAGGTTGCGCCTTTCGAAGCCCTCTATGGTTGCAAGTGCAGATCCCCTCTGTGTTGGGCTGAGGTGGGCGACACGCAGCTAGCCAAGGGGCATGTCCCTGACAGCACTCTTACTGGCCCAGAAATCATCCGCAAAACCACAGAAAAGATTGTACAAATCCGGGAACGACTAAAAGCTTCGAGAGATCGACAAAAGAGCTACGCCGATAAACGACGAAAACCCTTGGAGTTCCAGGTTGGAGACCGTGTCCTGCTAAAAGTCTCACCCTAGAAAGGCATGATACGCTTTGGTAAGCGTGGAAAGCTAAATCCAAGATACATAGGACCCTTCGAGATCCTCGCTAGGATCGGTCCCATAGCCTTCAAACTTCGTTTACCTCAAGAACTTAGCAACATTCATCCTGTCTTCCACGTTTCGAATCTAAAGAAATGTGTATCCGACGAAACCCTTACGATTCCTCTCGACGAGATTGAAATCAACGAGAACCTGAACTTCGTGGAAAAACCAGTCGAAATCATGGATAGAGAGATCAAACGAACGAAACAAAGTCGCATCCCGATAGCGAAGGTTCGCTGGAATGCCAAGCGGGGACCCGAATTCACTTGGGAGAGCAAAGATCAGATGAAACAAAAGTATCTGCATCTCTTTTCTAATCCATGATTTGTATTTTATGTTCAAATTTCGGGACGAAATTCCCTCTAACGCGGGGATGATGTGACAACCCGAAACTTTTTCCGTTATCCTTACCCAATTTCCGTTAATAAAATTGGGGTTTTTATTTAATTCCGTCAAATTTCTTAGTTTGGGAAGGACCTTGCGTTTTAAATAAATCAATTCGGATTTATTTCCGTTCACGTTAGTATTATTTTTGGTCTAACGGAATATTCTAAGCTTAGTTCAATCAAAGTTTGGGTCCAAGAATGAGTTTTTCCAAGTCAAAGAGTAGTATCCGAGCCAAACACCCCTTCGAGAGGAGTTTACGGCCGCAAACTCAGTTTACGACCGTAAACCCTGTTCACGGCCGTAAACCCTCCACCCCACCCCTTGGCCGTAAACTCACCCCTATATAAGGGATGAGTGGCCTTCATTTCTCACTTTACACATCTTAGGAGCTTTCTCTCTCTACTCTCTCTCTCTCTACAATTTTCGAAATTGCTCAAGGACCCTCAAGAATGTAAGTGATTCTTCACTTTGATTCTGTTTCTATCTCACTTCTAGTGGTAAATCCATGTTCCTATCTTATGAATCTCATCTTTTTCTAGATTTTCTCTCACCAAGAACACACACTAGTTCTTGGTGGCTAAAAACCTCATTCCAAGCTTCTTAACAGTAAGTAACTACCATATGTACTTGATATCTACTAGGAACGATCGATTTTCGCCTAAAAATCGACCTGAAACGCATGAACTGAGTGTTTACGGCCGTACTCCCTTCAGTGGCCGTAAACTCCATTTTTGATCGATTATTGACCTTTAAACTCTTCCTTGAACTGGGCACGAGGCTTAGAACACTTCCAGAAGCCTAGAATGGACCTTGAAACCCCGAAAATCGCACCTTTCACCAAGTGTTTACGGCCATAAACCCATAGGCCGTAAACCCATGGACCGCAGACACTTGGGCCGTAAACATATGGGCCGTAAACCCTGTTGGGCCGCAAACCCTTGACCGTACACTCCTTTTATGACCGCAAACTCCCCTTTTCAATCATATGTGATTCTAACACTTAATTTTAAGTGTTTCCTAGTCCCTAAGGTGGTTCTTTCCATAACAACTAGTGTTATGCCCTCACCTAATGCATATATGTACTTTTACATGCTAAATAGGATCCGTTTGTGCCCGAGGATTTATTTGACACTCAACAATTCCTAGCAACTTACACTCGAATCCCACGTCAAACAGTGAGTTCATACCCCTATGCTTTTTCCGAGTTTTTCATGTTTTCAGGGGGGGAATACAAGCAAAAATACAAGGAAACTTGGGCTCAAAGTATATTATTTTGTATAAAATAATTATATGTTCAGTATGCTTTTAACAAAGAAAACAGTTTTACCAAACGATTAAGAAATCAACTCGTAGAAATAGTTTTCAAAACTAAAGCAATGAACTTGTGAATCTTGTCATAAAATGTGATATTTTATAAAGGATTCATACACATCATAAACAAGATTTTCGGTATTATTACATGCAAACTGTTAGCCTAAAGTTGGAGACACGTCCTTGGTAACACTCCCACCGAATTCGAGAGTGTAGGACTAGCACTTGTAACCAGAATCTCTTGTAGGGAGAGCGTGACTGATGTGTATAGATCTATATGGGACTGACTATCCCGCACCTCGCTGCTAGCTACAGTGGGGACCGTCAGGTCTACGGGTGACACTCGCAACGTAGATAACAGAATTTACTTTTGTAATAATGAAACAAGTGAACTAACCTCAAAGTAATAACCGATTTGATTGCTAGAGGGTATTAATAATACCCTTAGGATTTAGTTCACCACTTATTTATTAGTTTTATTTATATAATAAGGCTAATACATCTCACAGAGAGCAAACAGGGTTTTTCAAGGAAACTACGTCTAACGATCCAAGTATGGTAGATACTTGTACACCTCACACAAGAACAGATAACCAACTATCAACTTTTAAGGAAAATATAGAATTTTCCTGGGATAACTCAACCTTACATAAACAGGCAGTTTAACAAATAACTAATGGATAATCAAACATCTTTCATAAGAAAATATAGGATTTTCTTGGGAAACACTTTTCAAAGGATCAAAGAAACATTTCTTTCACCAGAACTATATACTTATGAACTCACCAGCTTTATGCTGATATTTTAAAACTGCTTGTATTCTCAGGGCAGCAATAGACAGGTACTCCTGCCAACTTTTGGAGAAGACTGAGCAATTTGGAGTCACGTCTTTTAATTTTGTTATATACTGTTATGTACAAACTATGTTTTCAAACAGATGTAAATAATCATATTAATGTAATGGTTGTGTTTACTTCGCTTGCTATGATACAACTGTTGTGATACTACGTATGAAGTCACCCGCCCCCGGACGTTTCCGCCGTCCGTTCCGACGGTTCGGGGGTGTGACAAAAACCCAAAAGTGTTGGTGGTTCTTTTGAAGATGTTCTTGGATCGTTGGAGAACACGAAGAACATGGAGAACGATTTGTACATCTCGCAGAGTGGATGGTACAATGTTCAAATTGGAGATTTTCTCATTCCAACAAAAGAACCAAGATCTTCTAAATTCGATTCGTTTGTTGAAAATGGAAATAGATTCGTCAAAAAGGTAACTCAAATTCTCAAATGGATACCAAAACATCCATGATTTCTATTCGTATTTTGCGTTTTTCATTTTTGATCGATTTGCCTCATTGGATCAAAACCATTCCAAACCCCATCGATTAATCCAATTATTTTTGTATAGATCAAAGCCCAGTCCAAAAGATTTAATCCATTACTGTTCCAATGTCTAATTCACAATTTCTTTGATTTGTTATAGTTTTGAAGCTCAACCAAATTTACATTCGTTTTAATGTTCTTCGAGCCCAACTTGAGAAGTCCATTACTGTTCATCAGGTTTCTTTTATTGATCCGACACATCGAGTAAGTTCAGTTTCAAAGAACTGATTAAAATTTCATCGACAACTTCATCTGCTTTTTAATTCACGTGTATCATTCATCAAGATTCGAGTTTAGTTCCAATTTACTTGTTTGAGTCATGATTTTGTTCTAGAAATTTGCTTCTAGATTTCATCAATCTTCATTGATTGATTCAGAATCAAAATTCTTGATCGATTCGATTTTGATGGTCAACGCCAAAAGTCAAAATCGACTGATTTCTTATTCGATTCTTGTTTTGAAGATTGATCGATTCATGCCTTACGGGTTCGATTGTCTTGATTATTGAATCAATTTCACTTCTGGAATTGAACGGTCAAACATTAAGAAAAGTGAAAATCGACTTTTTGTTCATCGATGTTCGAAGGAGATAGGTTGGGAACGAACTAAGAATAACGAACTCAAATGTTCATTCGTTAGCATTGAAGATGGTACTGGGAATTCGATAATTGGATTCGTGTTTGATTGGACGTTCACTAATGGAGAATGGGAAGAAGATAAACGACGATTTCAAGTTTTGATTTCAATATGGGTTTGGATTGTCGATTGCTTTTACAGTTTTGATGTCGAGTTTGGTTTATTGGTTGATAACGAACTATTGAAGGTTTGATAGATGGGTTATTTGATTGTTGTTTTGATAACGGAAGGTTTGGAATTCGTTTTTGGGGTCTTAATATTTTGATGTCAACAATTGAAGGTATGATAATTGAATGGGTGTCATTGATATCGACTTGGGTGATTTAGATTTTGAAGGCTTCTTGATTTTTGTGAGGTGTCGATGATCGATACTTGTATATCGATATTCTTAGTCGTCTGAATCAGGAGGAACTGGAAATCTATGTGATTTCGATTTTGAACACTAAAAGGGAAGACCTGTGAGTTAGAATCGATTAACAAAGGACAAAGGACGAGTGATGAACAGATTCGATGGGTTGAGAGTCATGTTTTGGAATCAATGTCTAATTCGATTGAAGATAGTAGAAGTTTGAGTATGAAGATTTTGGTGTCAATCGACACTTGAATCTCGATGGCCAAAGTTGATGTTGATGTCAAAAATTTGGAGTTTATTGGAGTCGATTGCTTTTGAAATTGACCGAAAAGATAAGCTTTGATTTCGAAATGGGAAGCATCGTTTTGGTTTGCACACTAAAAGCAAAGATTTGGGAATTGGTGTCGACGTCCAGCGAACGAAAGAATTGGGGAAGAAAGCTGTGACACCCCCAAACCGGAATGGCGGAAACGTTCGGGGGTGGATGACGTCATATGTAGTATCACAACAATTGTATCATAGCAATCATAGTAAACATGACGAAACATTGAATACATATTTGATAAAGGTTTACATCGGTTCGAAACATAGTTTGTATACATCAAAGTATAATAAAAAATAGTAAGACGTGACTCTATGCACTCCGTCATCTCAAAAGCTCCAGAAGGTACCTGTCTACTTATTTCCTGAGAATACAAGCAGTTTTGAAAGAGTATCAGCATAAAGCTGGTGAGTTCGTAAGCATTTAGTTTTGGAGAAAAATGTTCTTTGATCCTTTTGAAAAGTGTTCCTCAAGAAAATCCCATAGTTCCTTATGAAAAGTATAGTTTAAAACCCATTCCTTCCATGACTTCCCGGTTCGTATTAGATATGCACAATCCAAGGAGTCATGGAATGAACATGAATGTCCGTTAGTTAAATGATAAACCATTAGTTTGTAAAATGTCGTGTTATCCTGGGAAAATCCTATATTTTCCCTAAAAGTAGGTTGTTGGTTATCCGTTCTAAACTGAAGAGTTCGAGTATCAACCGTATATATGTCGTTAAATCATAGTTTCTTTTGAAAACCCTGATTACTATCAGTATATATATGAAAGCAGTTTTATTACTTAAAATAAAACTAATGAAGAATGAAATCCTGTAAACAAAGATTAGTTTATACTTATGGGTGAGTCGTATAACCATACTTGATATGACCTAGAGACCTTTTCAACGTTCTTCAGGGGTTAGTTAATGACATTTGTCACCCCAGGCATTCCTGCCTAACTGTAGCTAGCAGTTCAGGTGTGGGATTGTCAGTCCCGAATAGATCTATTCACAAATCTCACGTTCTCCCTCCAGGAGACTCTGGTTATACTAAGATAGGATTTAGCCCTGTATACCTAAGGGTACAGTTTCGAAGTAGAGCCTCACAATTTTGTATAATCTAGCTTACATGTCGAAAATAGTATAAAGCAATAATTATCCTTAAATAACTATGTCTTATACCCCTGAGAAAATATATACCATAAACTGAATCTGCCATAGTTTACATATATTCACTCATGCATGAAATCTGAATTGGTATAAGCAGTATATACAGGAAAACCCTTTTTGTTATTAACATGAACCCTTATAAAATAGTATCTTTTATTTTATGATTCATAAGTTCATTTCCTTAGTTTTGAAAACAGCTTTAGCAAGTTGGTTTGTTAACCCATTTGGTAAGACTGATTTCCGTATTCGAAGTATATTTAAAATATATTTATCTTAGACAAAATATTATATTTTGAGCACAAGATTTCTTGTGCTTTTGCTTGTATCCCTCCCTGAAAACATGAAAAACTCGGAAAAGCATAGGGGTATGAACTCACCTTGAGCGAGTGGTTTGTATGAAAGATCGGTATGAGATGTTGAGTGTCAAGTGGAGCCCCGAACACAATTTGATCCTAATTAAGATGTAATGACACATATAGGAGTCAAATGAAGGTATTTCACTACTAGATACGATAGAGAACCACTCTAGGGACTTGGAAACACTTGCACTAAGTGTTAGAACCTTATAGGATAGAGTGAGGGAGGTGTACGGCCACCTTAAAGGTGTGTGCGGCACATGAGGTGTGCGGCCGTACACTCATGTGGGAAGGTGCCTTTGAGGTGTTTTCAAGGTTAATACTTGCATCCATGAAGTGTTCTAGGTCCTTACTTAGTTGTAGTGCAAGTTAAGGGTCATAGAAATGGGTTTGCGGCCTTGAGTTGCGTGTGTGTGGTCGCACAAAGGAGTGTGTTGCCGCACAAAGGTGTGTACGGCCGTACACAGGGGTGTGCGGTCGTACATGTCACACCACCAAATTAGAACGGTGGAAACGTTTGGGGGCGGAGGACTTCATGTAAGTATCACAACACATGCAATATAGTAATCAAAGTACAAACAACCATTGCATTAATAAGTATAAGTTTTACATAAGTGTTTAAACATTACATATTCAAACACCAAAGTAGGTACAGTAAAAGACAAGAGTCGCAGTAAGGTACTAGGTAGTCTTCTCAAAAGCTTCGGGAGTGTACCTGTCTACTGGATTCCTGAGAATACAAGTTATTTTGAAAGAGTAGGTTAGCATTTAAGCTAGTGAGTTCATAAGTAGTTTAGTTCTATAAAGTATACTCTAAGTTTTTGGAAAAGTTCGTTGGTTCCTCCATAAAATCCTATATTTCCTGAGGTGATAAACGGATAACCTCAATAGTTCCCTCTGCAATTACTTAGTTTATACTAATTATATATAACCTAATATCGAATGGACAGTTAAATGGGTGTATTTGCCCTAAGCCCACAACCAAACAAGGAACAGGAAGTAAGGCGGAAGTCACACATTTCACTGTCAATCGGATATTACTTATGTATAACTCTGATGTAAAAACTAAGGAATTATAGAATTAACCACTAAAGGTCCTTTATGTTATACTAGTTTAAAGAGAATGACTGACTAAGTTCCATCTATTAAGTAGTTTTAAATCCCCATAAAACCGTTTCTGAATAGTAGTTTTAAATCCCCATAAAACCGTTTCTGATTGGTAGTTTTATATCCCTATAAAACCGTTTCTGATTGGTAGTTTTATATCCCAATAAAACCGTTCCATTTGTAAAAGTAGTTTAATCCCATAAACCGTTTCATTTGTAAAAGTATTCTTAGTTATATCTGTTCTACAGTAAAACATTGGTATTAATCCTGGAAAATATTATATTTTCCCTAATACTGATTTGTGGTTTTAAATGTTCCAAAACCAGAAGTACAAGTGTATTTGTCATACTTGATTTCATGATACGTAGTTTTTACTATAAGTAAAAACTAACAGAAGGTATATTTGGTCAGGATGTAATTATCTTTTCTTACTGTTTTAAGAGAAGTATATTACTAAGTAATTTACTCGTTGTTTTATCCATGTGAGTTCTATTACCCATACTAATATGACTGATGTGCCTAATGCGACATTCTTCAGGCGTCGGAAACGGTATGACATTTGTCACCCTAGGCCTGCCGGCCAAACTGTAGCAAACAACAAAGGTGCGCGATTGTCAGTCCCATATAGATCTATACACAAATTCACGCTCTCCCTACAGGAGATTCTGGTTAATAAGTCAGGACTTAAGGTCGTACTTAGATAAGTACACCATGAAGAGTCTCACAAATTTATTGTTTCAACGAGATTACGATGTATTATTACTCCGTGATTGCTAACCCTGGTACGTTGTATTGTACTCTTGTTAATGCAAACCCGGTATGATGTATTATTACCCCGTGATTGCTAACCTTGGTACTTTGTATTGTACCCTTGTTAACGCAAACCCGGTATGATGTATTATTACCCCGTGATTGCTAACCCTGGTACGTTGTATTGTACCCTTGTTAATGCAAACTCGGTATGATGTATTATTACTTTTGTAATATATTATCCATATACGAAAAGTATTATACATATCCTGGTATAGGTAAATGAATTGTTGGTAATTTCCTTGGAATGTGAATCGTACTTGTATATTTAGTTTTGAATCATAAATTATACCCTATTATAATTTATATGTTCTATCTGATTAGCATGATTTCTCAAGGATGAACACCTATGCTCAGCATGATACAAAGGTATTGATACCGAATGAAGTAACCTTTTATATTCATATATGTATAATATATATATATATATATATATATATATATATATATATATATATATATATATATATATAATTAAGAAGGAAACGACCTTCGGACAAATAACACCACCTTAATTCCACATCCAAACAAGGAAAAGGAAATAAGATAATTCATTAGTCCTAAACCCTTCAAATCTTATTTATATATTTATACATATATAAACATGATTTTGGCAATTATAATTTGAAATAGTTTATAAAACCTTTTTCAAAGAATTTAATGGAGCTTACATGAATTTAAAGATTTAACATGGCTTTAAGTCATTTTGGAAGTATTTGGTAATCCTTAAAAGCATAAGGAAACCCTTTGTGTGATTATTATCACATACAATTATTAACACAATTTAGATTGTGTTCAACTTGTATTCCCCCCTAAAAAGCTTTTAAAACCCATTAAAAAGGTAGATTATAGGGGCATGAACTCACCTGGTAAGTGGTGATTTGGGCAGTATTTCGTTTCTATAGATGATCTTTCTCGAAGAAACCGCGCGTTTTTGATTAAAAACCGGGCTTTACGCGGGCAGCACTTTGACTGGAAAGAGGTTAGCTTCTCGAGAATTCCAGGGCTTCGGGGCTTGCTTCGGGTTTTAGATACGATACCGGGGCTTCGGGGGGTTATAAGGAAGTTTACGGGGGTGAAATATGTGAAAAGGGTGAAAATGAGGTAAAAATGGTGAAGGAACCGGGAGGGTTCGCACCTCCTATTTATAGTCCAAAGTCTCGGAAAGGTGGCGAGGGGGAGGAGTCATCTGCGAGGTGGCAGCAAGGGAAGGAAGCCACGTGTTCGGTTCGCAAAGAGCCACGAGGCCGAAGAGGAGAGTCATCAGCCACGCGTCGTACATGCGAAGGGAGGCTAGACATGCGTGCGAAGGCGTCTTACGATCCGTCTTAGACGGCGCCTAGGACGCGAGGTGCGACGGATGCCCACTGGACCTTGGATTCGGACCAATCAGCGATGGACACGAGTGGACACGGGGAACCCTCGCATGCGAGGTGACATGTCCGGATGCCAGCCATGCGAAATTTCCCGGTTTTCAAGATTTTTCGATTTTTGTGCCCGAAACTTGCGAAAATCATAACTTTCGCATACAAGCTCCGTTTTCGACATTCTTTATATGCACGCGTAGGTAAAATTATACTCTACGACTTTTGTTTAGACTTCGTCGGCTAATTTTGATTTATTTTTAATATTATTATTTTTAACAGACCGGGACAGGAAATTCGTTAAAAATTCATAACTTCTTCATAACTTCTTTTTACCGTTGTACTACTTTTGACGAGACCTTCGATTCTCGTTTAAGTTTTGTCGGCTAAATATCGATCGATTTTTATTTTGAATTTTTAGTTGTCTACTGCTAAACCGAAACTTAGAAAAATTATAACTTCCTCGTACGAAGTCAGATTTTTATGTTCTTTATATGAACGTTCTCAGTTTAACATATTCTACAACTTTCATTTAGATTGTTAAGGCTAAAAAGATTTTTATCGAAAATTCACTTTTTACACTGAACAGTGTTTTGCCGGTTTTGTCGCGGATCTTCGATTGGTCATAACTTCTTCGTTATAACTCGGATTTCAGTGTTCTTTATATTTTTGGAAACCTTGTTACAATCTCTACCACTTGGTTCATCCCAATCACGATTATTGATCAATTTATTTTTGACCTAAATTTGACCGGTGTTACAGTACACCCTTCATGTTTGTGTCCAAAATGCCGACTTTAAGGTGCACCAAGGCTAGGGTCATGTCCAACTTGAAGATAGAAGTCAAAATCTCACTTTGGAGAGCCTTCCAAGGGGTGTACGGCCAACCTTATGAAGGTGTGCGGCCATACTCCTTCAAGGGTAAAGAACATTATGATTCAAGGCTTAGATCAATGGGTCCTTCAAGTATAATACACTAGGTGATGGAAAACTCACGTTTTTGAGGCCTTGGGAGGGTTTGCGGTTGAAGAATCTTGAGAGAAGAAGGAGTAGTGTGCTGCCAAGGGAAGAAAGGAATGAAAGGAGGAGGTCTACCCATATATATAGGGGTGGGTGACCCACCACCTTGGGTGTGCGGCCTGGAGGGGTGTGTACGGCCGTACACGCATGTGTGCGGCCGCACACTCCTCCCAAGGGAGTGTATGGCCCGGTTTGCTACATTATGACCTTGACGACTCTTCCATAGGATCAATCTTGGTTGTACTTAAGCTTAGAACGCTCACATTAACCCTTAAACAATGTTAAAAGGCAACAGAAACGAGCTTGACATTGTTTTAATCGAATGGTTGTACAAGATAGAGGTTTCGGGTTGTCACATCATCCCCCCGTTAGAGGGAATTTCGTCCCGAAATTCAAGAAAAATACAAATCATGGATTTGGAAAAAGATGGGGGTACTTCTGTTTCATTGAATCCTCGCGCTCCCAAGTGAATTCAGGTCCCCGCTTGGCATTCCAGCGAATCTTCACTATCAGGATGCGACTTTGTTTCGTTCGTTTGACTTCCCGGTCCATGATTCCGACTGGTTCCTCTACGAAGTATAGACTTTCGTTTAGTTCGATCTCATCGAGAGGAATGACGAGTGTTTCGTCAGACAGACACTTCTTTAGGTTCGAGACGTGAAAGACAGGATGCACGTTACTAAGTTCTTGAGGTAAACGGAGTTTGTAAGCTACGGGACCAATCCTAGCGAGGATCTCGCATGGTCCAATGTATCTTGGATTCAACTTTCCACGCTTTCCGAAGCGTATCATGCCTTTCCAGGGTGAGACCTTCAACAGAACACGGTCACCAACCTGGAATTCCAAGGGTTTTCGTCTCTTATCGGCGTAGCTCTTTTGTCTATCTCTCGATGCTTTCAGTCGTTCTCGGATTTGTACGATCCTTTCAGTCGTCTCTCTGATGATTTCAGGACCCGTGAGAGTGCTGTCGGGTACTTGACCCTTGACTAGCTGTGTGTCACCCACTTCAGCCCAGCACAGAGGGGATCTACACTTAACGCCATAGAGAGTTTCAAATGGCGCAACCTTAATGCTAGTATGGTAGCTGTTGTTGTAGGAAAATTCGACCAAGGGTAGATGAGTGTCCCACGACGTGCCGAAATCGATGACTGTAACGACCATAAAACTCGACCAATTTAAAACATTTTATTTCATTTCAAAACCATTAAGTTCATACATCTTGTTTTCAGAATAGTTTAAACATCAGAGTATCCCCAGAACCATATCACATAAATCATAAAACATGAGGAGCGGTACGATTACGCCTTCGCCTTGACACGATCTCCTGAAGTACCTGAAACAATAAACTGCAATTGTAAGCCCGAAAGCTTAGTGAGTTCCCCCAAAATACCAACCACATATAACCATACGCATATCATGTCTCAAAACAGAACAGCCATGCACATCAAGTCTACAGTATGTCTGGTCCGCCCGCACCGGGCCTTCAGTCCATCTGGTCCACTCTCCGAGTCTAGCCATGTATATCGAGTCTACAGTGTGATTGGTCTGCCCGCACCGGGCCTTCAATCCACCTGGTCCACTATCTGAGTCTACAGTATGACTGGTCCGCCCGCACCGGGCCTGCAGTCGGACTGGTCCACACTGCGAGCCTCGGCACGTCTGGACCGCCCTCTTGGGGCCTTCAGCCTATCCGGACCGCTCGTTAGGCCTTCGGTCTATCCGGTCCGCCTGGGTATGTTGGCCTACATCACAAAGCAGGACCCGCCTCAACCCAACCCCAATCAAACAACCATGTGCACATATAACGGATAATCACATAACAGTCCAAAGACAAACAAACCGATCTGGCAGATCATATATCATAGCAACATCCTAACCAGGATACCGACCTAACCGGTCTCTAACATAGCATTACCCTATATACCAGGATACCGACCTTAACCAGGTCACTAACATAATACCATCCTCACTACCAGGATGCAGGTCTAGCAAAACAATACATATCAAACAAATACCCGGATTCCCATCCGATAAAAGGCCGGCCTTGGTGCCTTAGACCTTATTGATATAGTGAGGATAACTCACCTTGCAACTGCCGAACCGAATCACGAAAGCACAAACCCGAAGCACTGCCTCCAACTTCAACACCTATCATCATCAATGATCCAAAGTCATAAATATCTGAAAATTACCATAATACTCCTGAAGGTCAAACTGGTCAAAGTCCACCTTCCTGATTGACCCTACTCGCCGAGTCAACCCATTGACTCACCGAGTTCCTAAACTCAGGAAACTCTCTTAACATGACTCGACTCGCCGAGTCACCCCATGACTCGTCGAGTTCCACAATCTCCGAGTCCTAACCTGACTAACTTACTGAGTCACCACTCAACTCACTGCTCCGAGTCTAACCAGAAGAGGTTGGGAGGTTCTGCGTCGTGACTAGCCGAGTCCAAGAACAGACTCGCCGAGTCCACGACAACCTTCATCAGACTCGCCGAGTTGTTCTTCCAACTCGTCGAGTCCAAGCTCATCATCATATGACTCGCCAAGTCATCCAAGCGACTCGCCGAGTCACTACGCGACTTAATGCCTGAAACCCTGGCCCAACTCGCCGAGTCATCTCCCAGACTCGCCGAGTTCATACGTGCAGTCCCATATTCGAGAGATACAGAGCTACTCCTTTGCTCCAAACAATAGATCTGGGTCCCTAGAGTGCATTAGTAACATAAAGTTGCTACCTTTACGTGCTTCATGTCCCATAATCCTAAAAACCAAGCTAGAAAGGAACTTAACTCATGGGGAATGGCTTTTGCATAGCAACTAATAGGGCTTTCTGCATGTTTGATCCAAATAGAATTCAGATCTGGCGTTTCAACTCCAGATCTAACTCATGCACCAAGATCTCATCATATTATCTCCAAACAATACCCTAAACTCCATGAAATATGGATCTAGAAAGGAGAAGGCCAAGGATAACGATTCATTACCTCCAAAACGACCTCCCACTGAAGAATAATCCGAATCTCCACAAATCTTCTTGATCCAAGCTCCTTGATCTTCAAGATCTCTTTACAAATTACTTATCCAAGCTCCAATTGCTTCCAAAGGACTCTCACATACGAATCTAGGGTTTCTGGATCTCAAAGGGTGCTAAGGAGGCTGAGGGGAGGACATTAACTCCTTTAAATAGGGTGCAAACCCTAGGATTAGGGTTTTCCTCTTCCAGCACTGACGCGTCGAGTCCAGCCGCCGACTCGGCGAGTCAGGCCACTTAATCACGTGCCCGGCACTCGCTTCGACTTGACGAGTCAAGAGACCTACTCGTCGAGTTCCTTCCTTAATTTTCACATAACACCCTTCAACTTCTTGCTTCTGAACTTGGGATGTTACAATGACACAGGCTCTCAACATATCTTCCAATGTCTAGATTGTTCTCTCACTCTGTCCGTCTGTCTATGGATGATAAGCCGTGCTCATATCCAGCTGTGTTCCGAGAGCCTTCTGTAGTGATTGCCAAAATCTTGAGGTAAACCTGCTATCTCGATCGGAGATAATGGATATAGGTACCCCATGGAGGAGAACTATTTCTTGAAGGTATATCCGTGTGAGTCTCTCCATCTTGAAGTTTTCTTTGATCGGCAGGAAGTGGGCGGATTTAGTCAGTCGATCGACAATTACCCAGATGGCGTCGTGCCCACTCGGAGATCTGGGTAACTTAGTGATAAAGTCCATTGTAATCCTCTCCCACTTCCACTCAGGTATTTCTGGCTGTTGAAGTAAACCTGAGGGCTTTTGGTATTCTACCTTCACCTTGGCGCAAGTCAAACACTTGCCCACGAAGGTAGCAATTTCTGCTTTCATGTTCGGCCACCAATAGAGTTGTTTGAGATCCAGGTACATTTTATCTGAACCTGGGTGGACAGAGTATCTAGTCTTGTGAGCTTCGTTCATGACAACTTCCCTGTACCCGCCGTACCTTGGGGTCCAGATCCGGTTCATGAAATAGTAAACTCTGTCTCCCTTGACTTCTAAGTTCTTATCCATTCCCCGCAAGGCTTCTTCCAACATGTTCTCTGGTTTCAAGGCTTCCAGCTAAGCCTCTCTGATCTGTGCGGATAATTTGGAATGGATGGTTATGGTCAGTGCCTTCACCCTACGACCTGAATACTCCTTTCGGCTGAGAGCATCTGCTACCACATTGGCCTTGCCAGGATGGTAGCGTATTTCGCACTCGTAATCACTGAGTAACTCTACCCATCATCGCTATCTCATGTTCAACTATTTCTGATCGAATATATGTTGTAGGCTCTTATGGTCGGTGAAGACAGTGCACTTGGTTTCGTAGAGATAATGTCTCCAGATCTTTAACGCGAAGACCACTGCTCCCAACTCTAGATCGTGAGTTGTGTAATGGACTTCGTGTGTCTTCAACTTCCTCGAGGCATAGACGATAACCTTTCCTCGCTGCATGAGCACACAGCCTAGGCCCTGATTGGATGCATCACAGTAGACAACGAAATCTTCCTTCCCTTCGGTCAGGGACAAGATAGGTGCGCTGCATAGGGCCTGCTTTAATGTTTCAAACGCAGTGTCTTGCTTTTCTCCCCAACTAAAGGTTACACTTTTCTGTGTCAGGGTGGTTAAAGGCTTAGCAATTTTGGAAAAGTTTTGGATAAACCTGCGATAATAGCCAGCGAGACCCAAGAATTGCTGTATTTCTGTGGGTGTCTTCGGTGCCGACTAATTCTCGATCGCTTTGATTTTGGAAGGGTCCACATGTATGCCTTCCTCGCTAACCACGTGTCCGAGGAAAGTTACCTTCCTGATCCAGAACTCACACTTTGAAAATTTCGCATATAGCTTCTCCACCCTTAATGTTTCCAGCACCTGCCTCAAGTGCTGTTTATGATCATTCTCGCTCCGAGAATAGACAAGTATATCATCAATGAACATGATCACAAACTTGTCTAGGAAAGGGCGGCATACCCGATTCATCAGATCCATGAATATTGTCGGTGCGTTGGTTAGACCAAAGGGCATTACTACAAACTCGTAGTGTCCATAGCGAGTTCGGAATGCTGTCTTGGGCACATCATTCTCGTGAACCCACAACTGATGATACCCTGATCTTAGATCTATCTTTGAAAAGTAACTGGCTCCCTGAAGTTGGTCAAAGAGATCGTCGATTCTGGGTGAGGGGTAACGGTTCTTGATGGTCAGCTTGTTCAGTCCTCGGTAGTCAATGCACATCCGGAAAGTTCCATCTTTCTTTATTACAAATAAGATTGGAGCTGCCCAGGGTGAGGAACTCAGCCTTATGAATCCGTTGCCGATCAGCTCGTTGAGCTGGCTGGATAACTCTTGCATTTCCGCCGGCGCTAAGCGATAAGGAGATTTAGCTATAGGAGTAGCTCCGGGGATTATGTCGATACGAAACTCGACTTGACGCTCGGGAGGAATTCTTGAGAGATCTTCGGGAAAGACATCAGGAAAGTTTCAGACTTCGGGGATGCTCTCGAGGTCTTTAACTTTTTGTGTTTGATCAACAACATGAGCTAGGAATGCATGGCATTCCTTCCGCTGATACTTCTGAGCCTTGATGCATGAAATGATACGAAGGTTCGAACTGAGTTTATCACCGTAAACCATGACGGCTTCACCAGAGGGAAGATTGATAGGGATAGCCTTCTCTTCGCAAAGTATATCAGCACGATTGGGGCTCAACCAATCCATGCTGATTATGACATCAATGCTTTTATGGAGACTGGCATAAGATCGATGGGAAAGGAATGGTTGTCTAGGGAAAGGGTACAGCCTATGAATATGGCGTTAGTGTTCTCTCTCTTTCCGTTAGCCATCTCGACGGTGAATGTTTCGGTTAAAGGTTGGGATTTACATTTGAGAAGATGTTTGAATGCATGACTGACAAAACTTCTCTCCGCACCAGAATCGAAAAGAATGCATGCATAAGAGTTGTCAAGGAGGAACGTACCCGTAACAACAGTAGGATCAGCGACCGCTTCCTCCTGGCCCATAGCCAGTACCCTTCCTGTATTGCCACCTGTCGTCGCCTTGGGGCAGTTTCTTTTTAAATGCCCAACCTCTCCACATCCATAGCAAGCTTGACCAGCGCCCGCTCCCGGATTCTGGTTGGTTGGTTGGGCGGGTGTCCTACAGAATCGAGCTGTATGTCCCTTCTTTCCACAGTTGTTGCAGTTCAAATCTCGGTAGGGACCGTGATGATGAAAGTTACACTTGTTGCACAGAGGTAGTTTCCCAGCATAAACACCAGTAGGAGCTTGGGTGGTTGGAGCAGCAGCTGGAGTAGTAGCAGGAGTAGTAACAGCGTGAACTGCCACTGATTGGTGTTTCTTGGAGGGTTCCTGCGAAGACTGCCCCTTGCGTTTGCTCCAGAACTTCTTCTACTTCTCTCCACCCTCCTGTTGTGGTTTGGGAGCGGCTGCCACCTCGCCAAGATCGACCCCATGATCTATCAGGGTCTGCGCCAGGCAATTGGCGCTATCAAATGTAGTGGGCCTAGCAGCCAACACATTTCCTTTGGTTGGGGCCGTCAGTCCCCAGATGTACCTCTCAATCTTTCTGCTTTCCGGGGTGACCATTCCCGGACAGAGGAGAGCCATATCACAGAATCTAGCGGTATAGGCAGCAATGCCGGAACCCTTCATCTTCAAATTCCAGAGTTCGTGCTCCAATTTTTGCACCTCGCCACTCGGGCAGTATTCCGTAAGCATGAGTTCCTTCAGTCTTTCCCAGCCCATGGAATTAGCCACTGGCAGAGTCAGGGATTTGACTTGTCCATTCCACCAGGTAAAAGCTCTGTCTGTGAATGAAAGTGCAGGTGGAAAACTTCACCTTTTTTGCTTCGGAACAGGCGCAAATTTCGAAGATGGATTCGATCTTCTCGAACCATCGAGTCAGAGTGATAACACCTCAATTTCCGTCGAAGGACTTGGGTTTTGCGGTCATGATTCCTTGTAGGTACACTCCTTTTGGTGTCCCTGGCCTCCATCATGGCTTTGGGAATCGGGCCCGCCTCCAAATCCACCAGAGCTGCCCTAGTTAATCTGCGACATCGCCGCAGCCACAACAGCAGTAACTGCTGCCTGAAACATAGCTGGGTCGAACAGAGGAGGTGGCGGTGGCGTTGGACCCGTCGGGGGATTGTTGTTCTTTCTGACGGGTCTCTTCCTGGGAGGCATCTTGTTCTAAAAGGAATGAAGAAAAGAGGATGGTAAATCCCCTCGGATTTTAGAAACGAGAGATATAACACAAAGATATATCTCAGCCTAATAGATAAAGTGTTCTACGAAACGCTAAATAAGAAAGAGTTACTAATGAAAGTAAACTATCGCTAAGATGAATTGTGTAGCAACACTCGGAATGAATCTTTACGATGTATTCGGCTCTAGCTAAATTACTCCTATAGTATTTTAAGTTGAATGTTTTGTTCAATCGATATTTGATGTGTACATACTTGGTAAGTTTTAGGCTTGCTGCAACACCACAGTCACTCCCAAGCACATGTTGGTCATGTATCGAATGAATATAGTTGATCAGGCTATATTGATCCTAGACATGATTGCATAACTGCCCAGGTTTAACCGCAGTGTCCGACACATCGAGTAAGTTCAGTTTCAAAGAACTGATTAAAATTTCATCGACAACTTCATCTGCTTTTTAATTCACGTGTATCATTCATCAAGATTCGAGTTTAGTTCCAATTTACTTGTTTGAGTCATGATTTTGTTCTAGAAATTTGCTTCTAGATTTCATCAATCTTCATTGATTGATTCAGAATCAAAATTCTTGATCGATTCGATTTTGATGGTCAACGCCAAAAGTCAAAATCGACTGATTTCTTATTCGATTCTTGTTTTGAAGATTGATCGATTCATGCCTTACGGGTTCGATTGTCTTGATTATTGAATCAATTTCACTTCTGGAATTGAACGGTCAAACATTAAGAAAAGTGAAAATCGACTTTTTGTTCATCGATGTTCGAAGGAGATAGGTTGGGAACGAACTAAGAATAACGAACTCAAATGTTCATTCGTTAGCATTGAAGATGGTACTGGGAATTCGATAATTGGATTCGTGTTTGATTGGACGTTCACTAATGGAGAATGGGAAGAAGATAAACGACGATTTCAAGTTTTGATTTCAATATGGGTTTGGATTGTCGATTGCTTTTACAGTTTTGATGTCGAGTTTGGTTTATTGGTTGATAACGAACTATTGAAGGTTTGATAGATGGGTTATTTGATTGTTGTTTTGATAACGGAAGGTTTGGAATTCGTTTTTGGGGTCTTAATATTTTGATGTCAACAATTGAAGGTATGATAATTGAATGGGTGTCATTGATATCGACTTGGGTGATTTAGATTTTGAAGGCTTCTTGATTTTTGTGAGGTGTCGATGATCGATACTTGTATATCGATATTCTTAGTCGTCTGAATCAGGAGGAACTGGAAATCTATGTGATTTCGATTTTGAACACTAAAAGGGAAGACCTGTGAGTTAGAATCGATTAACAAAGGACAAAGGACGAGTGATGAACAGATTCGATGGGTTGAGAGTCATGTTTTGGAATCAATGTCTAATTCGATTGAAGATAGTAGAAGTTTGAGTATGAAGATTTTGGTGTCAATCGACACTTGAATCTCGATGGCCAAAGTTGATGTTGATGTCAAAAATTTGGAGTTTATTGGAGTCGATTGCTTTTGAAATTGACCGAAAAGATAAGCTTTGATTTCGAAATGGGAAGCATCGTTTTGGTTTGCACACTAAAAGCGAAGATTTGGGAATTGGTGTCGACGTCCAGCGAACGAAAGAATTGGGGAAGAAAGCTGTGACACCCCCAAACCGGAATGGCGGAAACGTTCGGGGGTGGATGACGTCATATGTAGTATCACAACAATTGTATCATAGCAATCATAGTAAACATGACGAAACATTGAATACATATTTGATAAAGGTTTACATCGGTTCGAAACATAGTTTGTATACATCAAAGTATAATAAAAAATAGTAAGACGTGACTCTATGCACTCTGTCATCTCAAAAGCTCCAGAAGGTACCTGTCTACTTATTTCCTGAGAATACAAGCAGTTTTGAAAGAGTATCAGCATAAAGCTGGTGAGTTCGTAAGCATTTAGTTTTGGAGAAAAATGTTCTTTGATCCTTTTGAAAAGTGTTCCTCAAGAAAATCCCATAGTTCCTTATGAAAAGTATAGTTTAAAACCCATTCCTTCCATGACTTCCCGGTTCGTATTAGATATGCACAATCCAAGGAGTCATGGAATGAACATGAATGTCCGTTAGTTAAATGATAAACCATTAGTTTGTAAAATGTCGTGTTATCCTGGGAAAATCCTATATTTTCCCTAAAAGTAGGTTGTTGGTTATCCGTTCTAAACTGAAGAGTTCGAGTATCAACCGTATATATGTCGTTAAATCATAGTTTCTTTTGAAAACCCTGATTACTATCAGTATATATATGAAAGCAGTTTTATTACTTAAAATAAAACTAATGAAGAATGAAATCCTGTAAACAAAGATTAGTTTATACTTATGGGTGAGTCGTATAACCATACTTGATATGACCTAGAGACCTTTTCAACGTTCTTCAGGGGTTAGTTAATGACATTTGTCACCCCAGGCATGCCTGCCTAACTGTAGCTAGCAGTTCAGATGTGGGATTGTCAGTCCCGAATAGATCTATTCACAAATCTCACGTTCTCCCTCCAGGAGACTCTGGTTATACTAAGATAGGATTTAGCCCTGTATACCTAGGGGTACAGTTTCGAAGTAGAGCCTCACAATTCTGTATAATCTAGCTTACATGTCGAAAACAGTATAAAGCAATAATTATCCTTAAATAACTATGTCTTATACCCCTGAGAAAATATATACCATAAACTAAATCTGCCATAGTTTACATATATTCACTCATGCATGAAATCTGAATCGGTATAAGCAGTATATAAAGGAAAACCCTTTTTGTTATTAACATGAACCCTTATAAAATAGTATCTTTTATTTTATGATTCATAAGTTCATTTCCTTAGTTTTGAAAACAGCTTTAGCAAGTTGGTTTCTTAACCCATTTGGTAGGACTGATTTTCGTATTCGAAGTATATTTAAAATATATTTATCTTAGACAAAATATTATATTTTGAGCACAAGATTTATTGTGCTTTTGCTTGTATCCCCCCCCCCCTGAAAACATGAAAAACTCGAAAAAGCGTAGGGGTATGAACTCACCTTGAGCGAGTGGTTTTGTATGAAAGATCGGTATGAGATGTTTAGTGTCAAGTGGAGCCCCGAACACAATTTGATCCTAATTAACATGTAATGACACATATATGAGTCAAATGAAGGTATTTCACTACTAGATATGATAGAGAACCACTCTAGGGACTTGGAAACACTTGCACTAAGTGTTAGAACCTTATAGGATAGAGTGAGGGAGGTATACGGCCACCTTAAAGGTATGTGCGGCACATGAGGTGTGCGGCCGTACACTCATGTGGGAAGGTGCCTTTGAGGTGTTTTCAAGGTTAATACTTGCATCTATGAAGTGTTCTAGGTCCTTACTTAGTTGTAGTGCAAGTTAAGGGTCATAGAAATGGGTTTACGGCCTTAAGGTGCGTGTGTGTGGTCACACAAAGGAGTGTGCTGCCGCACAAAGGTGTGTGTGGCCGTATACAGGGGTGTGCGGTCATACACCCTTCATGTTTGTGTCCAAAATGCCGACTTTAAGGTACATCAAGGCTTGGGTCATGTCCAACTCGAAGATAGAAGTCAAACTCTCACTTTAGAGACCCTTCCAAGGGGTGTACGTCCAACCTTATGAAGGTGTGCGGCCGTACTCCTTCAAGGGTGAAGAACATGGTGATTCAAGACTTAGATCAATGGGTCCTTCAAGTATAATACGCTAGGTGATGGAAAACTCACGTTTTTGAGGCCTTGGGAGGGTTTGCGGTTGAAGAATCTTGAGAGAAGAAGGAGTAGTGTGCTGCCAAGGGAAGAAAGGAATGAAAGGAGGAGGTCTACCCATATATATAGGGGTGGGTGACCCACCACCTTGGGTGTGCGGCCAGGAGGGGTGTGTACGGCCGTACACCCATGTGTGCGGCCGCACACTCCTCCCAAGGGAGTGTATGGCCCGGTTTGCTACATTATGACCTTGACGACTCTTCCCTAGGCTCAATCTTGGTTGTACTTAAGCTTAGAACGCTCACATGAACCCTTAAACAGTGTTAAAAGGCAACATAAACGAGCTTGATATTGATTTAATCGAATGGTTGTACAAGATAGAGGTTCTGGGTTGTCACAAAAGCAATCAAGTTTCGAAATTAGTCCCTGAACTTTCAAAAGTTTGACATATTTTACTCACTGTCGACATTTGGAGAAATGTTCGAAGGTTTGAAAGAAAAGAAGAAGTTTCAAAAGTATTCCCTGATGTTTCGAAATTTTGGTAGTTTATAACCACCTTCGACAGTTGGGGTACTTTTCAAAAGTTTGAAGAAAAGTAAAAGAATTTTCGAAAGTAGCACCTGCAGTTTCGAAAGTTTGGCAGTTTATACCCAATTTCGAAAAAGGTTCTCCAAAGCTAAGAAATTGAAGAATATTCATTTCTGGCCCCTGCAGTTTGTGCGAATTTACGCTTTATGCCCGGTTTCGCAAATGAGGAAGAGTTTCGCATATTATGTTGTTTTTGGTGCAACGGGTCCCTGTAGAATTCAGAAAGTGACACTTTTTACCCGGATTTTGGAAAATCTTGCAACTTTCACCCAAAAAGTCAAAAATTTTCACAAATTGGAAAATGTTTGAGGCTTTTTCGTGATTGTTTTTCCGTGCAAGATTTTGGTGATTCATTTTTGGTACACATCAAGGGGGAGCATTGTGAAGTTTATTCCTCGGGCGCTTCTCACCCTTAATGGGTTTTATAATCATTTATTGATTATAAAAAGGGGAGAATGATGGGTATTCGAAGCGGGTTTGTCGGATACTCATTTACGGATTTGAAGACCGGTGTTACTTCGAGGGGGAGTTCGGTCTTGATCGCGCTAGCTCGTTGGAGACTGAAGCCGGGACATCCAATCCTAACTTTGAGGGGGAGAATGTTAGGGTGAAAAGTCACTCTTGGATGTGGCTTGCCTTTATTGATGTGTAAATGAGTTGTCTTTCCTTTATAAGGAAGTTAGTGACACTCATATTTAGGAATGATCACTTTGGAGTGTTAGACTAGAGAGAGAAATTTGTACAAACCCATTTATATATCCTTTCTAGATCTAATATAAGCTTACACAGATTTATTTACTCCTTGTGTTCTTGAGTTTACATGATGATTTACTAGATATTTTCTTATTCCGCACAGGCCATCATAATCCACACCACTACAAAAAGATGGGATATGTTAGCGTATTCGTCATCATTTTGAATTTCCTTTAATACATGATTCCATTTTATATTCAATAGTGAGACACTAGCCCTTTCAATCATAATGATAAAAAAGAAAATGAAATCGGTTCTACTTGCTTGAGACCACAACTTTGAATAATTTGTTTATTTGGGGCACAATTAATAAGAATTGAAATAAACCAGAAGGTCACGCTTTAATCCACTCCCGCCGAGTATCACCAAACCCCATAGGCATTATAATTTGGAAAAGAAAAATCCAGTTTATATAGTCATAAGCTTCTGTATATCTACTTTAAGGACCATCGCGTTCCTTTTCCTATATTTACACCAATCTAAGTTTATGTAATATGGAGTGGATCTATAAGAAGTATATATATATATATATATATATATATATATATATATATATATATATATATATATATATATATATATATATTGGAAATAATTATTTCAGTTCCTGACATACGTAAATTGTGTAAATAACTTTTGAAATAGCATCTGCATGTTATGCGAGCACCCCTGAGGGAGTGATGATTGCCGCAGCAAGTGATCCTTTATGGGATGGAGGAGCCATTTACGGAAAGATGTTCACAGTTAAATGCACCGGTGCCACAAACGTTGTCCCTCACCCATGCTATGATGGTAAAACGGTCACTGTTAAAATTGTTGATCACTGTCCAGGTTGTAGCGGAACCCTAGACCTTTCTAAAGAAGCATTTGAATCCATTGCCGACCATGTCGCTGGAGTTATCAAAATTGAGTATTGGTAGTTAAATTACTGAGGAAGGACCGTATAATTAACGCTTGGATTATTTCTTGTTTTGTTGTTTTTGGATCAATAAGAAGCTATGATATTTTGAAATCAACGAGAGTTACTATTACTATGTGAATAAAAAGTTTTGGATTTAAACATAATATTTTGTTTCAATTCCACTACTATTGTAATTATTCTGAATTTGTTTCGTCCTACGCATTTTTTTTTATTTTGAACGGAAAACTACACTCAATGGATTATTCTTCAAGGCTACATCACTATTCTAGATGGGATTTGAACACTAAGCCATATAGGTTGATAAAGGGAACAATGTCGATTCCTAATACTCTTGAGATTTTAAATTAAGTGGTAACATTTTGTTCCATGAAATCTCTAACCCGACACTGAATTCATTTTTTTCACGGATTTGTAGAATCCATTTCTTCTAAATATCATTTGTTACCTTAAGAATATTTTTAAATACTAAACAAGGTGTTACATTTTTTTCATTAACACCAAACTTTATTTGTACGAATTGTTCTTTCCAATTTTAATTTATGCATCTTTGCTTTATTATTTATACAATATAGACAACATACTAAATGAATAATAGGCTTCAAAGATGGAAATTGCAACAGACGGCGTCTGTCACTAAGTTCATGATGGAACCACGCAGAAATAACTACGAAATGTGCATTCAATTGGTTTTAGAATATAATTACGATATCTATGACGATGAATCAACATCACAATTTGCAAGACTTCCATCCCTCACATATCGCTCGCAACTCCTTGGCCTCTATGCATAGTTCCTTCTTAGAAAATTACTATAATCCAATACCACAATTTGTTTTCATAAATAAACATTTTAAAGTAAGCCACAGTGAAGATACGAACACCCTCCAAATTCCAATAATACTATTCCCATGATGAATGGCAACGTAGTAAATTTGAAGTGTGACTAACCCATTATGTACCACTTCCATTTCAATCCTTCCATGAATCTACCTTTACCAACTCCATATTCAATAATTGTCATGCTAGAATACAACATTGTATTTTTTTTCTTTTGTATCAAGAGAATCAACAAAGGCGAGGTCACCAGTGCTTCAAGGGGTTTCTATCGCACCATGTGTCCACCCAAAATTTAGTATAACCACCTTTTCCAACTTTTTTAGATATCAATGAGAAGGAATCAATATCCTTTTTGAAATACAATCTTACCACCTCTAATCCTATGCAACTATGTTTTAGTCTAGTTTTTTTTCAAGTTTTGTTGATAAATGAAACACTCTAAGATTATAAGCGATTACCAAACTATTCTTGGTACTACGATATCTAATGAAGACGGAATATCCATTTAAAAAAATGGGATATGTTAGGGTATTCGTCATCATTTTGAATTTCCTTCAATACATGATTCCATTTGATATTCGATAGTGAAACACTAGCCCTTTCAATCATAATGATAAAAAAAGAAAACGAAATCGGTTCTACTTGCTTGAGACCACAACTATGAATAATTTATTTATTTGGGGTACAATTAACAAGAATTGAAATAAACCAGAAGGTCACGCTTTAATCCACTCCCGTCGAGTATCACCAAACCCCATAGGCATTATAATTTGGAAAAGAAAAATCCAGTTTATATAGTCATAAGCTTCTCTATATCTACTTTAAGGACCATCGCATTCCTTTTCCTATATTTATACGAATCTAGGATTCTATTAACAATAATCGGCTCATCCTTTGCATTCATTTAATTAACACACTTTTTTTATTCGCTCGATGCAACGATGCTCTCTAAGTTAAAGTTAAACTGGACCTACTATATAATGAAGATGTGAGCATTGGTTTGCGGAATTTTACATCTTATTCTTTTTTTTATAAATACTTCTAAGAGAATTCTTTCGCAACTAGGTTCGGTGTAGATACATCTTAAAGAATTCGGTGGCGACTATATTTTTTTTCGATTTGTTCTGTGTCCTAAATACCTAATTTTATCTATATGTTTCGTTTTTGTTCATGAAAGATTTCTTATAGGTTTATATTCATAGTATCATATTTTGGTTATTTTAAGAGTAAAAGTATCTTATTAGTTTTGATAGTTTAATCAAAACTTTCTTTCAATTAAGTGGATATCGATATCTCTAGTTTTATTTTTAAAATGGACATTACATGTTTGGACATACATTTATACTCGTTTAAGCATTATATCTATGATATATATTAAATTTGGGGCAATGTCAATGTTGCACTTGCAATTCTAAAGGTTTAAATAATCGAGATATATATACCCTCATGAAATTTTAGACTTTTTTTAAAGACCTTCGAATAATGAAATTCTAGGTTTACATAGCTTTTACATGAAAACATACCATAATTCTTTAATATCTATAAAACATAAACAAAACTATTTTTTTCAAATTTTATTAACCAGTAAGATAGTTAATAACAACTATATGTTATCTATTCGATATCTTTACCTTTTCGTAAATAAAATGGTTAAGATATTTTTTGTATTGAAAGAAGATCTTAATACTTGGTGTCTTACGTGAGAGAGAGAAAAATATATATATATAGAGAGAGAGAGTCTTTCAAGAAAGGTCTCATATTTAAATAATATGCAAAATATAGTTATTTTATTAAAATGTGAAGATAATAGATTGAAACGATGCCGACCACTATATTAAGTATAGTGTACATATTGTAACAGACCATTACAATGTATAATCCTAATTATACATAATAAATGCATTGTATTGTAACGAAAGCCATAACTGTATTTACTAAGTAGTATTACCGTTTCTATAATATAAATTTAGCTATATAAAAGACCCAAATGGATAAATTACAATGCATTATAATAACACACTAATAGTAATATTTTAAGAAATGAAGTCTATTTTCTTCATTATTGTTCTCGTTTCAAGCCTTGTTTCAATGGCTAGTGCAACTCCCGGCACTGCTACCTTTTACCAACAATATACTCGTAAGTGTTTACTCTCTGCCCCACTACTGATGGTTTAGGATTAACCATTATGATTACATGATATGTACATATATAGACATATATATACTTTAATATATAAAAATATAAGTTTATGTAATATGGAGTGGATCTATAAGAAGTATATATATATATATATATATATATATATATATATATATATATATATATATATATATATATATATATATTGGAAATTATTACTTCAGTTCCTGACATACGTAAATTGTGTAAATAACTTTTGAAATAGCATCTGCATGTTATGGGAGCACCCCTGAGGGAGTGATGATTGCCGTAGCAAGTGATTCTTTATGGGATGGAGGAGCCATTTGCGGAAAGATGTTCCTAGTTAAATGCACAGGTGCCACAAACGCTGTCCCTCACCCATGCTATGATGGTAAAACGGTCACTGTTAAAATTGTTGATCACTGTCCAGGTTGTGGCGGAACCCTAGACCTTTCTAAAGAAGCATTTGAATCCATTGCCGACCCTGTCGCTGGAGTTATCAAAATTGAGTATTGGTAGTTGAATTACTGAGGAAGGACCGTATAATTAACGCTTGGATTATTTCTTGTTTTGTTGTTTTTGGATCAATAAGAAGCTATGATATTTTGAAATCAACGAGAGTTACTATTACTATGAGAATAAAAAGTTTTGGATTTAAACGTAATATTTTGTTTCAATTCCACTACTATTGTAATTATTCTGAATTTGTTTCGTCTTACGCATTTTTTTTTATTTTGAACGGAAAACTACACTCAATGGATTATTCTTCAAGGCTACGTCACTATTCTAGATGGGATTTGAACACTAAGCCATATAGGTTGATAAAGGGAACAATGTCGATTCCTAATACTCTTGAGATTTTAAATTAAGTGGTAATATTTTTTTCCATGAAATCTCTAACCCGACACCAAATTCATTTTTGTCACGGATTTGTAGAATCCATTTTTTCTAAATATCATTTGTTACCTTAAGAATATTTTTAGATACTAAACAAGGTGTTACATTTTTTTCATTAACACCAAACTTTTTTTCTTTGTACGAATTGTTCTTTCCAATTTTAATTTATGCATCTTTGCTTTATTATTTATACAATATAGACAACATACTACATGAATAATAGGCTTCAAAGATGGAAATTGCAACAGACGACGTCTGTCACTAAGTTCATGATGGAACCACGCATAAATAACTACGAAATGTGCATTCAATTGGTTTTAGAATATAATTACGATATCTATGATGATGAATCAACATCACAATTTGCAAGACTACCATCCCTCACATATCGATCGCAACTCCTTGGCCTCTATGCATAGTTCCTTGTTTAAAAATTAATATAATCCAATACCACAATTTGTTTTCATAAATAAACATTTTAAAGTAAGCCATAGTGAAGGTACGAACACCCTCCAAATTCCAATAATACTATTCCAATGATGAATGGCAAGGTAGTAATTTTGAAGTGCGACTAACCCATTATGTACCGCTTCCATTTCAATCCCTCTATGAATCTACCTTTACCAACTCCATATTCAATAATTGTCATGCTAGTGTAACATCCCAAGATTTGGCAGGTATTTCCGAACCCTCTTCTATCATTTCCTTGTCATTTATAGTCCTTGAGATTGGACGTGAAGAGCCAAGATAAGTTTAAGGGCCAAGTTTGCAAACTTGGGCCAAGTTTGCAAACTTCGGCCAAGATGGAGTACACTGCGCGTACATAAGAGTACGCTAAGCGTATATGGTCCGCCTTAGTACGCTGGGCGTACACTTGTGTACGCTGGGCATACTAATGTCTGGGTGAAACCCTAATATTTAGGTTTGGGGCCTATATAAGCAACATTATGAGCACCAAACCTTCCCTTACCTCAGCCTCCACAGATTATACTCGTCTTCCCCAAACCCTAGCCTTTCCATTGTGTGTTTAAGCTTATTGAGTGTGTTCTTGAGTGCTTTAAGAGGAAGCTATTGCATCAAAGAATTGGAGAAAGAGATCAAGCTTGTAGATCTGAAGTTAGCTTGTGCCCAAGAAGCTCCAAAAGGTATAAAGTTCCAAACTTTATGCATATATGTATAGATCTCATCATTTTACTTTAATAGAAGCATTTATTGTCCCAAAAAGCCATAAGGTGTTGCATGATGTGATTTAGACAAAAAGTGTTGTCCTTCTAGACTCTTGAAGGGACCTTAAGTGATAAAAATGAGTTCCCATTAGCTGTATGTGTCCAATGCATGGAAAAATAAGGTCTTAATGGATTAAGACCAAGCATTAAGAGCTTTATGGACTTCCAATGTGATAAAGTTCATGACTTTATGGATCCTAGGCATATTAGGTCTCTAGATCTGAAGTTTGGGCTTAAGTGCTTAAGCCATTAAGCACTTAATAAGGATTTGGAAAACTGTCGAGTACGCCCAGCGTATTGGGTCAACCACCCCGATGGTGGTCAACATCTGGATGAGTACGCCTCGCGTACGTCCTCTGTTGGGCCTTTGACAAATGGACTTCGGGTTTTGGGCTGTTTATAGACTAAATGGAATTGGGCCTTTGCTGGACTCTGTAAATAAGATATTTTGGGCCAGGTAGTGATAGTGAATCATGGGGTTAGGCCCAATTAGGAGGTTGGGCCCAATTTAGTAAATTGGGCCAATAGTGGGCTTTATATATATGTGGACCTTCAAGTTAAGGACTTGGTATTGGGCCTTGGCCCAATAAAGAGAATGGATTTAATGATTTGTATGCACACTTAGTCAAGAAGGTTATTTTGGGTATTAACTTGATATTTAGTATGTGATAGCTCGGGATTTCCGATGAGACAGCGATCAGAGGTTTTCAGTACTTTGGCACTACTTGCGAGGTGAGTTATCCTCACTATATAAAGGGTTCTAAGGCACCAAGGGCGGCTCATTGGATATGATATCCTAGCAGTGGGAGTATGTTGAGTATGAGTTAGTGTTGCATGCTAGTTGTTATGCTAGTTAGGTAGATCTGTAGGACTACCTGTAGTATTATGTGTTCATCTGTATGTGTATTAGTTGTGTTATATGTCGACATATTATGTAGGGTGGGTTGAGGTGATACTGCTCCGTGCGGTAACCAACAAACCCGGGAGCATTCCAGATAGGACCTGAGGGCTAGGTGGGGCATGCCAGACTCGTAATGTGGGCCCGGGAGCATTCTAGATACGAGGTGAGGGAGACTCGTACTGTGGGCACGGTGGCAATCCAGATGTGAGCTGTGGGCCCGGAAGGCAATCCAGACTCACACTGTGGGCCCAGGGGTAATCTAGTCTGTAAATATGTGGACCCAGTACATGTTGTTATTTTGTATATGTGTTATGTGCATTGTATCGGTATTTTGGGGGAACTTACTAAGCTTTCGGGCTTACAGTTTCAATTTATTATTTCAGGTACATCAGGGGATCGCGGCAAGGCTAAGGCGTGATCGTATAGATCCTCATGTTTTGTTTATGTTTATGGGAAAACTCTGATATTGAACATTTTGGAAACAAGTTGTAATGAATTAATGGTTTGGAATGTTTTTTTTTAAGTTCAAATTTGGCATGATTTTTATGGGTGTTACGAGTTGGTATCAAAGCCTCAGTTTGAGTGAATTGGAGGAACACTTGTGTGAATCCAGTCTCAAACCAAGGAAAATATTTTCAAAATGATTTTTCAAAAAGGTTTTCAAAATATCAAAGGAGGATGCAGGGTGTATGATCAGCCGGAGCCAGTAAGTAGATCCCAAAATACCATACAGTTATTTGATATTGCGATATGTTAGAACAACATGCTAGTACTAGGCTAGGGATCTTCAGGAATTGCATGATAGAATTGCCAGACTACATGATGCCTGCTAGCCTAGGGTTTTCTCTATATGGAATTGACATCATTACTGTAGTTGCTTAGTGTATGCATCACGGCCGTAGATAACTAAGATCTTATAGCCTGAGAATGTTTGGTTTGGCCTTATTTACTGTTCTGTTTGAGGAAGGGCTTAGGGTAGGATCAGGTATTCGAAAGTCTATAGGGTCTAGCATTTTGTATGATTAGCATACACTAGTGATGCAGGGTGGGTGGAAGTTTCATGGATGGGTGGGTCGTACGAGGCCGGGAGGCCTTTTATGAGATATTTAGCATTCCTTTAGGAGTGAGGATTGAGTGCTCGCTATGTTTATATATATGGTTAGGGTGTTGTAGTGATGCTTGAGACAAATATGGGTATGTGTGGAAGGTAGTATGGGCCCGTACTACTGAAAGAACAAGACCCATACGCGTAGCAAGGAAGTAACAACCCCTAGGGTTTAGTTGGAAGTTGGTCCCCTGTTATTATGTGGTTTATCTGATATCTTCTTGGTATGTTTTCAGAATGGTGGTTACGAGACGCTTTGTGACTGGATCCGGGTCAGGATCAAGATCAGGATACGGAGGCCAGGAGGGGCCAACAGCACCCGAGACTGTGGTGCAGATGGGGACCGAGGAGCTAGATGCCAGGATTCGAGAGATCCTGCATGATGAGGTTGCCGCTAGGTTCCGGGCACAGCTACCAGAGATGTTTGGGTCTATTAAGACCACCATGGTCGAGTACTTCGACGAGCGTTACGCAGCCCTTGCAGAGACGGCTGTTGCTGCAGGTGCATCGCCTATAACAACGACATGAGGAGGAGGAGCCAGCCAGGCTTTTTAGTATAGGGAATTCGATAACACGAAGCCCCCTACTTTTGATGGGACTCAGGACCCCATCAAATCCATGAGGTGGATTTCTGATGTGGAGGGGTGTTTCTTTACTTGCTCATGTCCTACTGACCAGGGGGTCAGATGTGCCTTGAACGTGATGAGGCTAGGGGCCAAGGACTCGTGGAGATTGACGACAGGGTTGTACACTGATGATCAGAGAGCTGCTGTTACTTGGGAGCAGTTCCGGGATATGTTCTGCGCTCAATACATTTCGTGCGTTGAGCGGGAACGGTTGTCTCAGGAGTTTTTGAGTTTGAGACAGGATGGGGAGTCGTTGACGGAGATCACCCGCATGTTCATTGAGAGGGCGATGTTCTGCCCAGAGTTTGATTCTGAGCAGGCCCAGATGACACGTTATCTGAGACTGCTCAAGACTGACATTCGTCAGTTTGTTGCCACACAGCGATGTGATAGTCTACTGGATTTATAGGAGGCCGCTAGGCAGCGTGAGTTGGAGATTGAGCTGTAGTTGAGGGAGCAGCGACAGGCCCCGGCGCAGTCACAGCCGGCGCCGAAGCGGTCTAAGACCGCTGATTCTAGGATCGGGGGTCAGCAGAGCCGCACTTCTGGAAAGTGCGGCAAGGGTCATTCTGGGGCTTGTCGAGCTGGTAGTGGGTGCCATAGGTGTGGCAAGGAGGGGCATTATGCGAAGGATTGTCGCCAGCCCGCCATGATTCTGAGTATGAGGTTATGTTATCATTGTGATCAGGTTGGCCACTTGAAGGCCAACTGTCTTTTGATTGCCGCTAAGCCGGCATAGGCTCCGCTCCAGCTACTTTGAGGATTACGGACGGGAAGTCAGGTAGAGCAGAGCCCCCGAAGGCTTATGGGTGCGCCTTTTTGCTCACCGCAGAGGAGGCCAGGGCAGCACCAGATGTGGTTGCTGGTATGTTTCTATCCCTTATCTTACTGATCTTATATGTTTTATGCTTATCTATCTATACATGTGTTTAGGTACGTTTTTAGTGAACTCCTTGTCTGCATTGGTTTTATTTGACTCGGGGGCGAGTCGGTCATTTGTATCACAAACATTTTGTAGGGAGTTCAGTATGCCAGTAGGCGAGCTAGAGTGTCCATTGCGAGTCTCTATCGCCAACGAACACGAGGTTTCTGCTTCTTCGGACTACCGAAGATGTGAGATGGAGATCTTCGAGGTATCTTTCCCGATAGACTTGATTCTGATTCCCATGAGGGATGTGTGTGTGATTGTGGGGATGGACTGGCTCAGTCGATTCGGTGCCATGATTGATTGCTAAGGTCAGCGGGTAGTGGTTCGAACCCTAAGTGGAGGAGAACTGATTGTATATGGAGAGGGCACTAGAGTGGGATCAGGGTTTTGTTCAGCTACCAGGGCTCGACACTACTTGCGAGGTGAGTTATCCTCACTATACTAAGGGGTCTAAGGCACCAAGGTCAGCCCATTGGATATGATATCCTAGCAGTGGTAGTATGTTGATTATGAGTTAGTGTTGCATGCTAGTTGCTATGCCAGTTAGGTAGATCTGTAGGACTACCTGTAGTATTATGTGTTCATCTGTATGTGCATTAGTTGTGTTATATGTCGACATATTATGTGGGGTGGGTTGAGGTGATACTGCTCTGTGCGGTAACCAACAAACCCGGGAGCATTCCAGATAGGAGTTGAGGGCCAGGTGGGGCATACCAGACTCGTACTGTGGGCTCGGGAGCATTCCAGATACGAGCTGAGGGAGACTCGTACTGTGGGCTTGGTGGCAATCCAGATGTGAGTTGTGGGCCTGGAAGGCAATCCAGACTCACACTGTAGGCCCAGGGGTAATCCAGTCTGTAAAGATGTGGACCCAGTACATCCTGTTATTTTGTATATGTGTTATGTGCATTGTATCGGTATTTTGGGGGAACTCACTAAGCTTTCGGGCTTACAGTTTCAGTTTATTGTTTCAGGTACATCATGGGATCGCGGCAAGGCTAAGGCGTGATCGTATAGCTCCTCATGTTTTGTTTATGTTTCTGGGAAAACTCGGATATTGAACATTTTAGAAACAAGTTGTAATGCATTAATGGTTTGGAATGTTTTTTTAAGTTCAAATTTGGCATGATTTTGATGGGTGTTACAACTAGAATTCAACATTGTATTTTTTTTTTCTTTTGTATCAAGAGAATCAACAAAGGCGAGATCACCACTGTTTCAAGGGGTTTCTATCGCACCATGTGCCCAACCAAAATTTAGTATCACCACCTTTTCTAACTTTTTTAGATATCAATGAGAAGGAATCAATATCCTTATTGAAATACAATATTACCACCTCTAATCCTATGCAACTATGTTTTAGTCTAGTTTTTTTTCAAGTTTTATTGATAAATGAAACACTCTAAGAGTAGAAGCGATTACCAAACTATTCTTGGTACTACGATATCTAATGAAGACGGAATATCCATTTAGAAAAGATGGGATATGTTAGCGTATTCGTCATCATTTTTAATTTCCTTTAATACATGATTCCATTTGATATTTGTCACGCCCCCAAGCCGGAACGGCGGAAACGTTCGGGGGCGGATGACTTCATGTAAGTATCACAACACATGCATTATAGTAATCAAAGTACAGCCAACCATTGCATTAATAAGTATAAGTTTTACATTGGTATTTTAAATATTTCAAATTCAAACATCAAAGTAGATACAGAAGACAACAGGAGTCGCAGTACGGTACTAGGTGGTCTTCTCAAAAGCTTCGGGGGTGTACCTGTCTACTAGAGCCCTGAGAATACAAGTAAGTTTTAAAAGAGTATCAGCATAAAGCTGGTGAGTTCATAAGCATTTTGTTTTAGAAAGACGGTTCTCGGTTCTTTTGAAAAGTGCGATATCTTTCCCAAAAAACCTTATACTATCTGGTGTAATAAATGTATAAACCATAAGTAAAATAATCCTTTGATATCTGTTGAAAGTGTTCCTCAAGAAAATCCCATATTTTCTTATGAAAAGCATGATTAAACCCATTTCTTCTATGACTTCTTGGTTCATACTAGTCACGCATAAACCCAAGAGTTATGGAGGAATTATGAATATTCATTAATTGATTAATAAACCATCTGTTTATAAAATACTGATGTTTACCCTGGGAAATCCTGCATTTCCCTTAAGTGAAAGTTATTGAATTACTCGTTATAAATCGGAAAGTATAGGTATCTACCATACTTATATCGTTTAAGCATTATTCCTTTTGAAAACCCTGGTTACCCCCAGTGATGTATATTAGTCTTATTACATAAACAAAACTAATCGAAGAGCGAAAGTATCTACCATACTTATATCGTTTAAGCATTATTCCTTTTGAAAACCCTGGTTACCCCAGTGATGTATATTAGTCTTATTACATAAATAAAACTAATTAAAGAGCAAAATCCCTTAAACAAATGATTAGTTTATACTTATTGTGAATCGTATAACCATGCTTGATATGACCTAGAGACCTTTACAACGTTCTTCAAGTGTTGGTTAAATGACATTTGTCACCCCAGGCATGCCTGCCTAACTGTAGCTAGCAGTTCAGGTGTGGGATTGTCAATCCCAAATAGATCTATTCACAAATCTCACGCTCTTCCTCCAGGAGACTCTGGTTATACTAGGATAGGATTTAATTCAGTACACCTAAGGGTACAATTTTGAAGTAGAGCCTCACAATTTTGTATAATCTAGTTTACATGATTCATAAGTTCATTTCCTTAGTTTTGAAAACTACTTTTGCAAGGTTAGTATCTTAACCCTTTTTGTAAAACTGATTTCTATATCCGATGTATATTATTAATGGAAATATATTAAACAAAATAATATATTTGAACACAAGATTACTTGTGCTTTTACTTGTATTCCCCCCCCCCCCTGAAAACATTAAAACCTCGGAAAATGTAGGGGTATGAACTCACCTCGAGTGAATGGTTTGAAGGAAAGATCTGTATGAGATGTTGAGTGTCTAGTGAAGCCTCGAACACAATTAGATCCTATTTAACATGTAATAACACATATAGGAGTCAAATTAGGGTATTTCACTACTAGACATGATGGGAAACCACTCTAGGGACTTGGAAACACTTGAACTAAGTGTCAAAACCACATGTGATAGAGTGAGGGAGGTGTACGGCCACCTTACGGGTGTGTACGGCCATGGGTGTGCGGCCCATGAGTGTACGGCCGTACACTCATGAAGAGGTGTGCTTTTGAGGTGTTTCCAAGGTTCTAACTAGCATCCAAGAAGTGTCTAGGTCCCATGCTTAGTTCAATGCAAGTTTGAGGCTCAGAACGATCATCAAAGTGGGTTTACGGCCCCGAGAGGTGTGTGCGGTCGTACACCCTTCATGTCCATGCCAAAATTGTCGATTTTAAGGTGAATCAAGGCTAGGGTAATGTCCAACTAGAAGATAGGGGTCAAACTCTCACTTTGGAGGGCCTTTAAGGGGGTGTACGGCCAACCTTATGAAGGTGTGCAACCGTACTCCTTCAAGGGATGAAGAACATGATGAAACTTGATGAACCAAGACTTAGATCAAGAGGTCTTACAAGTATAACAAGCTAGAGGATGGAATACTCACGTTTTTGAAGCCTTGAAGAGTTCACGGTTGAAGAAACTTGAGAGAAAGGAAGTAGTGTGCAGCCAAGAGAAGAAAGGAATAAAGGAAAGAAGGTCTACCCATATATATAGGGGTGAGTGTGCGGCCATGAGGGGGTGTACAGCCGTACACCCATGTGTACGGCCGTACACTCCTCCTAAAGGAGTGTATGGCCCAATTTGCTACTTCTATGACTTGATAACTCATCCCTAATCTCAACCTTGGTTGTACTAAAGCTTAGAACACTTAAACAAACCCTTAAACAGTGCTAAATGACAACATAAACGAGTCTATCATTGATTGAATTGAATAGATGAACAAGATAGAAGTTCCGATTTGTCACATCATCCCCCCATTAGAGGGAATTTCGTCCCGAAATTCAAACATGGAATATAACTCCTGGACTTGGAAAAAAGATGAAGGGTATCACAAGTGTCTCATCGGATAGACACTTCTCTGGGATCGGTAGGGAACCTGAGTTTCATAAAAACCCTCGCGTTCTCTAGTGAATTTGGATTCTCGCTAGGTGTTTCAGTGGATCTTCGCTGTTGTATCTGCTGTTCTGATCTGTGAGGGGTGGGTAGGCTTAGCTTGTTCTATCATGTTCATCCAACTGGTAGAATGCCCCTTTTTGAGGTCCCGTGCAGCCTTTGTCTTGAAGTTCGCGGTAGGATTCATACCTGGTTCATCTCTCATTGTCCCGTGTACACAAGTCGTATAAAATTAAGATTGACAAGGCGGTCGAATGAGTGACTCTACCCCAGGTCCATAACCAGACAAGGAACAGGAGATAAGGCGGACGCACACATCCTAAGTCAGTAGAATCTTAATTATATACCACCCTCGTATGTACATTATTCATGGATAGGTTAACCGTATTTGTCCCTAGCCTTTGTGCCTGAACTTGCCATGTTGTTCGAATGGTAATCCCAAAATGGTCTACCGAGGATGCTTAAAGAAGGTTACGGGTGGATGCCATACTCTTCGCATGAATATTCTCGGGTTTTGGAAGGGAGATGAATTTTCGAAGTTCACATCTAGTTTTCCATTATGAGTGACGAGAGTCTTGGGATTCGAGCGGTTTAAGGTAAAGGGTCTCCTTAGGGACGTTCGGGTTTGGTATGACGTAGACTCAGTCGGACTAAGCGGGATGACATCGTAGAATCGCGCGTTAAGTTTGTTCGGATGGAGCGTTTTGTTAGAAAATTGGTGCCTCAAGGTGTATGTTTCTGGTGTTTCCTGTTTTTGATTCGACGTTGGCGGGTACTACTAATACGAGGGTTCTGATACTTTGAAATTATGAACTTTTTATGAAATGATTCTTACTAGGTCTCTCTATAATCGCTTGGCGTATACAAGTCATGTATAACTGACCCTACGTATACACTAAGCCATCATAGTTTATCCATTAGGGCTTCAAATTTTATATGAATGTTGGGATTTACTTTGAACAAAAGAGTAATCAGAATTATAAAAAATTATTGGGGGTTTTGAAAGCGTACCAAAATATAGCAGGGTTCTTTGATGCTTCCCCATTCTCTGGGGTCAAACTCCTCCTGCTTCCCCGTCGTTCTTCTCTGTTGGACAGTCTCTCTTGAAATGTCCTACTCTACCACATAGGTGACACATTGGACTAGTCCCACCATTGGTATTCGAAGTGATGAACTGGACTGGGGTCCTACAGATGTGCGCGGTGTGTCCCTTCCTGTTCCATCTAGTGCAATGCAACACTCGGCAGACTCCATAATGATGGTAGTTGCATTCGCTGCAGTATAAGAGGTTTCGCAAGTATGGTGTGGTTGGTGTTGGAATAGCAGGGCTGACGGGGGTGTTGACTGCCCCAGTTCATTGCCTTTCAGTAGGTCCTTGAGTTGAACAACTCCCTTTCTTGTTCTCGAATTTTCGTTTCAGGATATCAGGTTTGAAGTCCGGTGTGTCTTTACCAGCAGGCACTTGTTGCTGAATTTGGTTATCACCACGATCAGGATTGTCGTTAACATTTCCACTAACATTCGCGTTGTTAGTATTAAGGAGAGTCATGGCAGCTGCTACGGCTGCTGTGACTACAGCTTGAAACGTAGCTGAATCCATCTGAAGGATGGGTGTTTTACTGGTGGGTTGGCTACGTTTATTCGGAGGCATGATCTTCTATACGTTGAGAAAATGAACTTGTGAGCAACAATGTTTGCCTCTTGATGTATTCTAAATGTTTATATATGCATGAAAATTTTCCATTTCATTATCTGGTTCTCAACGATTCGACCTACATCCCTATGATGTAGTCCTAGCAAGAATAGAAGTAAGTTTCTAGGATGGTTAGAGACCGAGTGTCATTCGAACTAAGTTACCTCCGATTGGTGGATATCGATTTCCAACTTTCGAAAAAATTTGAAAACAGGCCGTAACAAGCACACATAAAATAGACTTATGAATATTTTGTTGATCAGCTCATTGAGCTGGCGCTAGACGATATGGAGGTTTAGCTACAGGAGTAGCTCCGGGGATTAAGTCGATACGAAACTCGACTTGGCGCTCGGGAAGAATCCCTGGAAGATCTTCGGGGAAGATATCAGGAAAGTTGTAGACTTCGGGAATGCCCTCGAGGTCTTTAACTTTTTGCGTTTCATTAATATCATGAGCTAGAAATGCAGAGCATTCCTTCTGCAGATACTTATGGGCTTTGATGCACGAAACAATGCGAAGGTTCGAACTGAGTTTATCACTGTAAATAGTGAGGGCTTCGCCAGAGGGAAGATTGAGACGAATGGTTTTCTCGAAACAAAGGTTATCAGCATGATTGAGGCTCAACCCATCCATGCTGATTATAACATCGAAGCTCTTCATGGATACTGGCATGAGATTGATGGGAAAGGAGTGATCGTCTAGGGTAAGAGTACAGCCTATAAATATGTTTCGAAGATGACTTTGATAAAGTTACTTAGTTCGCATGCTGCCGATCTAAGATATATTTTTGCTAATGATGATCTTTAACGAAAATAAGATTGTTGTCACTATAGTTGGTATTAAGATTACACAGAGTTCGAAAAATTTGACCTAGGAATAGGTCTACAGTATACCAACAGAGGGAAAATTGACAACATAAAAAACTATTGAAACAGTACTTGCAAGATAGTAATGTCTACAGGGGAAAGAGCTACTTATAGCATAGTTATGAAGGCTATTCCTTAAACCAAAAGGAAGGATGAGTAGAGTATTTCCTATCGACGACGGGCACCCCTCAAATGAAACCTTAATTCAGCCAGCTGACGCTCCACACCAAGTAGGCATCTCTCGTATACTGATTGGCAAGCTCGGAGCTCTATGACTTCAGCTCGGGTTGCAGCTAACTCTCGCTGCATAGCTTCATTGTCCCTCACAGCTCTCCCATGAGCAATTTCAAGACGACGAATGCGATCCATGCTGGTGCTTGAATCCGCTTCGAGTTTCCCAGTTCGCTGAAGGGTTGCCACAGCTAGCTCAACATTGTGAGCCACTCGGCGTATCAAACTTGGAAGGTCCCTGTCTGCAGCACCTCCTTCGTTCAGATTGTAGAAGTTGTGGTTTCCGTTGTATGGGAGGGGTTGACCTTGTTGAAAAATGTTTTTATATGTGATCATCACTGAAATAAGACGAATTGGTTTTATATTATCTAACAAATATTATCAGTTATTTCAGGTTGCGTGGATTCGTGCTTAATTATGAAATAGAAAAATATGCAAAAGACGAAATACGCAAAGACGGAAAAATAGACGCAATATTTGGTCGTTTGAAGACAAAACAAATCAAGACTAAAATTGTCAAGAATTTAAAAACCTCAAGGGTCAAAAATGGAAATTCAATTCACAATTGGATATATATATATATATATATATATATATATATATATATATATATATATATATATATATATATATATATATATATATATATATATATATATACAAGTGTTCGTGTATATATATATATATATATATATATATATATATATATATATATAAATATATATGTATATATATTATATTGTATATATATATATATGTATGTATATTGTATATATTGTATATATATACATGAATCATGCATATATATATATATATATATATATATATATATATATATATATATATATATATATATATTGGAAAGAAATCTTCACAAAAGCAAAAGTACCAAACATCATGTGTGCTTCCAACCTTTACAATCAATCACTTCATTACTTTTCCTTAAACAAACAAGAGTTGCTTGATTCCTTTGCATATATATAGATGCATGTTTACATGAGTTTTTGTGGGTGTTTTGTGTTTCCTTGTAATATATCTCCTATTACTCTCTCATCTCCAGAAGAATAAACACATAGCCAACCTCAAAATACTCTCCAAACACCCTCCAAATACCCTCCTTAAATCTCCTCCAAAAACCATTTCAAATCACCACAACCATCACCACCTTGCTGTTTTTCGACATCAGAATTTGCAAGTTAAAAAAAATTCACCGAGCACAACTCAACAAGATAATACGGGAGAGATTTGCACCGCAAATTATTCAGGACCTTACCTACATCCAGGAATTTTCCTCGATTTTTTTGACCAATGCAAACCCCAGAGAGACGCGAGAGAGAATTGGCTATCCAGAGAGATTTACTACGAAAATCTATATTCATAACCACCCAAAGCTCTTTCAACATCACCCTCTTTGTTACATTATACCACAAAAACTACAACCTTATTCCACCTTCTACCACCCTCCAAATACCCACTTCAACCTCATCAAATCACCTTAAAAAACCCCATACCCACATACAAAAAACATTACCCGTGTATTTTGTATCGTTTTGTAAACAATTCATTGTTACATAAAAGAACTTATTGTTACTTACCGGATTGAACTTTGAACAAATAGAGACACAGTCTATTAAGATCCAGTCCAATTCTAAACCAGTTCAGTCAATTTATTGACAAACCGACTTTATATATATTTATATATTTATATATTTTATTACAGCTTTACGTCATTTAAATACTGTCATTTATTTCATTTATAGCTTTCAGTCATTTATAGCTTTCCAGTTTATATTTATTCCGCACTTCTTAATTTTTTTTTCGCATCTTATCTCCTTAAATATATATATATATGTCACCCAGTAACTGGTATCCGAGCCTTTATTCGTGGTAATCAGATCGTATATTTTCAACAATTGGTATCAGAGCTTGTGTGATTTACCTTGAAATTTTTGTCGAAAACTTTTGGTTAGCGTTTATAAACCTTCCATAAGCTTTTCTTTAAAAATTTCATTTTAATATCACTTGTTCAAAATCCTTAAAAAAAATTAAAAAAATTAAAAAAAAATTAAAAAAAAAATCTTAAACAAAAAAATTCAGAGCTTGTGTGATTTACTTTGAAATTTTTGTCGAAAACTTTTGGTTAGCGTTTATAAACCTTCCATAAGTTTTTCTTTAAAAATTTCATTTTAATATCACTTGTTCAAAATCCTTTCAAAACAAAAAAATGTCTTCTGCTAATTACTCCAACATGAACTCTGTTTCTATTGCTAACAGCTTGGGATCTGGTTCATGGGTACCCATACTTATTCCTGAAGAGTATAATTCGTGGGTTGGCCGTATGAATCTTCATCTTAACACCATAAGTGAAGATGTCTGGAATTGTGTAGAAGGAACATATGTTACTCCAGAAAATATGGCTACTCTTGCTACAAATCAAGCCACTCTTGCTGAAACCGAAAAAAGGCTGCAACTCCAAGCCAAAAAGGAACTTGTGTCTGGAATTCCCCACAGTATTCTAAGTCAAATGGATGACATAATACTGTTGACTGCAAATCAAATCTGGGAAAATTTAAAAAATCGTTTTTGTGGAAATCAAAGAATTATTGGAAACAAAAGAACATCTGTTTTAAATGAATTCGATAATTTCAAGATGCTTTCATCAGAAACCATCCATGATGCTCATGATAGGTTCAATTTTATCATGGTAAAAATGAACAATTTGGGCATCAAAAAGACACAACACGAGATAAATCTCAAGTTTCTAAACAATCTTTACGAAAGCTGGAAGATGGTTAAACTCATCATTTAGGGAAATCCAGCCATTCATACTGAAACTTTATACAATTTGTATGGAGAACTTCAATCGTATGAATCCTCGATTGACCCACCAACCACTACAGCTTTTGGAGGACCACTTGCTCTCGTTTCCACATCTTCTCAAAACCAAACACCTTTTAATGAACAAAACTTCAATCATTTTAATCAGACATCTTTTCAAAACCAACCCTTTTTGAACAATTCTTTTGATCAATCTGATTTAAATGATGAAGCAGACTACCAACAACTGTGTGCTTTGGTAGCAAACACAAACCTCCAGAGATTTATTCCAAATCACGGTCAATCGAATTTTAAACCAAATTTTCAAAACCGACCATCATTTGGACAAAATAATTCTGGATTTCAACCAAGACCTCAACCTGTTCAAAACAACTCAGGTTTTCAACCAAGACCTTATTTTGGACAAAATTTTCAAAGACCTTCCTTCCAAAACAATTCAAACCAAGGTTTTCAAAACCAGGGATTTCAAAACAATCCCAACTCAAGTCATCATAACAATAACCAAAACAACAGTTTTCAAAACCAAAACAGAGGATTCCAAAATCAAGGTTACACTAATCAAAACAATGGCTTTCAAAACAACCAAAATTTTGGATTCCAAAAGAACCCTTCCCAATCTTCCCAACAAATCCAAGCTCAAGCTCCTGAAAGACTTCCGATTAAAAGTCAAAAGGATGACAGTGATGAAGAAGTGATCATTTGTCACAACTGCAAAGGAACTAATCACTATGCCAGAGAATGCCGAGCCAAAAACAAAACCAAAGTCAAAGACTCAGCATACTACGCTCAAAAAGCCGATGAATTAAAGAAACAGGAAAATCAAGATAAGCAAAGAGCATTGATGGCAATCCATGAACCAAACGTGGAATATTGGCCAACTTCTGAAGACGAAGCTGACAATGAACCAACACAATCAAACTTCTGTTTCGTAGTTGGTGTTGATAGACCTTCAAGAGCTCCAAACGTCATAGAACAGGTATGGTCTATGATCTCTGAACTTGGTCTTTCGAAATCAATTTTTGAGTCCCATATAACCAAGATTGAGAAAAGTCTAGAAGCTGATCTCAAAAAATATCATGACACAATGATCAATTCCGATATCTGCAAATCTGAGTTACAAACCTTGCAACTCAAATTTGGAGAATCAACAAGGATAAAGAACAAATTGGAAAGAGACGTTGAAAGAAAATCAGAAGATTATAATCACGTATTGGAACAATTAAATCAAACCCTAATTCAGAAAAAGGATTTGGAACAAAAAAATCAGTCAGTCATTTCCTCTAAAACAAAAGATGTTTTAGAAAAGGAAATCCTTCAGTTGAAACAAAACTTTCAAGAATCAACTGAAAAATACAAAACTTTAAATGAAAAACTGACTGATTCTTTAAACCGAACCAATTTTCTTGAATCTGAAAACAAAAGATTGATATGGAATATGAATTCTATCAAAATTGCTAGAAAACTAAGTGATGATGTTTTCACCAAAGCAAACACCTTAGGAACTGGCAAAATTGATACGAATTACAGACCAGGAATTGGAAGAGAATCCTTTGAAAATGAACTAGCTAAACAAGAAAACATGACAGTTTGTGAAAACTCTGAATCCACTCTTCTAGATCTTTTCACATCTGCTAATGAGGAAGATTCAGATGACGAAACAGTTATCAACTGTAGCCCAGATGACACTGCTTTCACTGTTTCCAAAAAGTCTATCAAAAGAGTTGTAAAATCTGAAACAAACTCTGCTAGTTCTTCAACAAACCAAATCAAACATACCAATGAAGCAACCATAACCCCACTTAACAAACCAAAGGCTTTTGAAAACAAACCAAAGAAACCTGTTAAACCATACGTCATACCTCAAAAACAAGTTTCCAAACAAAAACCAAAACCGTTTCAAAAACCTTTTGAAAACCGCTTTCAAGAGATCACCATTAAAAATTCAAGGAACTTTCAAAAACGACCAAATCAGAAAGTTTCAAAACATCATCTTCAAAAAGCCTTTCATAACCGCCAATCACATCCCAGATATGAAGAGAACTTTTCAAAAAAAAATTCACATCTAGGATATCATTCACCAAATCACAGATTTTATCAACCAACGAATTTTCAAAAACAAATCACTTTTTGGGAAAATTTGATAAATAAAATCAAACCTCAAACATTCCATCCTTATAAACCAAACTCTTATAGCAATATGAAGTCAAATGCTACAAGAAGTTCAGTAAACAAAAAACCCAAAATAAAAACAACTAACAAACCAGGACCCATTCAGATTTGGGTACCTAAATCTTCTGTCTAAATTGCAGGTATCTAATGCTGGAGAACCCAAGGATGATACATGGTATATTGATAGTGGCTGCTCCAAGCATATGACAGGAAACCGAAACTACCTTCGTGACTTCAAACCCACCCAAACCAATCAAGACGTTACCTTCGGCAACAACATGACGGCAAAAATCAAGGGTTATGGAAACATAACAAATGGTAACTTCACCATAAAGAAAGTTGCCTATGTCGATGACCTGAAACACAACCTCATCAGTGTTTCTCAACTGTGTGATAACAATCTTGAAGTCCTATTCACCAAACAAAGAAGCTTGATCATGGACGCCAAAACCAAAGAAATCATTGTTGATTCTTACCGTGCCGGAAATATGTATCCACTTGACATGGATCTTATCTATGGTAAACCCGATATATGTCTGCTATCAAAATCCCCAACAGATATCAGTTGGTAATGGCACCGCCGCCTTTCCCATCTAAACTTTGGGTACATCAACAAACTGATCGGCGATGATCTTGTTAGAGGACTGCCACTTCTGAAGCTTGATAATGAAACTCTGTGTGCTGCATGTGAAAAGGGAAAACTTTCCAAATCCACTCACAAAAGCATCTCAGAATCTAGTGTATCCGAACCACTAGAATTGTTGCACATAGACCTTTGTGGCCCTGCCAAAACCCAAACCATACAAGGGAGGAAGTACATTCTTGTTGTCGTTGATGGCTTCTCGCGCTTTACTTGGGTCTTCTTCTTAAGACTAAAATCAGAAGCACCTGAAGAGATGATCAACTTCATAAAACAAATCGAACTGAAGCTCAAACGACCTGTTCGAAGAATCCGAAGTGATAATGGTTTAGAGTTCAAAAACAAGACTCTAGATTCATTTCTCAAAGACAAAGGAATTGAACATAACTTCTCAGCCCCATACACTCCACAACAGAACGGAGTTGTCGAAAGAAGGAACAGAACTCTATGTGAAGCTGCAAGATCAATGCTTATCTTCGCTGATCTGCCACAATACTTCTGGGCAGAAGCAATAGCCACAGCTTGCTACACTCAAAATTGTTCCTTAATCCATAAACATCTTCATAAAACACTATATGAAGTCATTAACAACTGAAAACCAAACATCAAATTTTTCCATATTTTTGGTTGTCGATGCTTCATAAAGAACAATAAAGACCACCTCTCAAAATTTGAATCAAGGTCGGACGAAGGAATTTTCCTTGGTTACTCATTTTCTTCAGCTGCTTATCGAGTACTGAACAAACGTACCAGAGTAATTGAAAAAAGTACCGATGTTCATTTCGATGAATTTTATGTCAGGAAATTGGATCGTGAACATTTTGGTTCAAAAATGATCGATAATATTTTTCAAAATCCAATTCAACAAACACCTTCTCCTGACAGAGATATTGAAATCGATCTTGATTTACTTTTTGAACAACCCAAAACCGCTTACAATTCTGAACTTCTAACTACTTCTATTGATTCTACAGGAACAACCACTGAAGGAACTCCACAAACAAACCGAAATGATGCAGATCAATTCGAGGGGGAACCACCTACACATACTTCTTTATTGGAACAAACACCAAATCCTCCTTTAAATACCCCATCCCCAAATATCCAAAACAATCCCGATGCATCATTTATGGGGCAACCTTCAAACCTATTCCAAGAAGAAACTCCCGGAGAAGAACAATGGGATACTGAAATTCCAATTATTATAGCGGAAGAGAATCGCTTAATAAAATGGACCAGAAACCACCCAACTGACCAAATCATCGGAGATCCAAACTCAGGCATCCAAACTAGAGCCGCAACTTCTAATGATTGTTTATTTGGAGCCTTCTTATCCATGACTAAACCCAAAACCATACATTCTGCTCTCAAAGATCCAGACTGGGTAAAAGCTATGCAAGAAGAGCTAGAAGAATTTGAAAGAAATGACGTATGGAATCTTGTCCCTACCCCACCCGATGTTTCTGTTATAGGTTCAAGATGGGTATTCAGAAACAAAACTGACGATCAAGGAATCGTTTGTCGAAACAAGGCACGTCTCGTAGTCAAAGGATATTCACAACAAGAAGGAATCGACTACGATGAAACATATGCTCCAGTTGCCAGAATTGAAGCAATTCGCATCTTTCTTGCATATGATGCACATAAGAACTTCAAAGTATTCCAAATGGATGTTAAATGTGCATACCTACATGGAGAGTTAGATCGCGATGTATACATCCAACAATCACCAGGTTTCGAAGATCCCAAATTTCCTGATCACAGCTTCAAATTGCAGAAAGCTGTCTATGGCTTAAAACAAGCACCCCGAGCCTGGTATGCCACATTGACAACCTTTCTCGAAGAATCAGGTTTTAAAAGAGGTTCAATCGATCAAACCCTCTTTCGTAAAATCTATAATAAACATCTGTTAATCGTACAAATATATGTTGATGACATTATTTTCGGTTCTACTGATGAATCTTTGAGTATTAAGTTTGCAGATCTAATGAAGAGCAAATTTGAAATGAGCATGATTGGGGAGATGACTACTTTTCTCGGACTTCAAATCAAACAGTCAACTGATGGCATTTTCATCAACCAAGAGAATTATGTCAAAAACCTACTCACTCGCTTTTCAATGGACAAATCCAATACCGCAAAAACCCCAATGGCTTTTGGATACAAAATCGATGCAGACTTAAATGGCAAACCTGTTGATCAGAAAAGATATCGTGGAATGATCGGATCACTCTTATACCTCACTGCCAGCAGACCTGACATCATGTTTTCTACATGTGTCTGTGCCAGATACCAAGCAAATCCTATGGAATCCCATGTAGTTTCTGTGAAACGCATCTTCAAATACCTAAAAGGCACTCCCAAACTTGGCCTTTGGTATCCAGCTAAATCCGATTTTCAGCTGAACTCTTTCACCGACTCAGATTATGGAGGATGCAAGTTAGATAGAAAGAGTACATCTGGTAGCTGTCAATTCCTAGGAGGTAGACTAGTGAGTTGGACTTCAAAGAAACAGACTTGTGTATCCACATCAACAGCAGAAGCTGAATACGTCGCTGCCGCCAGCTGTTGTTCGCAAGTCATATGGATGCAAACTCAACTGCGAGACTATGGCTTCAAAATTTCACAAATTCCCATATTTTGTGACTCAACCAGTGCAATTGCCATTTCTCACAATCCCGTTCACCATTCCATGACAAAGCACATCGACATTCGATATCATTTCATCAAAGACAACATTCAAAAGGGTCATATCGAATTGCACTTCATCAACACCGAATATCAAATTGCTGATGTCTTCACTAAGGCTCTCGATGAAACAAAGTTTCAATACTTCCTAGGCCGTCTAGGAATGTTAAATCCAGATAACATCTATCCTTAAACTTTTACTTTTTGTTTGTACAAAAGTGTGTTTACTTTCATTCAAAAGGAAAATTCAAAAACAATTGAAAATTGCTTTCCTTTTAAAAATTACCAAAAACATTCAAATAACCAATATTTCCAAAAACATTCAGAAAAACAAATCTTTAAAAAAAATTAATAAAAGACTTGCCATAATAAGCTTTTATAGAACCTTGTGATTAATCTTCTCTTGACTTAATTTTCAGATGCTTATGCTCGATGAAGATTTTAAGTCATATTGATTCTCAATTGGAGTGAAGGTTCAAATATCCTACTTTTCATAATGTATATAACTTTATTTCCTTCGATTTTATTTCATTATTGACGATTTTAAACAATCAAGGGACATAAGGTTAGGAGGTTCAGATGAAAACAAAAACCCATGTGAGAATTTGTGCCTCGTCGATCTAAATCATTGTGGAAATCATTTCTTGTGAGCTTAGGTGTGTCACTATTGCTTATAAGGTATACCCAATTATACCTTGTCACGGTCTCATTTTTGCTTAGATATCAAAATGACCAGGGACGATACATTCATTTCTTACATACTAGACAAACTGTCTTTTATGCCACCTATCCCTACCTAGATAAAAGCCAACCAAAAATGAAGACTTGCGATCCCATGATCCATCAAGCAAACAACGACATATCCTTACAAGAAAACCAAAGGAGAAACAAATATCTATCAACATCCAATCCTCAAAGACAAATCAACAAGAAAACAAATGGATTCAATAAAGATATACCAAACAAAACAAAAAAATATTCTATATTTGGTATTTTCAAACAAACTTTCAACCAAATGGTTATTTCAAAACAAAAATCATAAAATCTCGCGATTTGTTTTAACCATTTTTCACAAAAGAAGATATCTCAATCACTCAAGTCAAATACTCTTAAAAAGGTCTCAAATGTAGCAAATTCTCAATGCTAAAACAAAATATCTTTTTACAATAAATCGATATTGATCAACAAACAGGATACTATCAAAGAAGAAGCTGCAACAACAATGGATTTCCCGAGATACTGTAGCCTTCATGACTGAAGAATCTTAGTTGCAAACTGCACTATGAAAATTGCTAAACCCCTCTACATGTATTTCCCGACGGAGAGAGAGTGAACTTTAATGGCATAAATGAAGAAACCCGCTGAGTAATGCCGAAACCAGTCTTATGTGATTGATTATCTAATAATGAGACTAAGTGACTTTACAGGAAAAGCAAAGCTGAACACCTCCGATATGAGTGTGAGTCGTCAGAGAGAGATATCACTCATTTTTAGTGATCATTAACTTGTTCTGCTGCCAGAACAACCAAACACCCAAGTGAAGTGTGAGCTATACCTATTAGCGTTCATCTGAATCGACCTGTTAGACCACTTGTCGTCATTAATAATGCTATAAAATCTAAGGAAATTTCTTTAGACTCGGGACGGAGCCGTATGATGCGGAAGTCTCACGTACGGTTCCCCGAGAAGGGAGTGGCTACCTACTGGAGCTTCGACCAATCACCACCGGTACATATATGACTACCCTTTGATAACCGAACCCGAGACTTTGATTCGGAAACAAATTTCTGAAAATCTTTTACATAAGATATGTTAAACCACGTCACAAACTTTCAAAACGATTACAATGGTTTTATATATATCTTCTCATTGACAAAACTTTTATCCCAAATCTTCAAGATTAAAACTGTTAATGTGATTATATCTATCCTTATTTCATCAGATCACATAGGGGGAAATTGTTGAAAAATGTTTTTATATGTGATCATCACTGAAATAAGACGAATTGGTTTTATATTATCTAACAAATATTATCAGTTATTTCAGGTTGCGTGGATTCGTGCTTAATTATGAAATAGAAAAATATGCAAAAGACGAAATACGCAAAGACGGAAAAATAAACGCAATATTTGGTCGTTTGAAGACAAAACAAATCAAGACTAAAATTGTCAAGAATTTAAAAACCTCAAGGGTCAAAAATGGAAATTCAATTCACAATTGGATATATATATATATATATATATATATATATATATATATATATATATATATATATATATATATATATATATATATTCGTATATGTATATATATTATATTGTATATATATATGTATGTATATTGTATATATTGTATATATATATATATATATATATATATATATATATATTGGAAAGAAATCTTCACAAAAGCAAAAGTACCAAACATCATGTGTGCTTCCAACCTTTACAATCAATCACTTCATTACTTTTCCTTAAACAAACAAGAGTTGCTTGATTCCTTTGCATATATATAGATGCATGTTTACATGAGTTTTTGTGGGTGTTTTGTGTTTCCTTGTAATATATCTCCTATTACTCTCTCATCTCCAGAAGAATAAACACATAGCCAACCTCAAAATACTCTCCAAACACCCTCCAAATACCCTCCTTAAATCTCCTCCAAAAACCATTTCAAATCACCACAACCATCACCACCTTGCTGTTTTTCGACATCAGAATTTGCAAGTTAAAAAAAAATTCACCGAGCACAACTCAACAAGATAATACGGGAGAGATTTGCACCGAAAATTATTCAGGACCTTACCTACATCCAGGAATTTTCCTCGATTTTTTTGACCACTTCAAACCCCAGAGAGACGCGAGAGAGAATTGGCTATCCAGAGAGATTTACTACGAAAATCTATATTCATAACCACCCAAAGCTCTTTCAACATCACCCTCTTTGTTACATTATACCACCAAAACTACAACCTTATTCCACCTTCTACCACCCTCCAAATACCCACTTCAACCTCATCAAATCACCTTAAAAAACCCCATACCCACATACAAAAAACATTACCCGTGTATTTTGTATCGTTTTGTAAACAATTCATTGTTACATAAAAAGAACTTATTGTTACTTACCGGATTGAACTTTGAACAAATAGAGACACAGTATATTAAGATCCAGTCCAACTCTAAACCAGTTCAGTCAATTTATTGACGAACCGACTTTATATATATTTATATATTTATATATTTTATTACAGCTTTACGTCATTTAAATACTGTCATTTATTTCATTTATAGCTTTCAGTCATTTATAGCTTTCCAGTTTATATTTATTCCGCACTTCTTAATTTTTTTTTCGCATCTTATCTCCTTAAATATATATATATGTCACCCAGTAACTGGTATCCGAGCCTTTATTCGTGGTAATCAGATCGTGTATTTTCAACAGACCTTGCTCGTGGATCCACCTATTCAAACTCCCAACCCACATAGGCGTTGGACCTTGGAATTCAAGTCGGTGGTTAGGATTTGGTATTGAGGCCACTTGAGGTAGGTTCTCGATTTCGGGTTCGGAGTCAGTCTCTTCAGGAAATTGTTCGGCGAAGTCATCGTCCAAAGGAATTTCATGATTTTCTTCTGGATCTTCCTCAAGCCATCCATTTTTTCCTTGGTTGGGAAATTCATGTCGCCAGGAAGATTGAATCCAGCCATGCTATCTACGCGCGAGAATAGTGGCGAAAGGGATAGTTAATTAAACGCCGAGTATAATAACATTCTATAGCATTATAATTGGATGCTCGTTACTTGGTAAGTTTTAGGCTTGCTGCAACACCATAGTCACTCCCAAGCACATGTTGGTCATGTCTCAAATAAATATAGTTGATCAGGCTATATTGATCCTAGACATGATTACATAACTGCCCAGGTTTAACCATAGTGTCCAACATCCAAATACTTTTATTTTGTTCTTCTTGTGATTCTTGTTCTAGTATATACATATTCTGAATATATATTTATACTTTTCATAAAATATTGATATATTTTTAAAGTATAATTCTTGGTCAGAGTGTTTTTATCCCAATGTGTTTATAGTTGTATATCTTTTATGATTGATATACTGAGTTCACTATAAACAATGCTCTGATACCAATCTGTCACACCCCCAAACCGGAACGGCGGAAATGTTCGGGGGCGGATGACTTCATGTAAGTATCACAACACATGCATTATAGTAATCAAAGTACAGCCAACCATTGCATTAATAAGTATAAGTTTTACATAGGTATTTTAAATATTTCAAATTCAAACATCAAAGTAGATACAGAAGACAACAGGAGTCACAGTACGGTACTAAGCAGTCTTCTCAAAAGCTTCGGGGGTGTACCTGTCTACTAGAGCCCTGAGAATACAAATAAGTTTTGAAAGAGTATGAGCATAAAGCTGGTGATTTCATAAGCATTTTGTTTTACAAAGACGGTTCTCGGTTCTTTTGAAAAGTGCGATATCTTTCCCAGAAAACCTTATACTAGCTGGTGTAATAAATGTATAAACCATAAGTAAAATAATCCTTTGATATCTGTTGAAGGTGTTCCTCAAGAAAATCCCATATTTTCTTATGAAAAGCATGATTAAACCCACTTCTTCTATGACTTCTTGGTTCATACTAGTCACGCATAAACCCAGGAGTTATGGAGGAATTATGAATATTCGTTAATTGATTAATAAACCATCTGTTTATAAAATACTGATGTTTACCCTGGGAAATCCTGCATTTCCCTTAAGTGAAAGTTATTGAATTACTCGTTCTAAATCAGAAAGTACAGGTATCTACCATACTTATATCGTTTAAGCATTATTCCTTTTGAAAACCCTGGTTACCCCCAGTGATGTATATTAGTCTTATTAAATAAACAAACCTAATCGAAGAGCGAAAGTATCTACCATACTTATATCGTTAAGCATTATTCCTTTTGAAAACGCTAGTTACCCCCAGTGATGTATATTAGTCTTATTACATAAATAAAACTAATTAAAGAGCAAAATCCCGTAAACAAATGATTAGTTTATACTTATTGTGAGTCGCATAACCATGCTTGATATGACCTAGAGAACTTTACAACGTTCTTCAAGTGTTGGTTAAATGACATTTGTCACCCCAGGCATGCCTGCCTAACTGTAGCTAGCAGTTCAGGTGTGGGATTATCTATCCCAAATAGATCTATTCACAAATCTCATGCTCTCCCTCCAGTAGACTCTGGTTATACTAGGATAGGATTTAATTCAGTACACCTAAGGGTACAGTTTTGAAGTAGAGCCTCACAATTTTGTATAATCTAGTTTACATGATTCATAAGTTCATTTCCCTAGTTTTGAAAACTGCTTTTGCAAGGTTAGTATCTGAACACTTTTTGTAAAACTGATTTCTATATCCGATGTATATTATTAATGGAAATATATTAAACAAAATAATATATTTGAACACAAGATTACTTGTTCTTTTACTTGTATTCCCCCTCCCCTGAAAACATTGAAAACTCGGAAAATGTAGGGGTATGAACTCACCTCGAGTGAACGGTTTGAAGGAAAGATCGGTATTAGATGTTGAGTGTCTAGTGAAGCCTCGAACACAATTAGATCCTATTTAACATGTAATAACACATATAGGAGTCAAATTAGGGTATTTCACTACTAGACATGATGGGAAACCACTCTAAGGACTTGGAAACACTTGAACTAAGTGTCAAAACCACATGTGATTGAGTGAGGGAGGTGCACGGCCACCTTAAGGGTGTGTACGGCCATGGGTGTGCGGCCCATGAGTGTACGGCCGTACACTCATGAAGAGGTGTGCTTTTGAGGTGTTTCCAAGGTTCTAACTAGCATCCAAGAAGTGTTCTACGTCCCCTGCTTAGTTGCAATGCAAGTTTGAGGCTTAGAATGATCATCAAAGTGGGTTTACGGCCCTGAGAGGTGTGTGCGGCCGTACAAGGGGTGTGTGGCCGTACACCCTTCATGTTCATGCCAAATTTGTCGAATTTAAGGTGAATCAAGGCTAGGGTCATGTCCAACTAGAAGATAGGGGTCAAACTCTCCCTTTGGAGGGCCTTGAAGGCGGTGTACGGCCAACCTTATGAAGGTGTGCGGCCGTACTCCTTCAAGGAATGAAGAACATGATGAAACTTGATGAACCAAGACTTAGATCAAGAGGTCTTACAAGTATAACAAGCTAGAGGATGGAATACTCATGTTTTTTAAGCCTTAAAGAGTTCACGGTTGAAGAAACTTGAGAGAAAGGAAGTAGTGTGCAGCCAAGAGAAGAAAGGAATGAAGGAAAGGAGGTCTACCCATATATATAAGGGTGAGTGTGCGGCCATAAGGGGGTGTACGGCCGTACACTCCTCCTAAAGGAGTGTATGGCCCAATTTGCTACTTCTATGACTTGATAACTCATCTCTAATCTCAACCTTGGTTGTACTAAAGATTAGAACACTTAAACGAACCCTTAATCGGTGCTAAAAGACAACAGAAACGAGTCTATCATTGATTGAGTTGAATAGATGAACAAGATAGAAGTTCCGGGTTGTCACAATATTCAATAGTGAAACACTAGCCCTTTCAATCACAATGATAAAAAAGAACAGGAAATCGGTTCTACTTGCTTGAGACCACAACTATGAATAATTTATTTATTTGGGGCACAATTAATAAGAATTGAAATAAACCAAAAGGTCACGCTTTAATCCACTCGCACCGAGTATTACCAAACCCCATAGGCATTATAATTTGGAAAAGAAAAATCCAATTTATATAGTCATAAGCTTCTCTATATCTACTTTAAGGACCATCGCGTTCCTTTTCCTATATTTACACCAATCTAGGATTCTATTAACAATAATTCGCTCATCCTTTGCATTCATTTAATTAACACACTTTTTTTTATTCGCTCAATGCAACAATGCTCTCTAAGTTAAAGTTAAACTGGACCTACTATATAATGAAGATGTGAGCATTGGTTTGCGGAATTTTACATCTTATTCTTTTTTTTTATAAATACTTCTGAGAGAATTCGTTCGCAACTAGGGTTCAGTGTAGATACATCTTAAAGAATTCGGTGGCAACTATATTTTTTTCGATTTGGTTTGTGTCCTAAAGTCCTAATTTTATATAAATGTTTCGTATGTGTTCATGAAAGATTTCTTATACGTTCCCTCACCCATGATATGATGGTAAAACGATCACTGTTAAAATTGTTGATCACTGTCCAGGTTGTGGCGGAAGCCTAGACCTTTCTAAAGAAGCATTTGAAATCATTGCCGACCCTGTCGTCGGAGTTATCAAGATTGAGTATTGGTAGTCGAATTACTGACAAACGTCCGTATAATCAACGTTTGGATTATTTCTTGTTTTATTCTTTTTAATTAGATCAATAATAAACTATGACATTTTGAAATCAACGAGAGTTACTATTACTATATGAATAAATAGTTTTGGATTTAAATGCAATGTTTTGTTTCAATTGCACTACTTTTGTAATTGTTCTGAATTTATTTCTTCTTACACATGTTTATTTATTTTGAATGTAAAACGACACTTAATGGAATATTCTTCAAGAATACGTCAGTATTCTAGATGGGATTTGAACACTAAGCCACATAGGTTGATAAAGGGAACAATGTCTATTCCTAATACTCTTGAGATTTTAAATTAAGTGGTAACATTTTGTCCCAACGAATCTCTAACCCAACACCAACTTTATTTTTTTCACGGATTTGTAGAATTCATTTTATCTAAATATTATTTGTTACCTTAGGAATATTTTTAAATACTAAACAAGGTGTTACATTTTTTCATTAACACAAAATGTTTGTTTGTACAAACTGTTCTTTCAAATTTTAATTTATGCATCTTTGCTTTATTATTTATACAATATATATAACATACTACATGAATAAGAGGCTTCAAAGATGGAATTTACAAGAGACTATGTCTATCACTAAGTTCATGATGGAACCATATCGAAACAACTACGAAATATGCATTCAATTAGTTTTAGAATATTATTACGATATCTATGACGATGAATCAACATCACAATTTGCAAAACGACCATCCCTCAGAAATCGATCACAACTCCTTCGACTCTATGCATGGTTCCTTGTTTAAAAATTAATATAATCCCATACCACAATGTGCTTTCATAAATAAACATTTTAAAGTAAGCCGCAATGAAGATACGAACACCCTCCAAATTTCGAAACCACTAGTCCCATGATGAATGGCAAGGTAGTAATTTCGAAGTGTGAATAACCCATTATATACCGCTTCCATTTTCGAAGTGTGAATAACCCATTATCTACCCATTATATAATTGTTATTTGTTTTATATACAAATCGGCATACGTTTTATATATAATTTCCACAACTTAACACGTTCTATAAAATCATCAAAAGTTGTAATATTATTTTTTTCATACTACTTTGTTTTTTATATTTTGAAATCAATATATGTTTGATATATAATTTACACAACATAAAACGGTTTATACAATCATGAATTAATAGTGGAAATAACTAATGATATAAATTTATTAAAATTAATAAAACTAATATGTTAACTATAGAGTTTGTTTTGTTATTTACATTGGTTTTACATGTATAAATATTAAATCATAGTTTGTAAAATGTTATTATTTTAATTAAATAATTATATTCACGCACAACGCGCGGAGATTCGACTAGTATGTTTATATTCACAGTATCATATTTTGGTTATTTTAAGAGTGAAAGTATTTTATTAGTTTTGAGAGTTTAATCAAAACTTTCTTTCAATTAAGTGGATAAATATATCTTTAGTTTTATTTTTAAAATAGACATCACATGTTTGGACATAAATTTATACTCGTTTAGGCATTGCATCTATGATAAATATTAAGTTTGGGGCAATGTCAATGTTGCACTTGCAATTCTAAAGATTTAAATAATTAAGATATATATACCCTCATGAATTTCAAACTTTTGTTAAAGGCCTTCGAATAATGAAATTCTAGGCTTTCATACCTATTACATGAAACATATCGTAATTCTTTAATATCTATAAAACACAAACAAAACTATTTTTTTCGAATGTTATCAACAAGTAAGATAGTTAATAACAACTATTTGTTATCTATTTGATATCTTTACCTTTTTCGGCAGTAAAATGGGTAACAATTTTTTGTATTGAAAGAAGAACTTAATACTTGGTGTCTAAAGAGAGAGTGTGTGTGTGAGAGAGAGAGAGAGAGAGAGAGAGAGAGAGAGAGAAAGAAAGAGAGAGAGTCTTTCAAGAAAGGTCTCACATTAAAATAATTTGCAAAATGTAGTCGTTTTATTAAAATGTGACGATAATCGATTGAAACGACGCCAACCACTATATTAAGTACAGTGTCCATATTGTAATAGACCATTACAATGTATAATCCTAATTATTCATAACAAATACACGGTATTGTAACGAAAGCCATAACTTTATTTATTAAGTAGTATTACCGTTTCTGTATATAAATTTATCTATATAAAGGACCCAAATGGATAAACTTCAATGCATTATTATAACACACAAAGAGTAATATTTTTATAAATGAAGTCTATTTTCTTCATTATTTTTCTCGTTTCAATGTCTAGTGCAATTTCAGGCACTGCCACCTTTTACCAGCAATATACTCGTAAGTGTTTACTCTCCGCCCTGTATGGTTTAGGATTAACCATTATGATTACATGATATGTACACATATAGACATATACATACTTTAACATATAAACATATACGTATAAGTAATATGGAGTGGATCTATAAGAAGTATACATATTGGAAATATGTATTTAAGTTCCTAACATATGTAAATTGTGTAAATAACTTTTGAAATAGCATATGCAAGTTATGGGAGCACCCCTGAGGAGTGATAATTGCCGCAACAAGTGATCCTTTGTGGGATTGGGGAGCCATTTGCGGAAAGATGTTCACAGTTAAATGCAAATGCACTGGTGCGACAAATACAGTCCCTCACCCATGATATGATGGTAAAAGGATCACTGTTAAAATTGTTGATCAGGTTGTGGCGGAAGCCTAGACCTTTCTAAAGAAGCATTTGAAATCATTGCCGACCCTGTCGTCGGAGTTATCAAGATTGAGTATCGGTAGTCGAATTACTGACGAACGTCCGTATAATCAACGTTTGGATTATTTCTTGTTTTATTCTTTTTAATTAGATCAATAATAAACTATGACATTTTGAAATCAACGAGAGTTACTATTACTATATGAATAGATAGTTTTGGATTTAAATGCAATGTTTTGTTTCAATTGCACTACTTTTGTAATTGTTATGAATTTATTTCTTCTTACACATGTTTATTTATTTTGAATGTAAAACGACACTTAATGGAATATTCTTCAAGAATACGTCAGTATTCTAGATGGGATTTGAACACTAAGCCACATAGGTTGATAAAGGGAACAATGTCTATTCCTAATACTCTTGAGATTTTAAATTAAGTGGTAACATTTTGTCCCAACGAATCTCTAACCCAACACCAACTTTATTTTTTTCACGGATTTGTAGAATTCATTTCATCTAAATATTATTTGTTACCTTAGGAATATTTTTAAATACTAAACAAAGTGTTACATTTTTTCATTAACACAAAATGTTTGTTTGTACAAACTGTTCTTTCAAATTTTAATTTATGCATCTTTGCTTTATTATTTATACAATATATATATATAACATTCTACATGAATAAGAGGCTTCAAAGATGGAATTTACAAGAGACTATGTCTATCACTAAGTTCATGATGGAACCATATCGAAACAACTACGAAATATGCATTCAATTAGTTTTAGAATATTATTACGATATCTATGACGATGAATCAACATCACAATTTGCAAAACGACCATCCCTCAGAAATCGATCACAACTCCTTGGACTCTATGCATGGTTCCTTGTTTAAAAATTAATATAATCCCATACCACAATGTGCTATCATAAATAAACATTTTAAAGTAAGGCGCAATGAATATACGAACACCCTCCAAATTCCGATACCACTAGTCCCATGATGAATGGCAAGGTAGTAATTTCGAAGTGTGAATAACCCATTATATACCACTTCCATTTTCGAAGTGTGAATAACCCATTATCTACCCATTATATAACTGTTATTTGTTTTATATACAAATCGGCATACGTTTTATATATAATTTCCACAACTTAACACGTTCTATAAAATCATCAAAAGTTGTAATATTTTTTTTTTCATACTACTTTGTTTTTTATATATAAAAATCAATATATGTTTGATATATAATTTACACAACATAAAACGGTTTATACAATCATGAATTAATAGTGGAAATAACTAATGATATAAATTTATTAAAATTAATAAAAGTAATATGTTAACTATGGAGTTTGTTTTGTTATTGACATTGGTTTTACATGTATAAATATTAAATCATAGTTTGTAAAATGTTATTATTTTAATTAAATAATTATATTCACGCACAACAAGCGGGCATTCGACTAGTATGCTTTTATTCATAGTATCATATTTTGGTTATTTTAAGAGTAAAAGTATTTTATTAGTTTTGAGAGTTTAATCAAAACTTTCTTTCAATTAAGTGGATAACTATATCTCTAGTTTTATTTTTAAAATAGACATTACATGTTTGGACATAAATTTATACTCGTTTAGGCATTGCATCTATGATAAATATTAAGTTTGGGGCAATGTTAATGTTGCACTTGCAATTCTAAAGATTTAAATAATTAAGATATATATACCCTCATGAATTTCAAACTTTTGTTAAAGGCCTTCGAATAATGAAATTCTAGGCTTTCATACCTATTACATGAAACATATCGTAATTCTTTAATATCTATAAAACACAAACAAAACTATTTTTTTCGAATGTTATCAACAAGTAAGATAGTTAATAACAACTATTTGTTATCTATTTGATATCTTTACCTTTTTCGGCAGTAAAATGGGTAACAATTTTTTGTATTGAAAGAAGAACTTAATACTTGGTGTCTTACGAGAGAGAGTGTGTGAGAGAGAGAGAGAGAGAGAGAAAGCGAAAGAAAGTGAGAGTCTTTCAAGAAAGGTCTCACATTAAAATAATTTGCAAAATGTAGTCGTTTTATTAAAATGTGAAGATAATCGATTGAAACGACGCCAACCACTATATTAAGTACAATGTCCATATTGTAATAGACCATTACAATGTATAATCCTAATTATTCATAATAAATACACGGTATTGTAACGAAAGCCATAACTTTATTTATTAAGTAGTATTACCGTTTCTGTATATAAATTTATCTATATAAAGGACCCAAATGGATAAACTTCAATGCATTATTATAACACACAAAGAGTAATATTTTTACAAATGAAGTCTATTTTCTTCATTATTTTTCTCGTTTCAATGTCTAGTGCAATTCCAGGCACTGCCACCTTTTACCAGCAATATACTCGTAAGTGTTTACTCTCCGCCCTGTATGGTTTAGGATTAACCATTATGATTACATGATATGTACACATATAGACATATACATACTTTAACATATAAACATATACGTATAAGTAATATGGAGTGGATCTATAAGAAGTATACATATTGGAAATATGTATTTCAGTTCCTAACATACGTAAATTGTGTAAATAACTTTTGAAATAGCATCTGCAAGTTATGGGAGCACCCCTGAGGAGTGATAATTGCCGCAACAAGTGATCCTTTGTGGGATTGGGGAGCCATTTGCGGAAAGATGTTCACAGTTAAATGCAAATGCACTGGTGCCACAAATACAGTCCCTCACCCATGATATGATGGTAAAACGATCACTGTTAAAATTGTTGATCACTGTCAAGGTTGTGGCGGAAGCCTAGACCTTTCTAAAGAAGCATTTGAAATCATTGCCGACCCTGTCGTCGGAGTTATCAAGATTGAGTATTGGTAGTCGAATTACTGACGAACGTCCGTATAATCAACGTTTAGATTATTTCTTCTTTTATTCTTTTTAGATCAATAATAAACTATGACATTTTGAAATCAACGAGAGTTACTATTACTATATGAATAAATAGTTTTGGATTTAAATGCAATGTTTTGTTTCAATTGCACTACTTTTGTAATTGTTCTGAATTTATTTCTTCTTACAAATTTTTATTTATTCTGAATGTAAAACGACACTCAATGGATTATTCTTCAAGAATACGTCACTATTCTAGATGGGATTTGAACACTAAGCCACATAGGTTGATAAAGGGAACAATGTCTATTCCTAATACTCTTGAGATTTTATATTAAGTGGTAACATTTTGTTCCAACGAATCTCTAACCCAACACCAACTTTATTTTTTTCACGGATTTGTAGAATTCATTTCATCTAAATATTATTTTTTACCTTAGGAATATTTTTAAATACTAAACTAGGTGTTACATTTTTTCATTAACACAAAATGTTTGTTTGTACAAACTGTTCTTTCAAATTTTAATTTATGCATCTTTGCTTTACTATTTATACAATATATATAACATACTACATGAATAAGAGGCTTCAAAGATGGAATTTACAAGAGACTATGTCTATCACTAAGTTCATGATGGAACCATATCGAAACAACTACGAAATACAATTAGCTTTAGAATATTATTACGATATCTATGACGATGAATCAACATCACAATTTGCAAAATGACCACCCCTCACAAATCGATCACAACTCCTTGGACTCTATGCATGGTTCCTTGTTTAAAAATTAATATAATCCCATACCACAATGTGCTATCATAAATAAACATTTTAAAGTAAGCCGCAATGAATATACGAACACCATCCAAATTCCGATACCACTAGTCCCATGATGAATGGCAAGGTAGTAATTTCGAAGTGTGAATAACCCATTATATACCACTTCCATTTCAATCCCTCCATGGATCTACCTCCTCCAACTCCATATTCAATAATTGTCATGCAAGAATTCAAAATTTTATTTTTTTTCTTTTGTATCAAGGGAATCAACAAAGGTGAGGTCAACACTCCATGGACAACAAGTCAACAAAACAAGAAAAGCCCAACAGGCCGAGTACACCTCACGTACTCAGCTGGTACGCCCAGCGTACACCCTTTTGGGCCAGTACACTGGGTACGCCCAACGTACTCCCATGAACCCCAATCTTCTCCATTAAGAACTTAACCACTTAAGTCCTTGCTTTAAATTCTCATATGTGCTTCCCATGGATGAATTATCACATAAAGTTGGCAACTTTACTTGCATGCATGGCTTAATGGGACACTAGAGATCAAAAGAGCTTAACGAAGGGTCTTAACACATGCATGAGCTTAACTTGGAAACTTTACTTGCCCTCCAAACTCCAAAACTTCATTCGTCTCTAACTCCTTCGTCCCAAGCCCGTTTCCGATGAACTTTATATCCACAGAAAGGTGGCGAGAAGCCCTACGCTTCTAACAACTCACCATTTCCTTAAAACTTCCTGAACATGAACCCAAAATTCATAAAGGCCCGAACTAACAAATTACGATTATACCCTTGGGCTCTGAAACGCCATCGAAAACTCAGATCACTTAAACTATAGCGCCCACATCCAAAAAGGGCCAAATCCTTTCTTCCCCAAAGCCTGAGCCTCATTATAACTGATGATTGGGCCACAACCCCGAATAATGAAGCAATCCGAAACCGAGTGTTACAACTCTCCCCTACTTAAATTAGACTTCGTCATCGAAATCGCTCCTTACTAACACTCAGATCATACCAAGCAACCCGTGGAACGCACCCGAAAAACCTGAGCATACAACGACCTTCCCAAAGCAACCGAACCCAAACCTGGGAGAATTCTTCGACCTGACGAAGACGAATCCTTAAACCCATGGATAAAACCACTTCTAACTTTCCGAAACCTGAAGTCTCAATTTGGTCTGACTCCCTGACAGACCGCCCACACTGAACCATTACCATGCCAATTCCACATTGAATACCAGACTAAACAAAACACTTCCAACCCTGATTATCAGATGCTACCATTGGGAACAAAGTCACTGACCTTAAACAGTTGCAGAACACTTATACTTGACAAAAGGCTCAGATAATCCTTCACGTAGAAGATTCATCCCTACAACGGTTAAACTCAAACGGGAGCTGCGTAACAGGGTCAAATCAATTACTCTGAGATTATTTAATCCAACTGCAAGTGACTTAGCATTTTCCCGAACAACAAGCAACTCCACACGCCTGAAACCCAAATCACTAATACTCCCCGAATCATCGTGCTGCCTCCTAGCTGTTTTCCAAAAGCAGTCGAGACCTCCTTGGTCTCAACTTATCTGCCAACTCTCTGAAATACCGGATTCCTGCCTGGTTACTGAGCCAAAAGACACACCCACACATACAGTCGCCCCATGTAACTTCCGAAAGAAAGCCTCAACTGGCAATAATCACCCAAACCATCTCGCCACCAAACCCAATGCTAAACTGAACTCAACATGACCAACTGTAGTCTTATATCATACCCGGTCTCCAACAACCTATCATTTCCTGATTCCAAGCATGATGTGGCCTTCCCACAGTCTTACGAGTTAACCCACTCTGGTCCTAACCATCTGAAGAAATCTATGACTAATCGTGGATTTACAACACCCTTACCGCTGCACAGGGATCGGTGAATGCTATGGGTCACCCCGCAGTCTTACAACACTCCCACACTAACTGCCAACTAGTGAATGCTATGGGCCACCCCGCAGTCTTACAAACATTTCTACACTAATTGCCTACTAGTGGATGCTACGGGCCATCCCGCAGTCTTACAACACTTCTACTTTGCCACAGTCGCCGCCCATGTCTTACCGCTAATATATCAATCCATACACACCCAGAGTTGAACACGCACCCGACCAAGCGCCCAAGCTGGTCTCGAGCCATGCCTAGAACCCCAACCTGAGTCCACTAAAAGTCTGCTATCCATCGCCACGAAGGCGCTAACCCGCTGTTGGGAAGTTTCCTGAACTCCCACTCACACAATCCTCAATCCAGACGGTCACTTGGGCCGCCCTTCCCCTACGGGGATGTGAAACTCATCCTAGTTTCACACCTGTTTCCGCTCCTAAAAATCTAAACAGTTCTCCCCCACTTGGATTCGACTAAGCTCTCCCAGCCCACAAGGTTTGAAGGATTCCCAATCCATCTTAGCCTCTTATGAATGAACCGCCGACAACTGGCACTTACTAATGCTAGTTTTCCATTTCTAACCAATCCAAAGACCGTACAACCCTGAAGACCAGATAAACACTCCTCGAAATCCCAGCAAAACTGATAACCCCAGATGCTTTTAATGATATAACACCCAAATCTTGAAGCCCTCTGAGCCGATGCCCAATCCAGAACCTCAACAATAGACCACTTTCCTTGGCACCCCCAGGAGCCAGCCAATCATGATTTCTAAAACCACTGAACCCTGACGATACTGGAGAACTAACCCACTGAATCTTGTCCATAGACCTTCCACACAATACCCCTGAACCGATCTCGACCAAAAACTAGAATAACAACCGAACACTTGGTATCCGCTACACGAGATACAACCCTCACTAACCCACTGATGATTCATGGCATGCAAATGGAATATAAAAATTCTTGAAGATATAACCCAAACATAAACAGAGATATAAACCAAAAATAACGCTTACCCAAAACGATACAAAATCCCAAGCAATATAAACACGAATAACAACCAAGGAAGGCAAAAGATAACATAGCCGCAATATCATCTGAAGAAACCCCGAATCCCTCTTCCTGCCGAAACCTCGAATCCCTCTTCCTGCGATGAAACCTGAGTTGCCCTAACCACTAAGCAGGGGCAATTCGCGCTGATATGACCAGGCTGATGACAACAATGGCATAACTCTACTTCTACTGTGCATTCTTGACGGTTGTGACCCTTCCATCCGCACCTGCCGTACTTAGACCTTCTGCGCACATCCTCATATGCCCCTTCATCCTTCGTGCAACCACCACGACCCCTTGGGTTTCTGAGACCAGCCATGGAAGCGTCTAATTTCTCAGATCGTCGAGGCAGACCTGCAGTCTACTTCCTCTTCCCCAACTTCCTATCTAAACCAATATCCTACTCCCGGGTTACCCCGACCACCCCATCGACCGCCTGAATAACTGAGGCCCGACCCTCGAACCTGACAAGCACTCTATTAGTGACACGCCCAATGATGTCGGGTAACTCCTCACGTAGGGTTCGCGAAACCTCCACGGAAATCCAATCATGTGGTCGACTCCCCTGAAGACATGGTGCATAACCCACCTCCAATCCCAACTGTCAAGAGCTAGCAATAGGATCCTCCTTCCTGAAGGATCCTAGGGATCCACAAGCCTTGGGCTCCAGATGAGCCCTCAACCACCCCTATACGATCTCGGTCCGAAATTCCCCGAGACGACTATCCACTAGCTCCAAAATCTCATCCTTGACTTAACCAAAGATCACAGGAGTCTACTCCAAAATACCGCAAGTAATCTCTGGTGAGATAAACTCCTGCATCTGCTCACTAATCGGCTCAGTACCTGCACCTGATCCGGAACCAGAACCAGAACCAGAACCTCCTCCCGGAGTGCTCATCACCAAACTGAAATACAACATGCCAAAGATTAGAACATGCCCAAAAATTCCTCCTCCCAAGCTTCTTAGATTCTCCAAGACTCTCCCCGTTTCGAGTATGGATCCTGTGCTTTTAGTAGTATGGGCCCAATACTACTTTTCGCACCTATCCCTACTTTCCTCAGGAATCATCCCGAATCCTCTAAGTCACCCTCTCAAACTGATGCACCAAAAACTCACTAAACAATGCCATTAAACCCACTGAAGCATATCCTAGGCTCTCCTAGGTTCCTGACCTCACCCTGCCCTTAGCTGCTGAAAAGCTCTCATTAATGTCAACTAAGGACCTCATGAATATAGTCACATGCAACAGAGATTAGATAATCCTTCGAGTAAAAGACTCAAACCTAGAACGGTTAGACTCAAACGAGAGTTGCACAATAGGTCCAAATACATCACTCTGAGATTATTCAACATGTGACTTAACATATTCACTTAGTAGCTGTTCCACACCACTAAGAGTCCACAAAGCACAAAGAAAGCAGCATTCAAACAATAGAAAATCTAACCTACATACAATAATCAAGCCATTATATCCACTTATCGGAGATTCATACTAGCATGCAATTCGAAAGCTCATACAATCAGGCATATAAAGGCATCTCTCCTATCATATAATACTGAGCACATCCTTAGCCCTATCTAGCATGCAATTCTCATAATCATATCATATATCATAACAATCATGTATTGGTATTTTAGGAACCACTTACTTGAGCTCGACTGATTGCACGCATCACACCCCCTTTCTTTGATTACAAACCCTTTTTAATAAAACATTTATTTTACACCAAACCCTCAGTTTGAGTCCAGGCATACCCGAGAGTATGCCCGAATCCCTCAAACCAAGGCTCTGATACCAAGTTGTAATGTCCCGAAGACAATAATCATGCTATACCATAACTAATGGGCTAGCCTTGGTGCCTTCGACCCACGAATTCTATGAATGGAGACTCACCTCGATAGCTGAACCCACAAATATACCTCTGACGACAGATCCGCTAGAATCCTCACGCTAATAAACATGAAAACATTCAATTAACATTTGGGTTCCAATACCCAATCCAATAATCCATATATGGGGTAAAAAGACCATTTTACCCCTCACCTAGTTTGGTCCAAGACTAAGGCCCAAACTCACAATCAAAGGCTCGCAAACCAAATACTCATCCAAAGCCCAATTATGGCCCAATTTTCCAAATTGGGCCCAAACCCTTACATGGGCCTTACCCTAAAGCCCACTAACTTTCCCAAACCCAACACTTGTCTATAGATGGCCCAACAAAGCCCCAAGCAATCCAAGCCCAAACGATAACCCAAACCCGAAATGACACCATAAGGCCCATTAAGGCCCAAATATCCAAATTGGGACCAAACCCATCATGGGCCCAACCTGAGAAGGCCCAACATCCAAAAAGGCTCAAAATAACCAATGGTCAAACCTGGTCAAACTTCTAGTCAACACTCTATGGACAACAAGTCAACAAAACAAGAAAATCCCAACAGGTCGAGTACGCCCCGCGTACTCAGCTGGTACGCCCAACGTACACTCTTTGGGCCAGTACACACAGCGTACCAGATGGGTACGCCCAATGTACTCCCATGAACCCCAATCTTCTCCATTAAGCACTTAACCACTTAAGTCCTTGCTTCAAATTCTCAGATCTACTTCCCATGGATGACTTATCACGTAAAGTTGGCAACTTTACATGCATGCATGGCTTAATGGGATTCTAGAGCTCAAAAGAGCTTAATGAAGGGTCCTAACACATGCATGAGTCCAAATAAACTGTAAAGATCACATTTTTATGCCTTTGAGACACCTAAAACGTCCATATCTACAAGATCAAGCCTCAGAAACAACCTTAGCTCACAAGGACCAACCAAAGGGGCTAAAATAACCATAATCAAAGCCAAAAGAAGATCTAACCAAGGAGATGACAAGATCAAAGCTTTTTACCTTCAATAGATTGCAAAAGATGGAAAACCTCTGGATTCACAAGCTCCTTTCCAGGTGGTGATTCTTCAACAAGCTCCAAGCTCTTCAAAGTGCACAAAATACTCCAAGATCCTTCACAATGTCTTAAAAGATCCAAGATAAAGGCTAAGGGTCGACTTCTAGGGTTTATGAGGCTTAGAGGTTGATAAAAGATGAGGCTCATGAAAGAAATGAGGTTTAAATATGGTCAAGGACGAAAAATTAGGGTTTTATGGTTGAAGGAGGTACGCCCTGCGTATCCCTTAGTAGTTAGTACGCCCGGCATACTCAAGGCTCACCCGCGACCATTTAGCTCGGTACGCTCCACATACACATCTAGTACGCCCTGCGTACTAGATGGACCTCCAAACTCCAAAACTTCATTCGACTCTAACTCCTTCATCCCAAGTATGTTTCCAACGAACTTTATGTTGGATATAGTGTCTAAGTCCATAACTTTATTTGGTATGTACTTGACTCGACCCGGCATGGTCCATTTGGGTTGCATGGCATTGCAATACTTGGATAGACTAAATGAGAGAATAAGGCACTTATGATTATTAATATATTATAAGTTCTAATATATTAATAATAGTATTATTTAATTAGTATTGATCAAGTATTAATCTAGTATTAATCTAGTGATCAAAGTGAGACTAATTAAATATATAGGGTTGATTATGACAATCATCAATTCTTTTATGGTGGATTAATGATCCATGGTTTATGGGTTTGGTTATAACCATATGGAGCTCCATGGATAGTCCATGGGAGTTACAAATCCATGGGTCATGGGAAATCAAGAGTCATGACAATTAAGGGCATTCATGTGTAAACCCTAATTGTGACAACACTATAAAAGGAACCCTATGGCTAGCAAAATGTGGAGCTAGTGGACATAGTGTTACTAGAGAGGGCATAACCAATTTTGAGTGCTAGAAGTATTCTCTCAAGTTATTCCAAGTCTTGTGGTGTTGTGTGAAGCATTTGAGGCACAACATTTGGGGTGCTAGGCTCACAAAGTCTTGAAGGAATCCAAGCAACAACAAGGTATGTATTTCTACTAGTTTTATGTTTTATGTAATCCCCATGCCATGCTAGTTAGAAAATAACCTTGAAAAAGAAATTTGCATGTATATAGAGAAAACATAGATTCAAGGTTATTAGGGTTGCATGTACACTTAGGAAGTGTTAGAATGCTCAAAACCCATCAGTGGTATCAGAGCCTAGGATTGTTTTCTGTATACTTGATGCAAAACTGCTTAAAAATCGAAAATTCTGCATTCTGACGACTGGACTCGCCGAGTCCATGGGGAGGACTCGCCGAGTCCATGAACAAATTCATTCTACTCGCCGAGTATAATAGTGCACTCGGCGAGTAGGAGCGTGCTGGGCAGTTTTTTCGAGTTTTGTTGCTGGAAATGGATTAAGATCATTATCCCAATCTGTTTTGGACTTGTAAAATCTGTTTTTCAAAATGATAATGATTATGTTAACCCATTTTACATTACTTTTATCAATTTTCAAGTATTGTATATGTTTATATGATTTTCTTGAAATTGTTTGATATGAATATTTGTTCTTATGAGTTTTTAGAAGATCATAGGAATTTTGTGTAACTTACATGCTTGTTTAATTCATGATCTTAATGCTAATGATGGTGTCCATAACTTGTCCTCAAGTTATGGATAACCAAAAGTCACTTCTTTTAATTATGATTAAAGAACTAAAGAGGTTTCATAAAATGAAGAGTCTTCATTTATGAACCATTAAAACTCATAAGTTACAAATTGAAGAGACTTGGAATAGTTTCAATTCTTGCCCTCAAGTTTTGGAATTTGAAAAGCCTTACACTTTAATTCCAAATTGAACTCTTAGAATTTTTTAAAGGTAAAATTCAAGCTTTATGGACTTCATTAAATTAATTAAAGTGTTTAATTAAAAGAGTTAATAATTCCATAAAGACATGGTTTAAGTTTAATTAAATTAAGTATAGTTTAATTAATAGATTAAACCACCAAGTATTTTAAATGTTTAAAATACACCCTCATACTATTATTATAATTTTAATTATATAGATATGTATAAGAATATGTCATTCTTACCGTTAGTAGGCCTCATTCACGAAGCCGGTCTATAAGGGGGGTATAAGGTTGTTGCCTATAAAATGGTGACTTAATGGGTGTCCACTCTCACCCACCGCTTCCTTGATCGGTGGAGGGTCGTTAGCCGAACGGGTAGGATACGACTTTAAATACTCGTTAAAAGTATAATGAATTATAAAGTAACTATACATTATAAATTCCCAATCTTAGTTACTTTAGGAAAATGTGAAATTGGTGCTAGCCCATAAAATTACACTTTGTACCTTACCAAGTCGTTAGTGGAGCGGGTGTGGTTAACCGGCACACTAACATGGACTAGTAAGAGTGGCAAAGGGTAACTTGACTTTATTATAGATCGGTGGAGCGTGTGTGGTTAACCGGCACATCGATTAGGTAATATTGTTGAGGGTACCAAGTCAATTTGTATGGTTATTCACACCTTGTTTGTGATCCTCGGCATCCCAGTCACAAACTTGAGAGGGCACAATCGAGATTCAAACATGCCATTGAAAGTTCAATGTATCTCAAAAGATCTAGGAGTTTCAAATCCAATTAAAAACTTAATTATATTTCGTTTTTATGGTAGGAAATTGGTAAATCGTCATTTACCTACCTTCAACTATGTTATAATTTGGATTACGGCATCCCTCTTCCAGTTATAAATAGGTTGTTGGGTCCTAGCCTTAATATTTCATATTGGGTGTTATATTAAGGACTTTAAATCAACTAAATTGAATTTCTCCCATTATAGATGTCTAGTTTAGACAGCTATGGTCTTCCCAAATCTTTAGGAACAAGCTTCCTAATGAAGATGATATCCCAAATGGCAACCAAGGTGAAAGATCAATCCCTTTGTTGTGCATTAGTGGGACTGGAAATCATACTTCACTTCCTCCACCTCCTCCAATAAATCTCCTTATCCCACAAGTTTCAAGACATGATAAGTTCTAAGTCACTCAATCCCTATTGGCAAACAAAGTCTATATGTGCTTAGGTCTTGGAGATTAAGTCACATATTGACAAGCCGGGAGAGTAGGGTGTCGAAGTCTCAAGGTAGCTGGCTGTTGACTTGGTCACTCCCTGATAACAGATCACGACATGACCCTTAATGATCTTACCTATTTGCTTGATGATGCTGAATCAGCAATTATTTGGAGCATTGGTAAAGCAAAATTTGATTGGAAGATCAACTTCCCAATGGACATTGACAATGGTAACATTGGAAGTCCAGAAAAACTTTCTCTTCCCAATTGAAAGGGATTGGCCATAGTCAACTCGGTTGACCAAATGGTAAAGAGAAAGGCTAAGTCTGTGATAGTCCCGTGTACCGTTTCCAAAGAGTCCATATGTTTCTGTTGCCAAAGGAAGGGCATTGGTTGCGAAGCTGCCAAATTTACCTAAAAGTCCATAAGGATAGTAAAGTCAAATGTTTGACTCTACTTCAGGTAAAGTCCATTGTCTAACTCTATTAAGTTTCTATTCTGAGATTCTTATTGCATGATGTGACTGGGTCACATGTTGATGTTTTAAGAATCAAAGAAAAGTGAAGAAACTTAAAGGAAGTATATGCTGATTCTGATCGCGAAGAGGGATTTTGATCGCATGGTTCGGTGATCAGAATTTTGAGCTATTACTTAAGAGTTGAGACATATTGCTTAGGAATAGATAACAACAAGGTTTTCATATGGGTTGTAAGGATAAGTTTTCCGCAAAGTTTTAAAATAAAGAAAAGTTTTGATTTTATTTATTTTAAGTATCCTTACAATGGCATTTGTGAAAAATTATTGATTATATGTTTCCATTAATAGCAATATTTGAAAATGGATTTGATTCTTTCATTTGTGGTAGTATCATAATTTAACAAATAAGGAAAGATTCTCATCGCCCAAGTTTCAGTTAGATAGAAACTTGGAATCATGCAACTTGTATTGTATGATGAATGAGAAGTTTTCGTCTTTGGGAAATTAAGACTAATTCCTTGTTCACATGTACATGTGAGTCAAGTGAAGGACTAAAAGATTGGGTACACTTGGTTGTGTGCTGGTCAGGTCCACCACAAAGATAGATAAGATTATTCGTTATGATTTACTAAAGTTTAGTAAATATGGTTATGCTTACGAGTTTAAGTGTAATTCTGAAACATTGGAAAAGTTTCAATGTATGGCAGAATGAATAAGAAGAATCAAATAAGGCAGAAAGATAAAATTTTCTCCAATCTGAAGAGATGGGAGAGTACTTGTGTATTTTGATTATCTTAGTGATTATGGAACCATATCACAATTGATCCTCTAAGGACACCTTAGTGTGTTTGTTGCCTGAGGAGAGGAATCGTGAATTGTTGAAATGGTTAAATCAAAAGATAATTCATACTTCGTGCCAAAAACAAATCCTGGAGTTATACTCCAAGATTGTAACTTGAGTGACATAGTCTTTAGAAAGTTCATAACACTTGTCAAATGTAGAGTAAGATGTTTCCTATTCTTGTACATTTGAGATTGGTAAGTTGTGATGTTTTGGATAAAACAAAGACCAGCTAAGACCAATAGTGAGAAGTGTTTAACTTGATAAGAATCCGCACTAGATCTTGAATATTTGTTTTGTCAAGGACTGGTTCTTGACAAAGAGAAGTCTTATATGTCAAGAGGATAGTGGGAGTTTAAATGATTCTGAAATAGTTTCAAGAACTAAATCAAGAGTTTTGTTAATCACTAGCCCACGACTTGAGGTTTGTAACCTATCGTGTTGACATATTCTTGTTTCTGTGTCTGTTCCAGTTGAAAGTTGATTATGCTTGTGAGTTCTATGAGTTCTCAATTGTTTGCATAACAACCCGGAAGCAATGGTGGGCATTGTGCTACCAGGAGGCAAGAAATTAAGATTGCACAAGTTCAGTCCCTATGAATTTGGAAGTGTCACTAACCTAGTCCTGTGATTATGGTTATGACAAATTCACATGGATAGGAACACATACACCATAAAATCTAAGTGTCATAAGGTTTCTCTTCGATTCATGAAAATGATGGTGAGGAAACGCTTCCACTAAGAAGATTTTAAGTAGATAGCGGTTGTGATATTTGCATTCTCATATAGTTAGTGGAGCGTGTGTGGTTAACCGGCACACTAACTAGTGAGAATTGCAAAAGGTCTAGACAAACATGTGAGCTATCTAAGGAAAGGTGTATGTTTTTGATAAAGTCTTATCAAAGCAATCTAGTATCAGAAATATGAACTTTGGTAAGAAAGTCAATAAAGTATTGATTTCTAGAAGTCCAGTAGATTTCTAAGTACATGTCAAAGCTAGTGGGAGCATAAAGTGTTATGTTGGTAATCATTATGCTAGTGGGAGCATGACGATTATGTTAAATATTGCAGGTTAGCAATGTTAATTATAGAAAACAAAAGTTTCAATTCGTCTTGAAAAAGTTGTTTTGCTATAATTAAGGGAGAGGATTTTATACTTCACTCCAATTCTACAAGCTTAGATTGAGAATTTAATCTACTTTAGTCAAGAATATATATGAATGTTATGTTGGAATGGTTTAACATAAGGAAATTCTATATATGTTGCGTTCTCAAAATTCGATTATGATTACGGCATCCCTCTTCATAGTTCGAATTATGAAAACATGGCAAATAAAAAAATTTATAGCATAAATCATGTCCCATATGCTTTGGGTATAGGTTTGATTACATGTGCTATAATATTCATCCATTAAATGCCTAGGGCATTAAGATGGAAAAAGGAATAGAACTGGAAATGACTAAAATGATTAAGCAAAGTTGTCGAGGACAATCTGAGGTTTACCAAAGATTGGTTGCTCATGGACAATTAGAAGTATAGAGTAAGGACCATATTGACATATTTTGAAAAGAGGCAACTCTTGTTCAGAAGTGATGGTCAAAATAGTAATATGGAATTGTCTCCATAGGTGGAAGTTATTCTTTGAATCTGTGTAAGATTAAAGAACTTAATGCTAAGAAGGATGTTCAAAGGAATGTACTTTGAATTTGAGACTTCATTTCCATGGAATTGTTTTCCATTGGAATACTTTGTAATTTCTGTTGCCAAGTCTTTGTGACTTCTGTGCATAGTCATTACAAGGGGATCATTGCATATAAGTTTAGAATCTAACAGATTACAGTAGATGGCAAGAGTTTGGTATTCTTTCATTTACAACGAGGATTGGAATTGTGAAATTAGCATCATTGGAATATTGTCAATTGATCTATTTCACAAAGAGAGGACCATATGTAAACATAGTATGCATACTTGGAGTATGGCATAATTGTTGTTTGGAAAAACATAGTGTACATGCTTGGAGCATGGGACAACTAATGTTTTAATTCAAGCATAAAGTTGATTAATCGAAACATAAATAATGAGTAATCAATATGGTGCTTAAATAAAAGGTGTTTTATTTACACTCAAAGTGTTGGGGCCATATAAGATTAGTATTATTCTTATGTTTCACTTTGCATGTTTTGACTTCCAGAATAATTATGTTATGGTATATATCATATTATTCAAACCATCCACAGTCAGTCATATGTTGGAAGTAGATATGAATCAAGACTGTCATGAATTTGGCTTGTATGATTTGTCTAAAGTGCTTTAGACAATGCAATGGTTGCTACAACATTCATGAGTACTCATAAGGGCTGAGTATTGGATTCAACCCACGCTCACTTGCATCACTTCATGGAATTTATCTCGAGTGATCGTGAGACGGTAATATCATATAAATCTTCAAACCTAGAGATATGAGTTGTTGACTATGAGTTGGTTATTCATTGATTGTACGAAAACGCATTGGTAACTCGATGTTATAAAACGTGCCTTTGTGAATAATTCAACAAGTAGTTAGTACAAGCATATCAGTCGAAGTTTATCTGTTCCTTCTAGAAATAGAAGCGATATCTGGGCCCCTCGATGATTTGGTTTTGACTTATGTACCGGGCCCGGTCAGAACCTAATTGATGTGTTCAATTTAGTTCTATGTCGAAACAAATCAGAGATCGAGAAACAAATGCTGGACAATAAGTAAGACCATGTTCCATGTGTTTGTCCGGCTGATATCATGAGAACAGAGGATTATATGATCACTTATCTTAAATGGCGTATCATCATCATCTTAGTTCCGAGAGACTTTGAAAGAGCTACGATTGCTAGTCGGATTCTGAAGTCATATTTGCAAATATAGTTATTAGACTTATCCAAGTGGGAGACTGTTGGATATAGTGTCTAAGTCCATAACTTTATTTGGTATGTACTTGACTCGACCCGGCATGGTCCATTTGGGTTGCATGGCATTGCAATACTTGGATAGACTAAATGAGAGAATAAGGCACTTATGATTATTAATATATTATAAGTTCTAATATATTAATAATAGTATTATTTAATTAGTATTGATCAAGTATTAATCTAGTATTAATCTAGTGATCAAAGTGAGACTAATTAAATATATAGGGTTGATTATGACAATCATCAATTCTTTTATGGTGGATTAATGATCCATGGTTTATGGGTTTGGTTATAACCATATGGAGCTCCATGGATAGTCCATGGGAGTTACAAATCCATGGGTCATGGGAAATCAAGAGTCATGACAATTAAGGGCATTCATGTGTAAACCCTAATTGTGACAACACTATAAAAGGAACCCTATGGCTAGCAAAATGTGGAGCTAGTGGACATAGTGTTACTAGAGAGGGCATAACCAATTTTGAGTGCTAGAAGTATTCTCTCAAGTTATTCCAAGTCTTGTGGTGTTGTGTAAAGCATTTGAGGCACAACATTTGGGGTGCTAGGCTCACAAAGTCTTGAAGGAATCCAAGCAACAACAAGGTATGTATTTCTACTAGTTTTATGTTTTATGTAATCCCCATGCCATGCTAGTTAGAAAATAACCTTGAAAAAGAAATTTGCATGTATATAGAGAAAACATAGATTCAAGGTTATTAGGGTTGCATGTACACTTAGGAAGTGTTAGAATGCTCAAAACCCATCACTTTATATCCACGAAAAGGTGAGGAGAAGCCCTACGCTTATAACAACTCACCATTGCCTTAAAACTTCCCGAACAAGAACCCAAAATTCATAAAGGCCCGAACTAATAAATTAAGATTATACCCTTGGGCTCCGAAACGCCAGCGGACACTCGGATCACTTATACTATAGCGCCCACATCCAAAAAGGGCCAAATCCTTTCTCCCCCAAGGCCCTAAGCCTCATGATAACTAATGATTGGGCCAGAACCCCGAATAATGAAGCAATCTGAAACCGAGTGTTACAAATAATGTTGGATAAGGTGTCTAAGTCCATAACTATATTTGGTATGTACTTGACCCGATTTAGCATGGTCCATTTGGGTTGCATGGCATCATAACAATTGGATAGACAAAATGAGAATAAGGACACTTATGATTTGTTAATATATTGTAAGATCTAATATATTAATATGAAATCATATTATTTAATTAGTATTGATCAAGAATTAATTTGGAATTAATTTTGTGATCAAAAGAGACTAATTAAATATATGAGGATTGATTTGGTAAATCATCCATGCTTATATAGTGAGCTTATGATCCATGAGTCATTGGATTGGGCTAAAACCCATAGGGTGCTCCATGGATGCTCCACGGAAGTTAAAACCCATGGATCATGGAGGAAATGAAAAGCCAGACACATTAGGGTGACACACTATATAAAGAGCCTCATATGGAGCAAAATCGGCAACTAAGAGATAAGAGTGAGGGCTAGCCGAATTTTGTGCACAAGTGTTCTTCTCTCAAGTTATTCCAAGAGTTGTGGTGTTGTGTGAAGCATTTGAGGCATCAAATTTGGGGTGCTAGGCTTACAAGATCTTAAGGAATCCAAGCTACAAGAAAGGTATGTCATTCTACTAGTTTTTTGTATTACATATGGTCCATAATATGATAGTTAGGATGAAACCTTGGAAAAATAAAAGTTTGCATGTATAATAGAGAAAACATAGATCCAAGGTTTCTAGGGTTGCATGTACACCATAGGAGTGTTAGAATGCTCAAAACCCATCAAATAAATCCTAAATTAAAAACAACATTAAAAAATACAACACATGACAAAACCATTTAAAACAAAAAAACAAAAACAAAAAAAGATGAGAAAAATTATATTTTTTGACCTATATTATTAATCTACAGTACTCTCGTATATATGATCTGCCAAGTCTTCTCGAAGTTGCTTGTGTTTTCGTTGGTCTTGAATGTCAACGACTCTATGTAAGTATTCTAATGTCTCTGGTTGAAATTGAATGTATCTTGGGTCCGTAGGCGAATACTCCACAATGTTTTGTCTTTTATCTTCAATCACTATGTTATGCATTATGATACATGCATACATAACAGTGTTCTAAAATGCACGTCATGGCGCGCGCCAAGGCGTGCCATGGCGTGAGGCGTGGCTTCGCCGTTACAAAAGCCTCATAACATTGCTGTTTGGCATGGCGCGTGGCAAGGCGTGATATGGCGTTCCATGGCGCGTTATGGCGTGTTATGGCACGTGTTTTTTCGTTGGAGACACATTTTTTTTGCTCTTTGTTATGTCTTTTCTAATCGGAGATACAAGTATTATGTTTTTTTCGTTAACTTTTTGTTATTAGTTATTGATATAACACTTCTAAAAAGTAGTTATATTTGATATAAATTTACATTTATGTGGTAATATAACTATAAATTAATACCAAATCGCCGCCTTACATCACGCCTTGAAAAACGCCATGGCTCGTAAAGCTTGAGGCTTTGCCTTGCCGCCACGCCATGCCTAACGCCATTTAGAACCTTGATACATAATATCTCGTAGAGTGTCCAACTCATATGGTCGTGCTGCATGTTGAACTATGTGCCATTTTATTTTCAGAACTCCGAAAGCACGTTCTACGTCCTTACGTGCTCATTCTTGTCTTCTTTTGAAACATTTGTCTCTTGGTTCCATCGGGCGAAAGGCCTTCAGAAACGTGGAATATGGTGGATATATTCCATCCATGAGGTAATACCCGAACATATACTCATGACCATTCACTGTGAAAGGAGCATCCAATGCCTTTCCTGTCAGAAGGTCTTGAAATATTGGTGACTGATCAAGAACGTTTACATCGTTGTTAGAACTCGCGACTCCAAAAAAAGCATGCCAAATCCATAAGTCTTGTGAAACAACAACCTCTAATACCAACGAAGGCTATCCAAGATGACCACTTGTGTATTGACCTTTCCACGCAACAGGACAATTTCTCCATATCCACTTTGTGCAATCAATGCTTCCAAGCATACCTAGAAAACCATATCATTCTTCATGTGCCGCATATAGTTGTTGCATGTCATTCAATGAAGGTCTGCGCAAGTATTTGCACTGAAGGTTTCGATAACACCTCTCGCCAATCTATACAAACTTTCTCGTGCAGTTCGCTCCGACATTCACATATAGTCATCAATGGAATCGGGTGACTCCCCCATAGCTATAAGCTCGATTGCAGCAACACATTTTTGCAACGCTGTAAAACCTCGTTTACCTCTCGCATCATACCTCATTTGGAAAAATTCATACCTAAACATATATTTAATTTGTAAAAAATGTGTTATTATGTTATGTAAAAAACAATTATCTAAAAAGTATATTTATGTTATCTAAAAAACAGTTATCTAAAAAGTGTATTTTCGATACTTGCTTTCCAATGCATTGGCTATCCGTTGAAACATATTTTTTCGCAAACGAAACCTTATTTTAAAATCGCTAGGTTGGTAGACACAATTATCCGCAAAATAATCATGTACTAGACGTCTATGCCCTTCTTCACGATCTCTGTTTGACGCCACATGCCTTGTTAGTAGTGGAGCTGGCTCTGGCGGTAGCATGTTCGTAGAATATCGATACATCATACTCACGAATATATCATCGTCGTCGTTATCATCGTTGTATGGACGGAACAGATCAAAATAATCCATTTTTTTGTAACTAGAAAAATATAAAAGATAATGAACTTGATAGAAATGTGTATTTGAGAGAATTTGATGAATTTTGTATGTAAATATTTGAAGTTAAAATGTGTATATATATAGGAATTAAAATGATTTTTTTTAAGTTGTGACCGTTCCACAACGGTCGAAAAATTGACCGTCTGCGCGTTTCGTCCCGTTGCCACCCAAACGTCGAATAACGTAACGCCACTTAACGCCGGCCGGGGGCGGTGTAGCCGGCGTTATAACGCCCTTTTTTGTGCCATGTCGGATTAACGCGATACCCGTTGTCCGCTCCCAAATTTGTTCCTCTGTGATCTTATTAACGATTTCCTCCATTAGCGCTTTGTTGTTGGTGTGAGTTTTCTTTCTCGCTTCTGGTCAAGTTTATTAGTTTTTGCAGATTTTGTATCCACTTTTATGTTTCACATCCAGTTTTAGTCCCTCTGTAATCTTATCGGCGTGCATATACATAAGTTCCCTTTGTGGCTATGTACCCATCAGACCTCTTTAATACAATCAAATCCATTAAAATGGCATGGGCAGGAGATGCAGATGCAGAAGCAGTTGTGTTGGGTGTTGCTGCTATGTTTGTCTACATGTAGAGGAATTGCAGACACCTCTTCTTACTGCAATGTTTGTCTACACCCATTTGTATGTTACTTCAAAATCTTGCTGGGGTATGGTATTCTATATCACAATACTTTTTGTAAGCTTCCAGACAACAATTTTTCTGCCAATGAGAATGGTTTTAAGTTTTAAGTTTTAACTCCTTGTAAGCATATTTGGCCAACGCCTGAACTAGCTAGCTTGAGAATCTTTGTCTTGGCAAAATATTCAATTGGTTGAGCTGCTTACATTGCAAAGTTGCAAAGAAAAAATGGGGGCATAAAATATTTATGTTTATAAATTAATAAATGAGCGTATCATTGTCCTACGTGTTTTGGAAACGTTTGGAGTTTCCAGATCTAGATCTCTCTCTCTCTCTCTCTCTCTCAATGTACTACTCCCTACGTCCCAAAATTATTGTCCAACTTACTATTTTAGTTTGTCCCAAAATTATTGTCCACTACCAAAAGTAGATATACACTTTTACCATATTATCCCTAACATTTAATAAAGTAAACTTGAATAATTATAAACGCACATTTCTCATTGGTTTTAGAAAAGGACAAGAGGGTCATTTTACTCAAAAAGACAAAACTAATGATTGCTTTTCTTAATCTATGTTTTTTTTGTTTGTGGACAATAATTTTGGGACGGAGGCAGTATTTTTTTTCCTGTAAATGGATAACAAAGCTAAGTGAAAAAATCAGCCCCTATATATTAATCCACCAGAAATATTAGATTTTTCTTGAAAAATAAACAAATAATAAGAACTAAGGCTATCTTCAATGGATTAAACTCATTCAGAGTTGTATGAAATACCAAGTAGGAGAGAGAATGTATACATTCACTTCAACTCTTTAAAAAATTCATAAAAAATTTCATTACAATTCTATTAGAACTTTCATACAATTTATTCTATTAAACTCCACATTTTCTCTCCTCTATATTATATTCATATATATTCTATTAAACTTTCATACAATTCTCATTCCGGATGACCTAAGAACTAACGATGTTAATGAATAATAAAGCTAAGTGAAAAAATGAGCTCTCATATGTTAATCAAACAGAAATATTAGATTTTTCTTGAAAAAATAAATAAATAATAAGAACTAAGAACTAACGATACGATCCTAGAGTTTTTGAAAAAAAGGATATTTTTGAAAAAAATATTTACGTGATGATATGGTTTTAAAACTATGAGAAACTACAATAAAGTTCTTACATATTGATCTCATAATCGATTTAGTCTCTTTGTATTTTTTTTATTCAATTAAGTCTCAAATACCGGTAATCGTATTCAATTTAACCATTTGACACAGTCAACAGGTCATCCAACTTTCAAAAATTACATTTTTGGCCCAGATTTCAAAATTTATTACAAATTTTGTCCAAAATTTACACTTTTGGCCCAGATTTTTAATTTTGTTACAAATTTGGTCCAAACTTTACCCTTTTTGCCCAAATTTTAGAATTTTATTATGAATTCATCCTAACTTTAGTTTTATTTACAACGTTTCTCTCAAAGAATTGTGTCTAATATGTTTTTTCTTTATAAAATCATATTTATACAAAAAAAAACGTATTTTCACTTAAAAATCTTATATTTTCTATATAAAAACTTTTTTGTATATGAAATATCTAGTTATAAAAATAAATATTTATTAAGTGTATAAATATATACAAATCGGTTTTTATAAAAAATGTATACAAAAACGTATTTTACAAAAAAATATGTATACAAACACCTATTTTATCTATATTTTATTTATAAAATCGTTTTTGTTTATATTTTTTTTTTTATAAAAACATGTTTGAATAATTTTTTATATAATACGTGTTTGTATACATTTTATAAAATGTATACAAACACGATTTTATAAAATATATACAAACACGTATTATTTAAAAAATTATTCAAACACGTTTTTATAAGATGTATACAAACACGATTTTATAAAATGTATACAAACACGTATTATATAAAAAATTATTCAAACACGTTTTTATAAAAAAATATAAACAAACACGATTTTATAAAAAAAAATATAGATACACACCTATTTGTGTGCATATATATATATATATATATATATATATATATATATATATATATATATATATAAGGTGATAGGCGTTTGTATCCATTTTTTATGTAAAATACGTTTTTGTACACATTTTTTTTATAAAAACGGATTTGTATATATTTATATACTTAATAAATATATATTTTTATAACTAGATATTTCATATACAAAAACTTTTTAAAAAAAGTTTTTATATATAAATTATAAGATTTTTATGTGAAAATACGTTTTTTTTTTTGTATAAATATGATTTTATAAAGAAAAAACATATTTGAAACAATTTTTTGAAAAAAGAAGTTATAAAAAAGATTAAAGTTAGGATGAATTCGTAATAAAATTGTAAAATTTGGGCAAAAAAGGTAAATTTTGAACCAAATTTGTAACAAATTTTGAAATTTGAAAATTTGAAAGTTGGATGACCTGTTGACCGGGTCAAAGGGTTAAATTGAATATGATTACCGGTATTTGGGACTTAACTGAATAAAAAAATATATATGGACTAAATCGATTATGAAACCAATATGTAGGGACTTTATTGCAGTTTTCGCTAAAACTATTTACCAAATAAGGTGACTTAGAGGGGTGTTTGGGATAGCTTTTCAGACCAAAAAGTCCTTTTTAAAAAAGAAATTTTTGATTCATATATTTTTCCAAAAGATAGTTTTAAAATGTGTTTGTTTAAACTTTTGAGGGTGGAAAGAGAAAAAAAGGCAAAAGTTGCCACAGATTGGTGACTTTTTAAAAGCCTCATTTTATTTTTTTCAAAAAACTAATTTAAAAGATATTTTCTAATTACCAAATAACTTTTTAAAGTTTTGAGTTTTTGGAAAAGCCAAAAATCTCAAAAGTGGTTTTAAAAGCAAAGCCAAACACCCTCTAGTATTTAGTAAAAAAAAAAAAAAGAAAAAGCGTGCCCTACGCTCATGTTTACTGAACGAACGCACCACCACAACGGGAAGAAATACGAAATCACCCCATCAACTCCATCTCCGGCCACAGTTCGAGCTGGCCACTCCACCTCCAGCGACAACATTAGGCGGCGACTTCTCCTCCGGCCACTCCTCCAGCCGACGATTGCATCTCTGGTTTGATTTTCAACTCAATCTCAGCTTCGATTATAATGCTTCAATCTTCAATTTATGCCTTTTTTTTATGTTTATTAAATACATATTTTTGAAATTTCATCTTCATTCTACTAGATTCTCACTTATTAAGTTACAATTTTGAAGTTTCTTGTCTGCAAGCTACTGTCGAAATTTACATTGATTAGGTTAGATTTCTGAATTATATCATGTGTGGGTTATAACAAGCTGAGGTTAGGCTTCAATGTTGTCTGTTTCCGATTTCTGAGTTGTTTTCTGATTTCTGAGTTTCTACACAATCTGATTTCTGAGTTGTTTTCTGATTATAATTGATGGTTGGTTTCTGTTTTTTAATGTTGTTCTTTTGGTAGATAGATCTTATGATAGATGGAAATGTTTTCTTTCTTATATAAAAAATCATGTAGTCAAAGATTGTGAAGGCATTTCTTTCATAGTTATTGTTTATAACACACCTTATGTTTCTTTTGTTTTTTTGTAAATATGAATTGTTGGTTTGTACCTAAAACATTGTAGTTACAAATTTATTTTATTTAAGATGGTGTTTGTTGGTTTAAAATGTAAATTCAAAAGATTATTTGTTGGTTTTTATAAAAAGCCATTGTTGGTTTAGATTCAAATAAATTAATGGTTATAACACAAATTTATTATGATGGATTTGTACTTGAAGTTTTGTTGTGCCTTTCTTCCTTCATGTAGGTATAACATTTTAGTGTCATCAATTCAATAATGAGAAAACGAACAAAAGTTGCTGAATTTGCACATGGAGATGAAGCATCAAATCCCAAATCTTTTCAAGAAGATAGAAATCAATTTCCATCATCCAAGAAAATCTTTTTAATTTGTTTAATATTCAGAATCACAAATTCTTTATTTGTGCAAACATATTTCAACCCAGATGAACACTGGCAAGCTCTTGAAGTTGCACATAGAATTACATTTGGGTATTATCTATTTCTTTCATTTGACTTTATATATGTTTTTTTTGTATAAAATATAAATATTCAACTTTATTTATTAATTGACAGATATGGACATTTAACATGGGAGTGGACAAAAGGGATACGAAGCTATTTGCATCCAATGATATTTGCAGTTCTATATAAAGTTCTTTCACTTTTACATCTTGATACTCCATTGTTCATGGTAAAATACTTTTCTTTATTGAGTTTCATACATGTTCATCTTATCCAGAAAAGATAAATTTACTTTTCTACCCTTTTTATAGATCAAAGCTCCAAGACTATTTCAATCTTTGTTGTCTGCCTTTGGTGATCTCTACTTGTTCAAACTCTCTCATGTCCTGTATGGTGGCCATGTTGCCAATTGGGCTGTATCCTTTTATTTCACATGCTCTTTATATTTAGGTTAATTTTCAAGCCTTGGTGTCCATTGTCTATGCAAAAGACGAAAATGCCCTTCTCCTTACCATTGAAATTTCTGTATTGTGTCCATGTTGCTCGATGGGCTGTATCCTTTATTGTCACATACTCTTGATATTTAGGTTAAATTTTAAGCCTTGGTGTCCCTATGTCTATTCAAAAGACGAAAATGCCCTTCTCCTTACCATTGAAATTTCTGTATGGTGTCCATGTTGGCCAATGGGCTGTATCCTTTTCTGTCACATGCTCTTGATATTTAGGTTTAATTTTAAGCCTTGGTGTCCATTGTTTATGCAAAAGACGAAAATGCCCTTCTCCTTACCATTGAAATTTCTGTATGGTGTCCATGTTGCCCAATGAGCTGTATCCTTTTCTGTCACATGCTCTTGATATTTAGGTTAAATTTTAAGCCTTGGTGTCCTATGTCTATGCAAAAGACGAAAATGCCCTTCTCCTTACCAATGAAATTTCTGTATCGTGTCCATATTGCCCATTGGGCTGTATCCTTTTGTGTCACATCCTCTTTATATTTAGGTTAATTTTCAAGCCTTGTTCTCTATTGTCTATGCAAAAGACGAAAATGCCCTTCTTGTATGTTTTGCTTAACTTTATTTCAGCTTTTTGCACAGTTAACAAACTGGTTTATGTTTTACTGTATCACACGAACATTATCAAATAGTTTGGAGACAATTCTTACAGTTGTTAGTCTCTACTACTGGCCCAGTTTGAGGACCAATTTGACCAAAATGCCCTCAGGTTCTAGAACCTGGGCTTTGCTTACAGCTGCTTTAGCCTGTGCCATTCGCCCCACAAGTGCTATCATTTGGGTTTATGTTGGAATTACCGAGTTTTTTGGGTCCCACAATAAGCTCAAATTCATTTTTCTTCAAGTTGTGCCAATTGGGTAAGTCTTAAATACAAGAAATAAAAGTTTATTTTCATTCATTTGTTTAATGCTAAATACATTAAATAGCAACTTACTTTCATATATTTGTATATTGTAGTATCCTTCTTTCCATTTTATTATGCATTCACTTAAGCAAATGAGGGAATCTCTTGTAGTAGAAGGGTATTTTGGGCATTTTAGGTATAATTTCTGTCAGCCTGCAAGTAGTAGCAATAATTAGGGATAAGTAAAGTATCTTGCTGTAATGATTGTTGCTATTTCTTGCATTTAGCCATAAGATTAACATGTATAAATTTGCTTACATTATTATGTTTCTGACTTTTTTTTTTTTTTTATTTTTTATTTTTTAAATCAGATCTATCGTGCTTGGATTGACATTCATATTGGACAGATTGATGTATGGTTCATGGGTTTTAGTGCCTTTAAACTTTTTAAAGTTTAATTTTCTTTCATCTGGAGGTGACTATTATGGAACTCACCCATGGCACTGGTATTTCACCCAGGGATTTACAGTTATAATATTTACTTTTTTACCCTTTATGGTGGTTGGCATCATTCAGTCTAAAAACTGGAAGCTTTCTGGACTCATTTTGTGGGTTTTAGCTCTTTATAGCATATTAGGGCACAAAGAATTCAGGTATGCATTCTTACAGAGTAAAATCCAAATTTGCTATTTTTTATAAAGTTTAGGGGGTGTTTGGTTTGCTAGATTCCTTAGGAATTGGTTGGAATTGGAATTCAGTTTGAAACTTTGAATCCTCCCTTATTTGTGTAAATGACTAAAATACCCTTTAATGCCTATTATGATTATAGTATGTATTTTTCCCTTCCTGAAAACATTTGTTTCATAATTTTTTTTGTTTGTTGATAAGTTTATGTTTACTGTACAATCTATTCCATAGACTGGAATTCAGTTTGAAATATGCTCCCTTATTTGTTTTAATGACTAAAATACCCTTTTATGCCATACTATTATCATTATAGTATGCATTTTTCCCTTCAAGACAACATTTGTTTTGTAATTTTTTTTTGTTTGTTGATAAATTTATGTTTACTGTATAATCTAGATTCCTTCCACAGACTAGAATTCAGTTTAAAATATGCTCCCTTATTTGTTTAAATGACTAAAATACCCTTTTATCCCCTACGTTTAACATTATAGTATGTATTTTGCCTTTCAAGAAAACATTTGTTTCGTAATTGTTTTTTTGTTTGTTGATAAATTCATTTCATTCCCATTTTAAAAGTTTCCAATTCCAATTCCAATTCCAATTCCTCCCAAGACATTCTGCAAACTAAACACTCAAGAGTTCTTTCATTTTTACAAGAATAAATATTTTGCTTACAATAAAAACAAATTAGAAAAGTTTATTACTATCTTTTTTTTTTTTTACAATAAAAACTCATCTTCTAAAAGAAAATAAAACCAACAGGTTTGTCCTACCTGTGCTTCCACTAGCTTTATTATTCTCTGGTTATTCATTAGCCAAATTAAGCCAACAACAACATTCATCCAGCAACAAAAATAAAAGCTTCTGGAAGATAAAAGCAGCAGTTTTTTTCTTACTTGTAACAAATATTCCCATGGCTCTTTACATGACTATGGTTCATCAGGTACATCTCCTTCTTTAAAATCCCCAAATTGCCCTTCCACCAATGTGTAAAAACTTATGCTAAAAATTAATATCCAGAGAGGAACTGAGGATGTGATGAATTATTTAGCTAAAGAAGCTAATCAAAGGAACGTGAAAAGCATTTTGTTCTTAATGCCATGTCATTCTACTCCCTTCTATTCAACTTTACATCAAAATCTTCCTATGCATTTCTTGGATTGTTCACCAAGGTATTATACATAATTTACATACACATTGACACTATTTTTTTTTTTTTTATAAAACTCAACTTGCACAAAATAGCAATGTAACTAATTACCAGGGTATTTTGGTAATTTGTTATCAGCGAAATTAAGGGAATCCAAGATGAGTCGGATCGCTTCATAATGGATCCAATTGGTTTCGTATCGGAATATGTAAAAAACTGGGCCCCACCAAGTCATATTGTACTATTTGATACAGAAGAGAAATATATTAAAGACTTCCTTTTCTCACATTCTTTCAAAGAGGTACACTTGTTATATTAATTAAATTACTTATAAGTTATAACACATCCTTTTTTTATTATTTAATTATTTAAACCAAATTTGTGTTGTGATTTTTAGATAAAAAGATTCTTTCATGCTCATTTTAAGGTGGATCGAGATCTTCAAGCATCAGTTGTTGTGTATGCTCTTTTAGACCAATGACATTTTATATTTATTTTGACCTAATTACAAGAAGCCTAATTTGTCAAGTATTCTTAATTAGCCTTCATGTTTTGTTAATATATTGTTATGTATTCTTGATCTCATGTATAAAAGACGCGAATGAGCTTTTTAATTATTGATAATAATCTTAGAATACTTGTTCATTTAGTTAAAACAAAATGATAAATGGAAGCCATATGATATCATCTATGTTAATAATTTTTATTGGATGTAACTCGATATTTTCTCCACGTAAGTATAGAACTACTTTTCGTAACTTCTAGAATTCTTCTCATGTTTTTTTGATAGGATTCTAGAAATCAAATTGACATCGTGTTTTTGAAGGATTGCTATTGGTAGAGTTGATAAATGAGTCTGATATCACCTCTTTTGTCTTTTTTTATTCTCTAAGTATTAGTTTTCTAAACGATAAGAAATTCATTATTTCTACTAAAATAATCCTATGCATAGCCTAAATGATTGTCGATGTTTGTTGAAATAGAGCCTAAAAAATTTGACTATTCAACTAAAAATCAAGCAATGCAGATCACAAAAAGCCTAATAAAGCATTGAAACCTCTTCAATTTATCTCGAATTATGTATAACATCGTGACATTTATGTTTGTCCCATTGTGATCTTTTACATCAATGGCAAGTCGAATGACGAGTAGCATGCATATAGCATGGTGATTATTAGTTTTCTAAACCATAAGAAATTCATTACATGCCTTGCTACATGCATGACAAGAGTCCAAGATGATAACAATCAAATAAGAAGATGTTTACGATTATTTTGTGCTTTTCTTCTTTTTTGTGTTTGTAATTGTTATTGACACCAATCACTAACAATTTCATTCAACAAAGTGTCAAGGGTAGGTAAAACAAGTCTTGAATGTGATACATTTAGATTGCAAGTATGACTGGTACAAACATATTTTCAGCCTGTGGCGAGAGGTAATAAAAAGACCCTTCAAAGACATAATTATAACCAAAAAAATTACAAAAATTTATCAACTTAAAGGAAGATGGTTTTTCTAGTTTTTTTAGATGCAAAATCATTAATAATATTATCAAATACACAAATATAGACAAACAATTTATAAAAATCCATTAATTTAAAGAAAAATACTTTTTGTATATTTTTTAGGGAAATCATTCAACATTTTCTTATGACATTGCTAAGGTTATCTAAAATTTTAACAACTTCAACTTTGAATTTCTTTTGTTTACCGAAGATACAATGGAAAAAATAGTTAATAAGATTCTATATGCAATAAGATTCTAACAATTAAGACTTAGGAGTTGATATGATCTAATCAACTAATGCATTCTATAATTGCTTGATTTCTTCATACTTCGTTGGTTTATAATTTGTCGATTTGATATCCACCATTTTTTGATGCACCTACCCATCTAATTCTTTTTGATGTATGATGTTGTTTATTCTTGATTCTAGTGATATATGAAATTTGGCCTTTGAATTTGGTTATATCGCGTTTCCTATAATTTATCTTATTTTTACTTAAAAATAGACATTATATATCAATATTATATAGCCTATGAATTTTTTGGGCCACTTGAAAAGATGGGCCGTCCGACCTAATTACAAGTAATCTTGGAATGGATAGTGTTTAGGAGTTATTTTACCCTCCCTTTTAACATTTTCGGTGACAACATTGTTCAAGATTTCTTTATATCTATTAGGTAGGGGTGGTTCTTAGTTGGCCCCTGGAGACACCGGCAACATCTGTTTTTTCTGTACGTAGTAAAAAAAATTTAAAGTTTTTTTAATCTATTGTGCAACTACCTAAAAAAAAATTGTGCAACTAGGTCCTTCCCTTTCCAGAAAAAAAAATTTATGCCACAGCTAATATCAATTCCCATGTTCGCTCCTGCTATTAGGACACCAATGGCTTTCCAAATTCGTTCAACAAAGTCCACAATTGAAATGTCAAATGGTAAGTAAATGTACTCTTAAACATGATGCATTTATATTGCAACTAATTTTCAAATTCATGACGTTTAAGAGTCAATTTGTTTTTTTTAGAAAACCTCCTCAAACAATTATTGCTCCGCAGCACAGCGCACACACAACACTTGCCCTATTTCAACAGTTTGTTTTTTGGAAGACTTCATACAACAAAACATCTGCGCGACGCAACATTTGACTTGCATCTTCAAACTTCTCCGACTTTCATTTTTTTCAAGTAATTTTTTTAGAAATTTAGTATAACTTCATTTTTTTTAAACTTTAATTTACGGATTTGATACAATTTTTTTTTTATATTTTCATAATTTTTTCTAACTTGATTTTTTTTTATTATCTGTTTTTTAATAATATTTTCAGTTTCTGTTTTATCTTTTTTAACACGTGTGATTCTTTTACGGATTTTCTAGGCATTGTTTGTAATATTTTCTTAATTTTTTCATAACTTCTTAATTTTTTTTATGTTCTTTAAATTTAGTTTTTTTTAGAAAAAAAACTGATAACTTCTTTTATATTTTTTTAGAAATTTTATATTTTTGTTTTTTACATGTTATTTTAGTATTCTTTCAATGTATTAAAACTAGAATTATAAAAATTTCAGTGTTGAGAACTATTTGCAATTTATAAAATCAATTTATTTAAATTTCAGCTTATTGCAGCAGTGTGTAGATTTAAAAAAATAAACAGACTTTTTATTACAGGCTGCAACCGTTTTATCCACTCTTCTGCTGCAGAGGGTTACAGAGATGATCCGCAGACTTCATCCGATTCGAAAAAACAAAAAACAAACTTACTCATAGTTTGACATTTCGGTTGGTTGCTGACACTGTTTGAATGATTTTTTAAAACAATCTGACTATGTCAGAATAGTTAGTTTAAAGAATTTTCTTTCCTTTTTTTATTTGTAAACGTAATAAAAATATATTTAGTTGGAGTACTTATTTAGACAACTTCATAAAAAATAATTTTGTTTAACAACAGTTAATTTTTGTTATAACTAAAAATCCATTGGTAATCCGTCATTATGTTCGGTTAGTAATCCGTTACTTTTTGATTGTTTAACATTTGGTTTTAAAGATGGTTCAGATTAGAGAAGGAAATTAGCCACCATTATATTAGCCAACAAATAATTTTCGTTGCTAATATGACGCTAACAGTTTCACTGGTAGATCTGTGTCAAACTGTCAATATTAAAGATCTACGCATCACACGTATAAAGGGGGGGGGGGGGGGGGGGGGTATTAATTAGTGGCCATTCATGGCTCACGAGAATTACCTTATGAATATTAAATCAACCATTACTCCTCTTGACATTATTCAAGACACTTGCATCATGTAAAAAGCCAACACCTGTCTCAATTTTGTGCTTCACATTCAATATATTTACAAACAACTCAAGGACAAACAACCTGAGAATAGAATGAAATCAACTTACAAAAGTCCTTAGCTAAATCAAGAAAATGTATACTTATTCTTGATGCTAGCAAGAAAAACACGCTGCCAAGCCTTTAGAACTAACATGTAACTTTTTTAACTTTAACCGGAGATGATAAATTAAAGTAAAGAACTACATTTTCTCAAAAATCATCAACCAAAGTCGCAGTTTTTGATCCTGTACATGATTTTGGTTCGAGAAATCGAGCCTTAATTAGTTAAGTTTCTCGATCCCGTTGTTTTTGAGATACACAAGAAGAATAAAGCTATGTATTAATCGACTATGGGTGAATTACTTTTTCATTCAAAACCTCGGTTGCATTCACGAGATTTCTCATGACATCAACTTGTACCCTAAGGGAAAGGATGTAGTCTAATGCTTCTTTGATGAGGGAGAATTCATCCATGGCTTGTCCACCAGGTACAAGACTTTTAAGAACTTGGGTTCTCTTTTTTACCAATCTTTTTGCAATATAAGTAGCTAAATTGGATGTAGGAGGAAACGTCTTTTTTGCTCTTTGGGCAACACTACAACACTTTTTCAAGATCTTCTTGCTTCGAAACCTCTTATGGAGAGCGATCATTTTGCAAACTGCAGTCTTTTGTGGCATGAACCTTGACTTGTGGCTTAATAAATTATCCACGAGAATAGAGTTTTCTTCGTATTTCATAGCATCAGAAATTACTGCATTGCTCCAATAAGTTGTGGCATTTTTGGCAGAAGCCATAGCAATATCTGCACAAAACTTTATCTTCTTCTTTCTCTCCAAAACATCCATTTTCTTTGAAGAACAACATATCTGAAGACCCTTAAACCATTTCTTGATGAATTCCCTCTTAAGCTTGCTAGAAGTATGCATTACTATAATTCCCTACAACAATCAACAGTTAAAAGTTAATTAAATTAAATGATCAAAATGCGTTCTTGATGAAAAATATTGGAATCGAATTATAATTTCATTATAGTCATGCAGAAACAATTATCTTTGGAAATTCTTTCCTCACATGCAACAAAAAACTCAGGAAATAAATTAAACAAAACAACTAAACACCTTCAACAATACAAATTAAAACAGCAAAAACAATGACGGATTCAACATTTTCGAAAGTCTTGCAGATTCAATTCAACTGTGTATCATAAGAAAACTTTCGAGTTTTAATATATATTCGTCGAGTATATATGCTAAAATCCTGAAATGAAAACATGCATTCAAGGATGAACTTCAAGATCTTGACCTATAGAGCTCCATAGAGAATGTGGATGAACATGTTCATGCAAAACATCATACAAGACCACATGAAAAGAGTCATAAACTTTGCAATGTATGTGTACCTTCCTAAGGTTGAATGAATAAAGTGATACTGATATCTTTTATTGTTGAACATCCATTGGAGGTGTATAGGAGAAAAAAGCGGTTGTTGCAGAGACAATATGTAGGAGAGAGAGAGAGAGAGAGAGAGAGAGAGAGAGAGAGAGAGAGAGAGAGAGAGAGAGAGAGAGAGAGAGAGAGAGAGAGAGAGAGAGAGAGAGAGAGAGAGAGAGAGAGAGAGGCTTTATTTATTTGTTTTTTCTCGAAAGAGAAAAAGAGAGGGAAGGTGGTGGGGTTAAGAGGGAAAGACACAGCACATGCAACCACATGGGTGTATAGGCCTACAATCCCCATAAAACCCTAAATCTTCTATTTCACAATTTTTTATAGAAACTAAATACAGTATTTTTAATATTTAATTAAACAATTCAAGTTTTTACTTTTATGTCGGAGATTCAATAATTAATATATTGTTTAATAGAAAATTTGAATGAAACAGGATGTCCAGTTAACATTTAATAAATAAATTAAACTCTAAGATGTTATGTCGTTCAGAAAACCGAATGAAAGTTTAAAAAAAAGTTTTTTAAGTTTAAAATAAGGTGTTGTTTGTTTTTTTGTCTGCAGATTTTATTGTTCTCTTCTTTGTGCGCCGTGTAGACCACGCATAAATATTAGGTTTTATAGATTGTTTGTTTTTTTCGAAAACCGCAGACTTAAAATGGTCTGCATGTCCTCTTTTTGGTTCGGATGTGAAGACTCTTCAAACATTTTCAGACATCTCCTAACTTAAAAAAACACAAATATTCCAACTTTGTCTATGATAAATACTTTGGAAAAAAAGTTACAATACTTAAATAAAAAAGGTTTGGTGACACAATGTTTAGGTATAATTTTACGACCAAAGTTTGTTGGTTTTTATTAACTATATACGTTAATTAATTCGTACAATTTTGTTTTTGCTTTTTATAAAATAATATATAAAAGTTGATTTATATTTGTTAATATCTATAATAAGTCATAAAATTATTGAAAAGCTATTTTAAGTTTATTAAAAAAATGAGTTTAATTAGATTTTAATTTATTCTAACAGTAGATGTTAAAAAACAAACAGTTTTTTCTTTCAGACTGCAACCGTTTGGTCTACCTCTTCTACTGTAGAGGTATGCAAATGTGGTCTATAGACCGCATACATTTTGTTTTAGAAAAAACAAACATCACCTAAATGTCTTATTGAATTTTTATAAAGTTAAATATATTATATCTTAAATTCATATAAAAGATAAAATAACGATGGGATAGTCGCAGTCCATTAAACTCAACGCAATACTTATATATTGTGGATACATGACCCTTAGTAATATTCAAATATACTGATTCTTAGTAAGATTCAAATATATTTCTTTGTAATAAATATATAACATGTGATGATTTTGATGCATTTATTTATGAATAGATGAATATGGTGTTCAATATAGCATTGGGGTCATTGTGACTCTTGAATGTGAAACTCCTTATCATCTACAATGTTGTCATTGGGAAACGAGAGGGCTGGAGACGTGTATGCTTTGACTCAAATGTCTTCGTTCTTTTTATGGTTATATGTAATCACCCATGAAAGAGACGAGATCTATTTTGGTGAATCTTTTACAACTTCCTATTCGGAAAAGCGAGGGAAGTCTCTCATATAAAGGTTTCTATATTCAATGTTCGTCGACTACAATATATTTGTTTCTGATTGGCCGTTTTATTGGCCACCTACTTGTTGTCAATGACATTGAACATGTTGATCTTCATATGCATTTTCACACACTTTTAGTTTGATCGATGAGAATTATGATAGGTACCCCTAGTTGTTGTGAAAAGCTCTCAAGAATCTGATTCCAAAAGGGTCATAATGTTGATCATTCCTGATGTCACCGTCTTCTGAAATGTCGATCCATGACTCTACTAACACGATTTCTACTTTAAGGGTCTATATTTTTGGGTTCTCGCAATCAGTCAAACTATGTGCGCCCCTAGCCGTATTCTTTTGGAGACTCGTAGAATTATTTTTAGTGTGTATGGATATGGTAATGGTGGAGGGGGGCTTCTTCTAGGGACTCGTCAGATTGTTATTGGGGTTGTGTGTTGGGTTAGATTTCGTCGTTTGTTTTCTTTGTGGGTTATTCTTTGGGTCATATGCTAAGAAAAGACCACATTATAATACCTAATTCAGATACAGTTGAAATGAAACGTTCCAAAAATTCAACCAAAAATTTACATTTTTTAAAAGAATACAATAACATCAATTCCATTAAATTCCAAATTATAAAACAAAAGTTTGAGAGCCACATCTTGATGTAACTAAAAATCAAAGTTTTAAACATGTTTATGTGAAAATGTCAAAACAGCCAATGATGATGCAAGTGTGATGTGGTCAAGTTGGAGCCTTTCCCTGATCATAGAAAGTACTTGGAAACATTAATCCATAATTGTAAGCATAAAATTTGATGAGTTTTCCAAAATACTACACACATCATAATAATAAATATACATGTAAATATTAGGCCTCTATAGCTCACAACCCATTTCGATCTTGCTATCATCCCAAAATGGTACTCTTTGACTCACGACTCATCCCGATCATGTCATCAACCCACCAAGCACTATTTGACTCATGACCTATCCTGATCTTGTTATCAGTCCACCCGTAACATCCAATTTCTCGATCCCCAGTATGTAATTCTTATAATAATAATAATAATAATAATAATAATAATAATAATAATAATAATTGTAATAATAATAAGGAATAATTAGTTCAGAGGCTAAATTGTAATTTTTAGAAATCGATTTTGTAAGACAGTTAGGTTGTGGGGTAGATTCTGCCAGCATGGGTTACTTGTTGGGTTTTTATTTAAAATCGTTTTCCTAAAAACGTTAAAAACGTCAACGGAAACTTTAAAAACCGAATAGACTTAAAACTCTTTTTAGCTCACCAATGATCATTTTGAAAAGCATGGAACATTAATACAACCATAAACCTAAAATGTAACAATTGGTAATAATAGGTCAAAGTTCGTCGGTCAAACCACCACGAACGTAACTGTTAAAGGTCCTATTGTGTAGTATTTCTTGTTCTTGAGTGCAATTGAAGTCTTATACTTGAAATTTCATAAGGAATACCTTGAAATTTCTCAAAATTGACAGCCGTTAACAATTGGAAAACAATTCACATAATAAGTATCGACTAATGCTCTAAAAATAATTTTTTTGCATTAATTATACTTGAGAGATACAAATAAATAATTTGAATATATTATGTTCTCCTAATTCCGTGGATATAAAGAACGTCCAAAATGGAGATCATATGACGAAGTTACGCCTCTTTCAAGTTATAAGATCAATATATATCCGATTTTCCTGAAACGAAGTTTACACTAATTCATTTGGAATAGCTACGAATCTCGTAAATTATTTTTGAGCACATTTTTAAACTCAGACTGTGGTCTATTATTTGATTTCATTTTATGACATTTTAAATCTCGAGAACAATCGAATTCATAAAATCTGTCGAATCTGAAACAATTAATCACTAAACTTTAAATGTCATTTCCCGAAGTTTCGTATATCAGAATTGAATTCCGTACGCATTTTTGGAATAACCGCGACCGAGACAGTTTGCAGGCACTTTTAGAAATAGAATTACATGTCGGAATCGGTGGTAAGCGAACCGAGGCTTAAAAGGGTGAGAAACTATGCATGCCATCATGCATGGTACAAGATAGTACCATGCACATGTTTGTTACCAAAAATATCTTTATAAAAGTCAAATAAGGACTTCCATAATGCAGCCATAACTCAATGGGAAGGAACCCACTTTTTTTTTCTCTCTCTCTCTAACATCTCTCTCCATCTCTAACTCTAACTCTATCTCTTGCTCTCTAGTGAAACACACCCCCGTAGAAGGTGTCTCCAGCCACCTATAAGGAAACAACCTCCTATTCTCATCCTTCCCTCTCATTGATCACAAGAAGCCCCTAAATACCCCCTATCCCTTCGAGTTTACTATTGGTGACATGACAAAAATAACCAAGGAAAGTCGCTGAAGTAGCCTCCCTCACCACCACAAACGATAGTGACAGCCTTTTTCCGCCTCTGTCTTCCTTTATTTGCGATATAAAACCACCAAAACCTCCCTTGCCCAGCTGCTAGCTCTAGTCGACGCTAGCAACCTCTGTCTAGGCTTAACAGCCAAAGGGCGAGTCACCAAAAAAACGAGTTCCTCAATTTTCTTGACTATTTTGGCACTAAACAGCCACCTTCGCCACCCCTGGTTCCATACCTGCCTTCCCAATGCCCGATCCTTGAAAATGAAGGTTGCAACACGAAGAAAACCGTTGGATTGAGTTCTTCGGCGAGGAACTCTGACGACACTTCATGTCTCCGGCGAACACTATTCCGACGAACTTAAGATGGTGAAAATCAAAATTTTCAAACTCCTATAGTTTAAATCTACGACCATGTGTACTCGGAATGTTCAAATGGTCCCCCATTTGATAAACGAGAAAACACGAATCTATCTGTTTCTGATTTCCCGAACAAATCGGACTCACACTTCAAGGATGAGTCTCTATGGCCCAACTTTTATGGTTTTTGTGTTTGAGGGAGAATACATGTGTGATTATTTAAGTATTGATGTTTTACAAGTTTTTTATACATAAAAAGGCATTATACTTTGTTATTGGTTAAAGATTTATGAAATAACAACCTAAAATGTTAATAATCACCAATATATCTTATATGTTTAAAGTAGGATGTTATAAATAATATGTTATACCTTGTTGAGAAATATGAGTATAAATGTTAAAAAAAATCACAAGATTATAAATAGATTGCTATAAGAATACAAAATATTTTGTGATTTATAAATCTATGATCTTTATTAGAATGTAAGTGTGAACATGTCAAGAATGTATAAAAAGACATTATACACGTAACCAAAAATATTATGCAGCATAATGATATACAAAAAAAAAGTACATTTCCTAAATTGATTGAAAAACGAAGTTTGAACAATTACATGATAATTAGTTGAAAATTGCTAAAAATCAACTATTATTTATAAAGTTATGTAAAAATGAACTTAAAAATGACTTTTATGTATTTTTATATTTATTATTAAAATATAAATCATTTTCGCTAAATTGTGAATTTCGTCACAAGGATAGCGTAATTGATTTTCCGATTATAAGAATCATGATCTAAGAAATTATGTATCATATCAATTATGTAACTTATCGATTATTGTGGAAATTGTTGGTCTCACGTTGGTTGAAACCTGTAAATGTTATAAAAGCAGCCGTTATGCTGCCCAAATTTTGTCATGATAGACAATAAAATTTGGAAATATGTTAAGTCTTATGAATCTCAAATACTAAAAGACTTAAATCAATGATTATTCATAAATATCAAAGAATTATATATGTTACATGAACTTGTAACAGAAGGTTTAGGATCAGGATGCCAAGACACACTGTTAGGATCAAATACTCATGAGACTTTCTATATGAGGTATGTTCGTTTCTAAAAGCCATAGGAGCTAGCATCATTTCCTAATCTATATGGGTTGTGTTGTTGTCTACACTAAGACCTTATGTCTTAGTAAAAGTCCTCTGTGTTATAACCATTAATCCGTATGGAATGTGGAACGTTATGTATAGATCAACGATATTGATTTATATAGGTAGACATCCTGTCGAGGGTTGCTAGCTACAACCATCGTCTGACAAGTTGAAAATAAGTGTTGACGTTTCTACACTACTTACTCCATGAAATTGATAAAGCATTGATGTGGAACTTTCAGCACCCCCCTTTTAGTGCTGGTGTAGAGGATGCGATTCACAATTCGGTTATGAGCTAATTATAGATCCCTAATTTGGATTGTTACCATATAGAATTGAAATATGATTTATATGGGGGGTTTTTGTTCACTTGTACTAGTTGAAAGAGAGTGTATGTAGTAGGATAGTTTGTGACTCAAAACGATAAGTGTCAATAAAAAAAAATTAAGTCATATAACACTTACTTATTAACATGACACGACTGGACAAGGTTTATTAACTTACATATAATAAGTTATTTATATAAAACCTTTGTTTTTGTATAAAAACACTATGTTTATATGGGAGGAGCTTACCCACTGATTTATATCGTTTTTCCAAATTAAGTAAAGTGATACTTAATAATTAATGTAACACGAAAATACAACGTTTATGTAGGAGGAGTTTGCCCCACTGATTAAGTGTCGGTTCCCGAACTAAGTAAGATAATGCTTAATAAACACTACGACTCGACCATACAAAGTTTATAAACTCAAAAGATTATGAGTTATACATATAAACTAAGAAATCGCTCGTATGGAATTTCAAGAGTGAAACTGGATATTTTATTTTATCACAAAGTGTAACAGGACTTTATTTTATATAACTTGGTATTCAAAATCCTTATTTAAAAATGAATTTTTGGTCATGGGAACGTTAAAATTTGATAAAAGTATAACTTACTTATATTTATCAAATTTTGTACTTTTGGGAATTGAACAAACAACGTTTGTATACAAGTCCAAAAACATTTTTATAACTCATCTATTTTTATACTTTTGACAGAAAAGTATGGATTTATAAAACCATGACAACCAAATGAATTTTATAAAACACTTTTGGTTATAAAAGTATTTGGTGTCAAAACCTATAAAACCCACCAACAATCTTTTGTTGATATATCTTAATGCATGTATTCTCAATTTTATTAATAGGTCGTAAGAGTTTGCAGAAAAGTCTCTCCGTTATTTTATTATACCTTTGTAAACACCGAGTGGTTAGCAGCGTGTCGTGATTAAGCAATAGCCACTGTCAATGTAAATTCTATTTTGTTAATAATAGAAGATTTTATTTTGTATTGTTTAATGTACGTTCAATAACTGTGATCACTGATTTATGTCCCGCACCTCGACGTTTCCGCTGACGGCTAGGGGGGGTGACAGAAAAAACTACCGCCTTTGAAGAATTTTGATTCTTATCGAGAGGTTAGAAGTTGATGAAGATGGAAAAAACATTAAAAGAGAGCTTCTCTAGAAGTGTCCACTAAGCACGAATAAACCACTTCAAGATGTTAGTATTCACTTATATTAATTTGTTCTTAAGCCATTAGGACTTATACAAAATAAGCCTTGAGGAGAAGCACCTCATGAACCTTCAAATCAAGTACCAAATTTCAAGAAAGAAGAGAGGGAGAGAGAGCTCCAATTCTCGGAAATTGAAGTCAACATAAGGAGGAGAATCCACCAAAATAACAACCTTTTCTTACTAGTAATGCCCTCCTTCTGATACATACTAATGTGTACAAAGTCAAACCTAATATTAATAGAAAGTATGGAACCCTTCATGAAATGTAAGAGATGTAAGAAACAACCCCATACTCTCTCATGAATGTTATGACTTATGGCCAAGAAGTCGAGGGTTGGAGTGTGTTTCACATAATCTCATAACTAGCTACTTAGAATGTAACTAAATGATTACTCAAAGTGCCCAAAAATTAAAAAAAATTATTCATATTCACACCTTATGGATATAACTAGTTTTTTTTTATCTTTTATTATTATTTCCTAGAAACAATAATTCACAATATGTTGGTAAAAATATTATTTTCATAAAATAATGTTTTTCTAATTAAATACAACTGTTGATTATATTTATTAATAATCAAATTACTTTGTTAGGGTTTGAAATATATATATGATGTGTCTGAGTTGTAATGAGAAAGGTTTTATAATTGTATATCGTTAATATTCAATGTTTAGTTCCGAAAGTCTATGTAGTTTTGAAGTTTATGCACCTCGATTTCGCGGTGAATATGCTTAATTGTCTTACATGTTGTCACTTCTTAGGTTTCATGTTTTTCTTGGTTGTTTCTCTAACCGACTCCCTGAGTGTCCAACTATATAAAGGGATGTAAGTTAGATAGGAAGAATACCTTTTTCAGAAGTTCTTACGATCAATATTGTAACGAACTTGTATCCTCTAATTGAAAACCAAATCTTATTTACTCTTGTGTGTTGAATCCTTACTTCGTTTTAAACATGATTTCTATCTTTTAGAATCTATTTGATCCTACATATTCTAATAAATAATCAATAAGTAGTAATTTGCTATAAGGTGTGATCCTATACGATCATATTTATTTGTCAAATATAATTCTATACTAACTCTTGGGCATAAAGATCTTTCATTACTTCGGGGACCAAAGTTTATTTTTTGAAAACAACATTGTCTCCTTCTTCTCCAAATAACAAACAACAACGCAGGAGCAGAGCATGTCTTTTTATTTTTTCCTGTTTTGGAGTCTAAAAATTTGATACTTTCAAAATCTTTTTGATCAATTCCCTAATAACTCGGCTCGTTGACCATTAAAATCCATTTCTAATCTCCTTTTCAGCCCCGATCGAAAAATATTGTGAGAGAAAGTATGGTTGCCGGATTAGGGTATGGAGAGGAATATGCGAATGTTGAGCTCACTTTAGACCACCTCCAAGTTAGGTAAGACCTCCATTCAATCCCTAACATGTTTTCCTACACTTTCCCTCCATTGTGGAGGCCGAGACTACCTCCGACGACCCTCTAACTGCCGGAAAAACAAGTTTAGCGGGATTTTATATTATAAAAATGTTCTGTCAAGTTTAGCAAGTTCTAGCCATGGGTAAGGTCATTCTTAGGTCCCTTGAACACATAGGAACAAGATCGTTGTTATGAAAAAGAAAGAATAAGCATCTCGTAATGCTCTCAAAGTTACATTTTTTCTTGTTTATCAGTTTTTTAACATATTGAATGAGTCCCACGATATTTTGAGCTCTTGCATCTTTTCCAGATCTCGTTCTAGGTTGCTAGGACTAGTAGTTGGCTTCCTTAACTTAGTTAGTCTTATGTCGGTTCCTAGAACCAAGAAAACAACACCTTTATATGTAATTTTGTCCCGAAAACCCGAAAACCGAAGAGCTTCATTTCGTGTATGCGTTGTCCTTTGAAATCAAAATTCTATTCACCTTTTTCTGTTATATATGCCATATAAGAGAAGGTGTATGTATATACAATGATAATACAAGAAGGTTCTAAAGTAAAGTGTAGATAAATTACACTCTGCGTATTATATAGGCATGATCTAAGTAGAGTTCTGGTATGGGATGTAGGCATTCATAGAGGGAGTTCATCTTATCCACTTCAGTGGTTTTGTGGTGTTTTCTATTTCAGGTGAGTTTTCTCACTATACTATTTACTGAAGTATGTGTTCTAGTATGCTAGGATGGGATTAGATTGTGGTAGGTTGTTAGGCATGTAAACTTGTAGATTATTATCTGTGATGCTGAGATGCTGTTTATCTATTTTATGTATATGTCGACATATGTGGTGGTGGGCTGAGGTATTCTAACTTTGTGTGGAAAGCCAAGATGCGGGCTAACCAACTTTATGCTGAAGGCCAATGGGTGAGTTGATGACAAGAAAACATTAAGTGTTGCGAGTTTGGACACTCACAAGGGACGAGTTGTGTAACACCTGACTTTTAATACGAGGTACACCAAAATATTTTTGTTTATTATTTATAAAAACACATTGGTGTATGCTTACATTAAAAATACAGTACAAGTAGTTATCCACACGATCGATTCAAAGAAAATGAAATACAATGATCCAAGTCGGCTATCACAATCTCTCTTCTTCTTTCCCTGCTTAAATGAATTTACCTACAAAACACACATCAGAAAAAGGATAACCTACAAAGATATTAGTGACTAATCCTTATTTGAAGCCACATAATAATCATAACTCATAAATACACTAATCGTGAAGTGCATAGTTTTTCAAGACTCATTTATCAATTAAAGATTCTTCACTCAATCATTTTCTCTAATAATAATAGTACTGGGCTTGCACCTACTCAAGTTTGCATTTGACTCTCACCAGATACTCATTATCGTTACTCATTATCGTTCTCATTCTTTACTTTCTTTATAATTATTCTCATTTTCTCTTTCCACATTCTCTCACACACACATACATACATACATACACACACACACTCCCTCTCTCTCTCTCTCTGTATATATATATATATATATACATACATACATACACACATACACACACACACACACACACTTATTCTCCTTCTTTACCTCCACTCTCTATATCTCAATTTCAATACTCATACTCTATTTCTCTTATTATTTATGTCTCTACCTCCTCTTGTATATTTATCTCTCGTTTTTTTTTTCTCTCTCTCTCTCTATCTCTCTCCCTCACTGTATGGTCACACCTTATGATCTGAGGAGTCAAACACTTTACACGTTAACTACCAGCGCCAGCGTCACCACCCGCATCAGTGTCAACGTCCACACACTGTCTTGTCAGTGTCAGCGTGAACCAACGATCTTTGTGATCTTTTGTATATTAGGTAGTTATATATATATATATATATATATATATATATATATATATATATGTGTGTATAAAATAGATATCTGATCTGTAATCTTTGTGATTAGGATCAGACCTTTACTTAGATAGGTATACATCTTTTAATTAGTGGGATTTTAGTTATTGTAATTGTATATATTCAAGATTATAGTGAAACCCTAATGAAACATCTTGGTGACCGTCTTTGTGTCCTTCGTTCTCTTTATGAGAACATTCTTTCTTAGTGAAAGCATCTTTGTGATTACTTGTGTTCTTTTGTTTTCTATTTAGTCTGTTGCTTAGTTTGTTTATTCATACTTGATTATATCCGCTTTATACAAACCTTCAATTGGTATCAGAGCGGGTTTCTATACACTCAAGTTATCATGTCAACCGCCTATAATCCCAAGTAATCAGTTCCCAACAAGATCCCTCCTTTTGATGAACACAACTTTACTGCTTGGAAATCAAAGGCCATGGATGTTCTCGAGATCATAGACTATGATATGCTTGATATCAACAACAAAGTCCCCATCGTCTCTATGCATCAATCATCCAATGATAATGCATCCAGTAGTAAACTAAAACAAAAATCAGTGTAGGGATACAACAAGGAAGAAAAAAGGGCCCTAAGTCTTGATGTAAAGGCAAGGATTGCTATTGGAAATTCTCTTCCATTTCATGTCTATCATTTAGTTAAAAATTTCTCAAATGCACAAGAGATGATGATCATCCTATCATCCTCCTTTGACAGAGAAGATCTCTTAGATGAAGAAGTTTCAATAGGTAAGTGTCTCATGGATCAAATTGTTGAGTCTCACACTGATGCACCAAGGGACATTGTTAGTATGTTTGACGCTGACCTTTCTCAAGCTGCTACAAACTCTAACTCTTAGGATTGGGACTCAGCCTCAATGTATCAGGTAAAGAACTCTGTTAACTATTCTTCCATTGAACATGATGATATGTTTGATCATTTACATTTCGATTTATCTATTTCAAACAAAGAAAAATCTTCTCTCAAAGTTGAGTTAAAAAATCTTAAAGAAAAACTGCCCTCTACTGAAGACTCACTTTCTCATTTATAAAAGGAAAACACCCGTATCTCACTGACCAACAATTTTCTTCACATTGAGAAAGAAAAAAAGATGTTGATCATGCAAGAAGCATTCAACTTAGTTTAAATAACTGGGCTTCTTCACACCATAATGTCACAAGAATTATTAATAATCAAACTCCTGATCAGTAAGAGAAAATCCTTGGAGGTGATGTTGAAGGTGTTGTTTCCTTAATCAAAAAGGTCGAGACTAAACAAACTTTTTATAACGCTGACAGTCTCGAGAAAGATTTTAAAAATAGGTTTGTAACTACCTATTTCATAACTCAAACTCTACTTGATACATATTGTACTACTGACTCTAATGGCAATACCAAATGTGTATCTCGTTTATCTACTCTTGATCCTTTTTGTCAACCTCCTCATCATGAGTATGTCTTGCCTCCACTAAGATCTTGCTAAAATTTCCTATCTCTAATGGTGAAGTTCATTCTGTAAACGAAATTCTTAGCATGTTTCCTTAGTGCACTGTTAGCAACGCTGAATCTGGAGATAAATCAAAAAAATTCTATTTCAGATGACTCTTTAACCTTTTATGTATCTCATGAAGAAGAATCATTAGAGCATACCATCGAATACATTCCATGGCCCAAAACTAAATCAAGAGTTTTTAAGTAAAATGATCAAGATTCTTCAGGTTCCCTTGATAAAAGAAAACAAAGTTCGAATAGTAAAAGAAAGAATCCTGGAACCAGAGTTTGTTATCGGTGTGGTGATGCCTCTCACAGAGTCAGCGAGTGTACATTTGAAAAGAGCTACGTTCGCACTGACAACATCATAACTCGAATTAATAAATGGATCAAAAAGGGAAACTCCTTGAATTGTCGCCATGATGGTTGTTGTCACATTTTCTCCTAAGTGACCCATTGCAAGATGGGTCAGTGTACCTTAATTATATATTTTTAAGTTTATTTTTATTTTTATTTTTATTTTTATTTTTTTTTATTTTTTCAGGGTAAAGAACATATTTGGTGTTTAGATAGTGGTTGTTCAAGACACATGAAAGGTTTCAAGTCACTTCCAGATGACTTTGTAAGGAAGGATGGTCCAACTGTTACTTATGGAGACAATAGCAAGGGAACTACAAAAGGATATGGAACCATCAAATGCAAGTCTGTTGTATTCAAGAATGTTTCATATGTAAAAGGTCTTCATCACAATGTGATCTCAGTCAACCAACGGTGTGACGCTGACTATGATGTTCATCTTAACAAGAAAGAAGGAAAGGTTTTTGATTAAAAGAATGTCACTGTACTGACTGTAGATTGACAAAATGACATTTATGTTTTGGATACGTTCTCTGCTGACAACTCTCTTCGTCATTGCTTCTCCTCTCATGCTCAGTCTCATCTAAATTGGTTGTGGCACAATAGACTACCTCACTTGAACTTCAATAACATATCAAATATTTCTGGGAATCAGCTTGTAAGAGGAATTCCTAAGATTAAGTTTGTCAAAGATAAATTATGTTCATCATGTGAAAAGGGAAAGAAAACAAAGTCCTCCTTCAAGCCAAAGTTCTGTTCCTCCATCAGCAATCCCTTTCACATTCTTCATATGGACCTTTTTGGACTGGTCCTAATTAAATCTAGAGCTGGTAAAAAGTTTATTCTCGTTATTGTAGATGATTTTTCAAGATTTACTTGGGTAATCTTTTTAAGGAAGAAAAGTCGTGTTCCTGATGAAATCATATCACTCATTAAGCAATGGGAAGTTCTTTATGATCATAAAGTCAAACAATTACATAGTGATCATGGCACTGAATTCAGATGCTCCTTCCTAAAAGACTTTTGCTCAAACTCAGGAATCTCTCAAAACTTCTCTGCTGTTAGAACTCCTCAAGAAAATGGCATTGCTGAAAGACAAAATAGAACTCTCATTGAAGTTGGATGAACTATGGTTGTTAAAGCTGGTCTTCCTCTGTTATTTTGGGATGAAGCTGTCAACACAACGTGTTACACTCAAAGCCGTTCCATCATTATTTAGCGTCATGGGAAGACTGCCTAAGAGCTACTTACAGGGAGGAAGCCAAGCACCTATTACTTTCATGTGTTTGGGTGTATCTGATACATTTTGACTCAAAGAGATCATCACTCTAAATTTGAAGCTAAAGCTGATGAATGAGTGTTTCTAGGTTACTCTAGTGTATCCAAGGTTTTCAGGGTATTCAATCTTTCAAGAAAAAACTGTTGAGGAAACTGCTCATGTCACATTCGATGAAGATTCATTTATCCATGATCGAAAGGATCATCCTTCTTCCGTTCTGAATGAGCATATTTTCATTCCTTCAGACCCTATTCCTAAGTTCTTGCCAAATGTCACTGAGCCTATTGTTCCTAATGTTGATCAAATTATCAACTCACATTCTAACTCTGAAGATCAGCATGTCATCTCTGAAGAAGTTGATCCATCTAACTTCTCAAATCAGGAAGATTCAGTTTCAAACAACACGAATGGGAGTACTAATCCTAAAATTCTTATAGATCATCCTAAATCTCAAATCATTTGAGATGTAAATTTTGGGATTATCACTCGTAGCAGAGTCAGTAGCAACTTTTGCATGTTTGTGAATTTTGTCTCAATGATCAAACCAAATAATGTTGTTGATGCTATCAAGGAAGCTGACTGGATCAAATATATGCAAGATGAGTTAAATGAGTTTGAACGTCATCGTGTGTGGACTCTTGTTCCCATAAATTAAGGAAAAACCGTCATTGGTACTCGCTGGGTGTTTAGAAACAAGATGGATGAAAATGGAATCATCATTAGAAACAAATCAAGACTTGTAGCCCAAGGATTTTGTCAACTGGAAGGATTAGACTATGACGAAACCTTTGACCCTATTGCTTGAATTGAAGTAATTCATTTGTTTCTTGCTTTTGCTTCATTCAAGAACTTCAAAGCTTATCAAATGGACGTAAAGACTGCATTCTTACATAGGGATTTCAAGAAGAAGTCTTTCTAAAGCAACCTCTAAGGTTTAAAAGTGAAGAATTTCCCAATCATGTGTACCATCTTGATAAAGCTGACTATGGTTTGAAGCAAGCACCTAGAGCATGGTATGACACATTGGCGAGTTATCTTCTAGAGAGTGGATACAAATATGGAAAATTTGACAACATTTTATTTATCAAGCATTAAGGATCTCACATCTGTCACACCCCCAAACCAGACGGCGGAAACGTCTGGGGGTGGAGGACTTCAATTGTAGTATCACAACACATGCATCATAGTAATCAAAGTACAAACAACCATTGTATTTAAAAAGTATAAGTATTTACATGTGTTCAATCATTGTATCTTGTGTTATACTTGTATTCCTCCCCTTAAAACAATAGAAATTATGAAAATCCGGGGGTATGAACTCACTTGATAGGTGGTGATTTGGACAGCGTTTCGTTTCCTGGAAATGAGTTTATTTGACGAAAAACCGGCTTAAATCGAGCAGAGTTTCGACTGGAGAAAGTTGTTTTTCTCGGGAATCTCGGGGCTTCGAGGCTTGCTTAGGGTTTGAGATATGATACCGGGGCTTTGGGGGTTGTTTGTAAGTTTATGGAAGTGAAAGGGGTGAAAAATGTGAAGAAAGGTGAAAATTTGGGTGAAATGTGTGAAAAATCCGAGAAGTCTTGCAGCTCTTATATAGGCCGAAGCCTCGGATCCGAAGCAGGGAGAAGCTGCCGCGTGTTTGGACAGGTGGCGAGGGAGAAGGGCTCGCTTCGGACAGCTGGCTCGGTGGTGTCGGATCAGGAGTGGACCGAACTTCGGTCCAATCAGGAGGAGGCACGGTGCGAGTTCGGAAGCTCCAGGGTGCGAAGGGCGTGGCCGACGGCTACTAGACCGCAACTTCGGTCCAATAAGAAGGTGCCACGAGGCAGACACGGAGAAGCCTCGCATGCGAGGGTGACGTGGCCGAAGGTACACCATGCGAATTTCCCCGGTTTTCAACATTTCTCGATTTTTGTGCCAAAAACTTGCAAAATTCATAACTTTCGCATACGAGCTCCGTTTTCGACGTTCTTTATATACACGCGTAGGTAAAGTTATACTATACAACTTTCGTTTAGACTTCGTCGGTTAATTTTGAAATTATTTTTAATATTATTATTTTTAACAGACCGGGACAGGAATTCCGTTAAAAATTCATAACTTCTTCATCCGACGTCCATTTTTGTCTGTCTTTTTACCGTTGTACTACTATTGACGAGACCTTCAATTCTCGTTTAGGTTGTGTCGGCTAAAAATCACTCGATCGATATTTCGAGGTTTTAGCTCTATACTGCTATACTGAAACTTAGAAAAATCATAACTTCCTCATACGAAGTCAGATTTTGATGTTCTTTTTATGAAAGTTCTCGGTTTAACGTAATCTACAACTTTCATATAGATTGTTATGGCTGAAAAGCCTTTTATTGAAAATTCAGTTTGTACACTGAACAATGTTTTGCCGGTTTTGTCGCGGATCTTCGATTGGTCATAACTTCTTCGTTATAACTCGGATTTTAGTGTTCTTAATATTTTTGGAAACCTTGTTACAATTTCTACCACTTGGTTCATCCCAATCGAGATTGTTTAACACAGTATGCTAAAATTTCTCTTTATTATTTTAAAAAGAACTACAAATTGACCTACATTATTACATAGGTTTGAAATAACGGTTTGTTACATTATCCCCCCGTTAGAGAGAATTTCGTCCCGAAATTAGCATGACAGATAGACTAGGGAAAAAGATGTGGATATTTCTGTTGCATTTGATCCTCCCGCTCCTAATTGAATTCAGGTCCCCGTTTTGCATTCCAGCGAACCTTCACTATCGGGATACGACTTTGTTTGGTTTTCTTAACTTCCCTGTCTAGAATCTCTATGGGTTCTTCCATAAAATTAAGGCTCTCATTTAACTCGATTTCCTCGAGTGGGATCACAAGAGTCTCGTTGGATAGACACTTTTTCAAGTTCGAAACATGGAAGGTAGGATGAATGTTACTTAGTTCTTGGGGTAGTCGAAGTTTGTAAGCTAGAGGACCGATTCTGGCAAGAATATCGAATGGTCCTATGTACCTTGGATTCAATTTGTCACGCTTTCCAAAGCATATCATGCCCTTCCAGGGTGAGACCTTTAACAAGACGCGGTCACCAACCTGAAATTCCAAGGGTTTTCTCCTTTTGTCAGCGTAGCTTTTCTGTCTATCTCTGGAAGCTTTAAGTCGCTCTCGAATTTGTACGATCTTCTCGGTAGTTTCTCGGATAATTTCCGGACCAGTGAGAGCACTGTCAGAAGTTTGACCTCTACCTAGCTGCGTGTCACCCACTTCAGCCCAGTACAGAGGGGATCTGCACTTGCGGCCATAGAGGGCTTCGAATGGAGCAGCCTTTATGCTAGTGTGATAACTGTTGTTATAAGAGAATTCAACAAGGGGTAAATGGATATCCCATGCCTTTCCAAAGTCTATCACGCAAGCTCGTAACATGTCTTCTAATGTTTGAATCTTTCTCTCACTTTGTCCGTCGGTTTGTGGATGGTAGGTTGTACTCATGTCCAGCCTAGTTCCCAGAGAGTTTTGTAAAGACTGCCAGAAATGAGAGGTGAATCTACTATCTCGGTCTGAGATAATAGATATTGGCACACCATGCAGTCTAACAATATCTTTGAGGTAAGTTCTGGTTAGCTTCTTCATCTTCTCGGTTTCCTTTATTGGTAAGAAGTGTGCGTATTTGGTTAATCTATCGACGATTACCTAAATAGTATCATAACCACCCGTTTTCTTGGGTAACTTAGTTATGAAATCCATCATAATCCGCTCCCACTTCCATTCAGGGATCTCAGGTTGTTGTAATAAACCTGAAGGTTTCTGGTACTCTACCTTGACTTTGGCACAAGTAAGGCACTTGCCCACAAAGGTAGCGATTTCGGCCTTCATGTTAGGCCACCAATATAGTTTCTTAAGGTCCAGATACATCTTGTCTGAACCTGGATGAATGGAGTATCGGGTTTTGTGAGCTTCATTCATAACCATGTCTCTGTAACCACCGAACTTTGGCGTCCAGATCCGGTTCATGAAATAATAGACTCCATCATCCCTGACTTTGAAGTTCTTATCCATTCCTCTCAGGGTTTCATCTGCCACGTTTTCAGGTTTCAGGGTTTCAAGTTGAGCCTCTTTGATCTGTGTGGACAGATGTAAATGGATTGTCATGGTCAACGACTTTACCCGGCGTCCCGAGTATTTTTTTCTGCTAAGGGCGTCAGCTACTACGTTTGCTTTACCAGGGTGATAAAGAATTTCACATTCGTAATCGTTCAGTAGCTCCACCCATCATCGTTGTCTCATGTTCAACTCTTTCTGATCGAAGATGTGCTGGAGACTTTTATGGTCCGTGAATATTGTGCATTTCGTGCCATATAAATAATGTCTCCAGATCTTCAGAGCAAACACCACTGCTCCTAGCTCAAGGTCATGTGTTGTATAGTTGACTTCATGCGTCTTAAGCTGTCTTGAGGCGTAGGAGATAACCTTTCCTCTTTGCATAAGAACACACCCAAGCCCTTGATTTGAAGCATCACAGTACACTACAAAGTCCTCTGTCCCTTCGGGTAGAGACAAGATCGGTGCACTGCACAAGGCTTGTTTGAGCGTTTGGAATGTCGTTTCTTGCTTCACTCCCCAACTAAAAGTTACACCTTTTTGCGTCAGGGTGGTAAGAGGCTTAGCTATTCGAGAGAAATTCTGGATGAATCTACGATAATTTCCAGCAAGACCTAAGAATTGACGGATTTCTGTAGGTGTTTTGGGTGCTGACTAGTTTTCAATTGCCTTTATTTTGGAAGGGTCGACGTGTATTCCTTCTGAACTGACCACGTGACCTGGGAAATTAACCTTCCTAATCCAAAACTCGCACTTTGAGAACTTTCGCATAGAGTTTTTCGGTTCTAAGGGTTTGTAGTACTTGACGAAGGTGTTGGTCATGTTCCTCTTTGCTTCTTGAGTAGATAAGGATGTCGTCAATGAAGACTATGACGAATTTGTCTAGGAATGGACGACATACTCTGTTCATTAAGTCCATGAACACAGTAGGTGCATTCGTCAATCTGAATGGCATCACTATAAACTCGTAATGACCATAACGAGTTCTAAAGGCGGTCTTGGGAATGTTTTCCTCCAAAATCTGTAACCGGTGATACCCGGATCTTAAGTCTATTTTCGAGAAGTAGTTCGCACCTTGAAGTTGGTCGAACAGATCGTCAATGCGAGGCAAAGGATATCGATTATTGATGGTAAATTTATTCAGCTCGTGGTAGTCTATGCACATGCGGAATGATCCATCCTTCTTCTTTACGAACAAAACCGGTGCTCCCCAATGTGAGAAGCTTGGTCTTATGAAACCTTTGCTAAGGAGTTCGTTAAGATGGCTGGATAATTCTTGCATTTCAGAAGGTGCAAGGCGATAAGGGATTTGGCTACAGGGGTAGCTCTAGGGATTAAGTCGATTCGGAACTCGACTTGTCATTCGGGAGGCACTCCTGGAAGATCATCGGGAAAAACGTCGAGAAAGTTACAGACCTCAGGAATGCTCGTGATGTCTTTCACTTCTTGCTTTTTGTCTACCACATGAGCTAGGAAAGCACAGTACTCCTTACGAAGATATTTTTGTGCCTTGATGCAAGAAATGATCTGAAGGTTCGTTCCGGGTTTGTCGCCATAAATAATGAGAGTTTCGTTACTTTGCAAGTTCAGACGAATAACTCTTTCATAGCATAGGATGTCAGCATGGTTGGAGCACAACCAATCCATACCTATTATGACGTCAAAACTTTTGATAGAGACCGACATTAGGTCTATTGGGAAAGAAAAGTCATTCAAAGTAAGGATACATCATATGTATATATCGTTGGTGGATTCGAATTTCCCGTTAGCCATTTCGACTGTGAATGTTTCTTTTAGTGGTTGGGAGTTTTGATTTAGTATATGTTTAAAGTTATGGCTCACGAAGCTCCTCTCAGCACCACAATCAAATAGAATGCATGCATAAGTATTGTTGAGAAGGAACGTACCCGTTACCACCACAGGGTCTGCCACCGCTTCTTCGTGACCCAGTGCTAGAATCCTCCCAACTCCACCGACATTTCCAGCTTTTGGACAATATCTCGTGAAATGCCCCACATCACCGCATTGGTAGCATGCTTGACCTACTCCAGCGGCAGGTACTTGGTTAAGTGGTTGGGGTGGTATTCTACAAAATTGGGCAGTATGCCCTTTCCTGTTGCAGTTACGACACTGCATTTCTTGGCAATTTCCGTTGTGGTGAAAATTGCACTTGTTGCATTTAGGGAGGTTACCAGCATAGGGCTTAGTTGGTGCAAGGTTATTATGGACAGCAGCAGGTACAGTGGTAAGTATGGTAGCAGGTACAGTAGCGGCATGGACTACCACTACTTGTTGCTTCTTTGAAGGTTCCAGAGGAGATTTGCCCTTCCTCTTGTTCCAACCCTTCTTCTTGCTATTGTTGTTGTTATTGTTGTTGTTGTTGTTTCCCTTCGGTTGTTCTGGTAGAGCAACTACTGAGTTTTGACGGGCTCCGTGGTCGATAAGAGATTGTGCCAGCTCTTTGGCACTGTCAAAAGTAACAGGCTTCGAAGCTAAAACACTTGACTAAATTTGGGGCGACATACCCCAAATATATCTCTCAATCTTTTTGCTCTCCATAGGAACCATATCCGGACAAAGAATTGCCAGATCACAGAACCTACTGGTATAGGTTGATATGTCAAAACCAACCATTGTAAGGCCCCAGAGTTCTTTCTTAAGTTTCTGTATTTCCCCTCGCGGACAGTATTCCCGCATTAACATGACTTTCAAGTTCTCCCAGCTGATCGAGTTAGCCACTACCAGAGTAAGTGACTTAATATGGCCATTCCACCATGTTAAAGCTCTATCCGAAAAGGTACAAGCAGCGAATTTGACTTTGCTTCTCTTCAAACATGAGCAAATTTCAAAGATTGCTTCTGTCTTCTCAATCCATTGCCTTAAAAACATCACTCCTCCAGTTCCATTAAAGGTCCTGGGTTTGGCATTCGAGAAGTATTTATAAGTGCACTCTCGCGAGTGCTCATGACTCTCGCCATGGTTATAAGGATGTGCACCAGCTCCCGAACCACTAGCACCAGGAGTATTGATATGAGACATGGCAACAGTTACAGCTGCCGTGACCGCCGCTTGGAACATAGCGGGGTCGAATTGAGGAGGTGGTGGTGGCGTCGGTGCTTCATTGACATGTATTGGATTTCTACGAGGAGGCATCTTTTTCTATAAAAGTCAATAGATAAAAAGATAGTGAGATATCAAGAATGAATATGAATTTGATATCTCTGAACTAAACACTTAATTGAACATGAATCTTGTAAAGAATTGGAAATAGAAATCAACTGCAAGTACAACTTGCAAAAGGATAATATGAAATTGAGTGGTTATTTTTCAAAGAGTATGAAAGTACATGTCGATTGTATTGGTATATTAAGTACATAAGGTCCGGAAAATTTGACCTTAAAGCAGGTCTATAATATACCACAATACTGAGAAAGTGTCGACATCAAACCGACCTACCGAAAATAAAATTTTCGCGGTCGTATTGAAAGTATGAAAAATAACACTGGAACATGTCTGTACCAAATCTTTGGAATAAAATGTTTATGAAAATTGTAATAACTCTTGTTGAAGTAAAGTGCTTATTGTTTTATTGATACCCGGTTTCATATATATCGTGAAAAGTAGTATATACATTCGATATAGAAAGTAGAAAGTAGAAGTAGTGCGAACACTACTTGCGGCGGTTGCTACGACGGTTGCTGGGTTCCGCTTCGTCTTGTGCTTTCCATCGCCTTTCTTGGGCAGCTTGATGCTCTCTCAATTCTCTTATCTCTGATTGAGCAGCATTGACTTGCCTTTGAAGGGCTTCTATATGATGTTGGGTGTCATCCTGCATTTCATCAAGACGAAGGATATCTGCAGTGTTAATCGAAATCCTTGCTTGATCGGCTTGGCGGGCTATTCAATTTACTATAACTGGAAGAGCTCTATCGGCTGATCCTCCTCTAGAGACGTTATAGAAACCTCTTGCCATTCCGTAAGGAGGGCGTTGGCCGTCTTGCCGACTCCAATTGTTTATATAGTGGCCCCATTTTGGTATGGGTTCTGCTTCTCCTTGTCTCAGGGGACGCTCCCCAGGATTGCAGACTTGTGGTTCTGTGTCAGTACCACTTGATTCACTGTCTTCAGAGGGTTCTTCATCTGAGTCTGAAATCCAACCCGCATTTTGTTGATTGTAGGGGTCCCCAGGTAAATTATGTTCGGCCATATTATCTGTATTAGAGGTAAGGATAGTAAAATACTCCCATAGTATTTTAATTTATGTGATCTGTTCTATAGTTCTTCTGAATTTGTATGGTTGGTAAGTTTTAGACATGTCGCAACACTACTATCACTCCCAAACACATGTTGGTCATATCTCAAATCAATATAGTTGATCAGGCTATATTAATCCCAGATATGATTACATAACTGCCGTGGTTTGACTATAATTTTCAACACTTAAATACTTTTAAGTTCTTATGATTGTGATACTGTACTTGTAGGTATGAGTGTTAGTATACTTCTTGTAAAAATACTTAAATCTTTAAAAAATATACTTGTAGTCAGGGCTCTTAGCCCCGATATATTTATAGTTTGTATATCTTTTATGGATTGATATACTGAGTTCACTATAAACAATGCTCTGATACCAATCTGTCACACCCCCAAACCAGACGGCGGAAACGTCCAGGGGTGGAGGACTTCAATTGTAGTATCACAACACATGCATCATAGTAATCAAAGTACAAACAACCATTGTATTTAAAAAGTATAAGTATTTACATGTGTTCAATCATTGTATATTGAAACCAAAATAGTTATTCAAAGGAAGAATATATGACTCAAATTAGCTCCATCTTCTCAAAAAGCTCGGGGAGTACCTGTTTATTGTTTCCCTGAGAATACAAGTAATTTAAAAAGGGAGTATCAACATAAAATTGAGTGAGTGCATATGTATTTATGTTTAAAAGGATGTTTCGGTATCTCGAATATGTAAACTGTTCCAAAAAATCCTATATTTTCTGCTGTATATGAAAAGTAGTTTTATTCCCATAAAACCGTTCCATTTGTAAACCAATGTTCAGTATTTGTAAAACTTGTAACTGAGAGTGTGCCTGGTTTCACCAGCTGTTATTGAAAACTGTATCGTACTATTGTAGTTGTATTCTGTAAACTGGTACTTTGAAGGTGTACTTACGTTTAGTTGATTATACACTAACGTATTGTTAATATCTTTTTAATGAGTTATTATAACCATACTAAGACATGATGGCCTGAAACAAACGCTTTGTGGCCGTTTAAACTGTTGATAATAATTGCCACTCATTGGCGTGCATGCCTGACTGTAGCTAGCAGCCTAAGTGCGGGGTTGTCAATCCCGATATAGATCTACACACAACTTGTTTCGATCCCCTGGCTGGAGACTCTGGTTATAATATCAGGACTTTACCTTGGTTGTCTAAATGAATTAAACAACCTGAATTGAATGACTCATAAAAAGCTTATAAACGTTACATGTATATTAGTCATGAAAACCCAATCATTCTGAAATAAATGATTGACAGTATGTTCTTGAATTAGTATTCCGAACATGTATTTGACAATTGTAAACCCTTGATTTATTTTGAATCAAAACCCTTGTTTCTTGTAAAACAGTGTATTCTAGTATAATTGAATCATGAATTATTGTTCTATGTATCATAAATCATACCTATTATAATTTATATGTACTCTCTGAATCGGTATTTAACTATTTTTGCATGTAACCCCTTGCTCAACATGATACAAAGGTATTTGAACCGATGAAATAACTTTTATATTTGTATACATACACAATTCTATATATAAGTAAAATTTAAACGACACTCGGACAAATAACCGGTACTATAAGCCCACATCCAAACAAGGAAAAGGACCCAGAATGAGTTATCAGTCCTAAGCCTTTTAAATCTTATATATATATATATATATATATATATATATATATATATATATATATATATATATATATATACAAATATGAATTTTGGGGAAAAATATAAGTTTATAAAAGAGTTTAATGTTTTGAGTATTTTTGATGATTTAATGTCGTTTTATCATGATTTGAAATCATGATTTTATAACACAAAGTTCTTGTGTTATACTTGTATTCCCCCTTAAAACAGTAGAAATTATGAAAATACGGGGTTATGAACTCACTTGATAGGTGGTGATTTGGACAGCGTTTCGTTTCCTGGAAAGGAGTTTATTTGACCAAAAACCGGCTTAAATTGAGCAGACTTTCGACTGGAGAAAGTTGTTTTTCTCATGAATCTCGGGGCTTCGAGGCTTGCTTAGGGTTTGAGATATGATACCGGGGCTTTGGGGGCTGTTTGTAAGTTTATGGAAGTGAAAGGGGTGAAAAATGTGAAGAAAGGTGAAAATTTCGGTGAAATGTGTGAAAAATCCGAGAAGTCTCGCAGCTCTTATATAGGCCGAAGCCTCGGATCCGAAGCAGGGAGAAGCTGCTGTGTGTTTGGACAGGTGGCGAGGGAGAAGGGCTCGCTTCGAACAGCTGGCTCGGTGGTGTCGGATCAGGAGTGGACCGAACTTCGGTGCAATCAGGAGGAGGCACGGTGCGAGTTCGGAAGCTCAGGGTGCGAAGGGCGTGTCCGACGGCTACTGGACCGCAACTTCGGTCCAATAAGAAGGTGCCACGAGGCAGACACGGAGAAGCCTCGCATGCGAGGGTGATGTGGCTGAAGGTACACCATGCAAATTTTCCCGGTTTTCAACATTTCTCGATTTTTGTGCCCAAAACTTGCGAAATTCATAACTTTCGCATACGAGCTCCGTTTTCGACGTTCTTTATATGCACGCGTAGGTAAAATTATACTCTACGACTTTCGTTTAGATTTCGTTGGCTAATTTTGACATTATTTTTAATATTATTATTTTTAACAGACCGGGACAGGAATTCCGTTAAAAATTCATAACTTCTTCATCCGACTTACGTTTTTGTCTGTATTTTTACCGTTGTACTACTATTGACGAGACCTTCAATTATCGTTTAGGTTGTGTCGGCTAAAAATCACTCGATCGATATTTCGAGTTTTTAGCTCTATACTGCTATACTGAAACTTAGAAAAATCATAACTTCCTCATACGAAGTCAGATTTTGATGTTCTTTTTATGAAAGTTCTCGGTTTAACGTAATCTACAACTTTCATTTAGATTATTATGGCTGAAAAGCCTTTTATTGAAAATTCAGTTTTTACACTGAACAGTGTTTTGCCGGTTTTGTCGCGGATCTTCGATTGGTCATAACTTCTTCGTTATAACTCGGATTTTAGTGTTCTTTATATTTTTGGAAACCTTGTTACAATCTCTACCACTTGGTTCATCCCAATCGAGATTGTTTAATACTTTATTTTTGAGGGTTAATTATATAAATATACACAATATGCTAAAATTTCTCTTTATTATTTTATAAAGAACTACAAATTGACCTACATTATTACATAGGTTTGAAATAACAGTTTGTTACAACATCATTCTTGCTTAAGTGTATGTTGATGACATTATTTTTCCGATCCACTGATGAGAAACTAAGTTCTAAGTTCGTTGAGGTTATGTCCAAGAGATTTGAGATGAGCATGATGGGTGAACTAACTTTCTTTTTAGGTTTGCTGGTTAAACAACTAACTAGTGGAATCTTTATTTGTCAAGCTAAATATATTACAGACATACTCAAGAAGTTTGGCTTTTCTCATAGCAAACCAGCAAAGACTCCAATCTCATCATCAACATATATCTCCATGATCCAACTGGCGCTGATGTAAATGCAACCCTCTACCGAGGAATGATAGGTTCACTGCTCTATCTTACTGCTAGTCACCCTAACATTATGTTTTCCACCATATTGTGTGATCGATATCAAGCTTATCCTAAGGAATCTCATCTTCTCGCTGTAAAGAGGATCTTTCGATAGTTAAAGCATACACCCAATCTTGGGCTATGGTATCCTCGCGAATCTGAGTTTAAGAAGATGGGATACACTGACTCGGATCACGACGGATGTGGTATTGATTGTAAAAGTACTTCAGGAGGAGCTTAAATTCTTGGAGATAGATTGGTGAGTTGGCCCTGAAAGATCTTGTATGCCCAAGAGTCATTATAGAATGATATTGCTAATAATATAGAATCCTATAAGGTCACACCATATAGCAAGTTACCGTAAATTGATTATTTATTAGTATAATTTGATTATGAATAAATATATCAACACTTGTATTTAACTGGAAAATTATTATTTCATGGAAATAATATTTTACTAATTGAGAATTTATTATTTGTGGAAATAATATTTATTGGAGAAATAAAAGCTCATGAAATATATCATAAAGTATGATTATTTATAAGTTATATTTATATCTTAATAAACTAGTCCAATTTATATAAAAGATAGTTTTATATAAAATAAGCTAGTTACAATTTATATAAAAGATAGTTTTATATAAAATAAGATATTTATTCATGACTAGTTATATAAATATATACATGTTGGGAATTCTTTATAAAAAAAATGATTGATTTTTATAAAGATAACATGTATGTGTATATAAACTAGCCATGAGACAACTTTTGTCTTCTTTTGGACATGCTTTTCTCGAAATTAAGGAAGGAGACCGAGCATGGTCTTCTTTTTCCATGCTTGGAACAAAGTTGACCATGCTTTTGCTTTATGGTCTCCTTTCACTTTTTGGCCATTATATAAGGAAGGGCAAGGAAAGCATTTGAAACAAGTTCGAGCAAGCTTCAGTACACTTCTTGCAAATCTTCTTCTTCCTCTTCTTAGAGCCAAATCCGAGAGCTCCATACTCTCTAAGAGAGCTGCCAAATTTCGAGCTTTGCAAGCTCCTCTTCTCCTCCATTATCTTGCATTTGATGTTTAAATATTGTCCCTTTATTGCTTCACCTTTGATCATACATTTGGTATATATATTTCAAAGGCTTATGAACAACAAATTACAAGTGAATACTAGCATGTTTTGATGGTTCTACTCTTGCTTGGTAGATACTTGTAGAGAACTCTTGTTTTAGAGTTTCATGCGACACTTCATCAACTTCCAACCATCTATGAAGATCAAAGTCTTCAAAGGTTGTTATGCTTTACCTTCTATGGTTGTTTTAATGTTTCTAACTCTTGCAAAATGATATTTGGTGGGTAAAATAGTTTTAGTTTTATTCAACCTTTTAAAGCTTCCGTTGTCAATTTTACCGGTTGTGAAACCGAATTTTTGAATAAAAACCCAACAATTGGTATCAGAGCCATTTTTGCAAGATTAGTTAGATTATTTGTTTAGTTGATGAAATCTTTGTTTTTGGAAAACATAGATGGTTTTCTCTTTGCAAGAAAAATCCATACATATTTTCTATGACAACTTTAAAATGTTTATAATTGTTATTTTTGACCAAAAGTTTACATGCATCTTTTTGGTCATAAAAGTTATCAAAGAAAAACAAAGAGTTGTTTTATATATTTTTGAGTATATAAATATGTATGATGTGCATAAACTAGCCATGGACCTTTGTGTTGTCGCATGTGTTGATTTATTTAAAATGGTTGTAATTATTTAGTTATTCATATGGTATGTAATAATTAAATAGATAGTTTTCTTTTGTTAATTTTTGTAAGTAATAGATTAGTTTTAGAAATAATTTATTTTTATAAAAATGTAACAAGAATGAAGATGGTGGCCATTTTAAAGATCTAAAGTTTATAAAGTTGATTTTATTAAAGTTTCTCAAACTTTATAAAATTATTTTTATAAACTTGCTATAAGGTGTTGAAGCAAGTGGGAGCACATGAAGACTTTACAAGATAAAGGTCCCTTATGTCCCTTTAGGAATGGACTTGATAATTTTGTGATGGATCACAAAATTATTACTAGTTAATGGCTTGGTTTATGCACATATGTTATAATTGTTATGCATGCATGTGTAGTTTTATGTTTATGTTATTATTCTTATGTTATGGTTGATAAATTGGTTTTCAAATGCAAAATAATATTTGAGCATAAATAAACTGTTGGATTAGGTGTCTAAACCCATAACTATAATTGGGATGTACTTGACCCAATAGTAGCATGGTCCTTTTGGGTTGCCTTCACCAGTGCAATTTGATAGGATGGACTTTTGAGAATAAGGTTATTTATGATTTATTAATATATTATAAGTATAATATATTAATTGAGAAATCATATTATTTAATTAGTATTGATCAAGAATTAATTTGGTGATAAAAAAGAGACTAATTAAATATGTGGGGATTGATTATGTAAATTAATGATTCTTATAATGTGGGCTAATGATCCATGGTTATTTAGGATGGGCTAAACCAATGAGATAGTCCATGGAGGTTTAACTCATGGATCCTAAGTAATATGAAAGGTCATTAGGGTTTGCAAGGTGTAACCCTAGCATTTGCTACACTATAAAATAACCTCCCTAGAACCAAAATCGGTTACACCATCATTTTAGGAGAGTGATATAGTTTTTGTGCTAAGTAAATTATTCTCTCAAGCCCCCTCTTTCATTTGGTGTTTGTGACACATTAGAGGCATCACACTTAAGGTGCTCAAGATTTCAAAGGCCAAGAACTACAAGTCCTACTAAGAGGTAAGTTATCTAACTAGTTATATTGTTCAATTGTCAATTTGTATGCTAGTTAGGATGTATGCTTTGGAAAAATTGAAAATGCATGTATAATTAGAGAAAACATAGATCCAAAGCATCTAGGGTTGCATGTGCACCATAGGAGTGTTATAGTGCCCAAAACCCAACAGTGGTATCAGAGCCTAGGATTGTTTTCTTTTATACTTGATGTTTATTGCTTTCCAAAGTTGAAAAAATCGATTTTCTGGCCTCTGACTGATGAACTTGCCGAGTCCACTCAGTAAATGACCAACTCGACGAGTCATGTTCTTGCAGTCGCCGAGTTGGTGGATATGGGTGCAAAATTTCGTGTTTTTAGCCAGAATTGGATTAAGATCACTACCACAAACTGTTTTTTGAAACATATAATCTGTTTTCTTGATATGGTAGTGATCATGCTCATCCAATTAAAAGATAATTGTCAAAATTTTAAGATATGTATTAGTTTATATGATTAGGCTGATTTCTTAAATTGTTGATGTGAATTATCATGACCTATGAGTTTAACTAGATCATAGATAAACTACTTGATAATTTTTGTTAGTTAAAATGTTGATCTTAATGCTTTTAATGACCTCCATAACTTGTCCTCAAGTTATGGAAAATGAAAGGTCTCATCCATTAAAATGCAATTAAGCTCATAAGTTATAGATATGAAGAGTTTTGACAAGTTTCAAAACTTGCCCTCAAGTTTTGGAATTTGTAAAGTCTCACTAATGTAACTTTAATTCCAAACCCTAGATTTTTAAAAGTTAAAATTCAACCCTTATACTTTATAATATTATAAGTTTAATAATATATATATATATATATATATATATATATATATATATATATATATATATATATATATATATGTATAAGATAAATCAGTCTTACCGTTAGTAGGCCTCATTCACGAAGCTGGTCTATAAGGGGGGTATAAGGTTACTGCCTATAAAATGGTGGTTTAAAGGGTGTCCACTCCCACCCACCGCTTCCTTGACTTGTGGAGGGTCGTTAGCCGAACAGGTCAGATAGGACATTAATTCTCGTTAAAACTATATTGATAAATATAAAGTAACTAAACTTTTATTAAATTCTCAATCTTAGTTACTTTAGGAAAATGTGAAAATGGTGCTAATCCATGAAATTACACTTTGCACCTTGTTAAGTCGTTAGTGGAGCGTGTGTGGTTAACCGGCACACTAATCTGGGACTGACAATGTGTGGCAAAGGGTAGCTTGATGTTAATCATAGATCAATGGAGCGTGTGTGGTTAAACCGCACATTGATTAGGTGATTTGTAATATTGCGTGTACCAAGATAATTTGCATGGTTATTCACACCTTGTTTGTGATCCTCGGCATCCCAATCACAAACTTGAAGGGAACAATCCAGATTTAAACATGCCATTGAAAAGTTCAATGAATCTCAAAGGGTCTAGAAATTTCAATCCAATTAAAACTTAATAATCTATTTCATTTTTCATGGTGGAAATTGGTAAATCGTCATTTACCTACCTTCAAATATTTTACAATTGGATTACGACATCCCTTTTCGCAATTGTAGAATATTGTGTTGAGTCCTAGCCTTAATATTTCATTTGGGTGTAATATTAAGGATTATCATCTAATATAAACTTTGTTCTTCTTCTTTTCAGATGTCTATCCCAAACAATGCTTCCAACCCAATCCCTTCAGGCTCTTTCTCCCTCATGAACCTATGTGGGAGGGTCATTTTCGATGGCTCGAACTTCAATGACTGGATTCGAAACATCCAAATGGCTATTCGCTATGAGGACAAAGAATATGTCCTGGATAAAGAGCTTAAGGAGATTGATGTCACCACTGCTACTCCGAAACAGATCGCTGAACAAACTACTCATGAGAGGAATGCGACAAAGGTGTCGTGTCTAATGATTGCTACCATGACTGTTGAGCTGCAGAAGTCCTATGAGGACCACTATCCTTTTGAAATGTATCAAGACTTGATGGAAAGATACCATCAAAGTGCTCGGCAAGAGAGGTATGATATCATTGCCTCCATGATCACAACCAAAATGAAGGATGGTGAACCCATCACGGCCCACTTGCAAAAGATGCAGAGATATGTGGACCACTTGCTTAAATTGAATGTCAATTTTGATGAATAGTTGCCATATATATTATTCTACACTCTTTACCTTCATGTTATGATCAATTTCGTATAACCTATCATATGAACAAGGAGGAGGTCACTCTTAGCAAGCTTCAAGGCCTTCTAAGAACTGCAGAAAGCAACTTGAAAGGCAAGTCGATTGTGTCTACTCCTACTACTACTACTTCTGCCCCTGTTCTGGAAATTGGACATGGGAAGGGAAATAAGAGGAAGGCTCCCTAAAAGAGCCGCAAGGGAAAGTCTCTTGATGGATCCTCATCCAGTGGGACCAAAGTTGGTTATGCTAATCCCTCTTCCAATCCGAAGGATGCAGAGTGCTTCCACTGTCATGAAAAATGGCACTAGAAAAGAAGCTGCCCCAAGTACTTGCAGGACATAAAGGATGGCAAGATCAAGCCCTCCTTTGCAGGTATTTACACTATTCAATCTAATAACTCATCACATGCTAATTCTTGGGTCCTTAATACAGGTTGTGGATTTCACATTTGTTATGATTTGCAGTGACTAAAAAGAAGTAGGGATGTGGAGCACGAGAAGATAAACTTAATTATGGGAAATAGGAAAGTGTCGCCTGTGACCAAGATTGGAGTTTATTCTTTATTGCTTAGTAATGGTTTAAATTTAGTTTTGAATAATTGTTGTTACTCGGCCAATATGGCGAGAAATATTATTTCCTTTCACAGTTTGTATAAACAAGGTTTTACGTTTCTTTTAATAATGAAGTTGGTAGTATTAATTCTTATTATAATGGTGTATTTTATTTTGAAGCATTACCTTGCAATGGTATATATGAAACTGTGTATTTTATTTTATTTTGGACAAGGCATGCTTGTGGCATTGTCGTGTTGGACATGTCAACAAGAAGCGCATAACCCAAATCCAAAACGATGGAGTCTTGGAGTCATTCGAATTGAAGTCGGATGACATTTGTGAATCTTGTTTACTTGGAAAGATGACCAAGTCACCCTTCACTCGTACTTGTGAAAGGGGTGAAGGTCTGTTGGATCTCATACACACTGATGTGTGTGGACCATTCATAACCACCACAAGGGATGCTAAACAGCTTTTATGTGACTTTCATTGATGATTACAGTAGGTATGGCTATATCTACTTAATCAAGCATAAGTCGGAAACTTTTGAAAAGTTCAAGGAGTTTAAGCAAGAAGTGGAGAATCAATTGGGTAGGAAAATAAATATGCTACGATCCGATCGAGGATGAGAGTATCTTAGTATTGAGTTCCTAGACTATCTTAAGGAATGTGGAATTGTTTCACAGTTGCCGCCACCTAGGACACCACAGCTTAATTGTGTGGCTGAAAGGCGCAATCGAACCTTGCTAGACATGGTTCGTTCCATGATGAGTCGAGCTTCATTACCTATCTCATTCTGGGGGTATGCCTTAGAGACTGCCGCCCATATCTTTAATCTAGTCCCTACTAAAAAGGTTTCCAAAACACCTCACGAGATGTGGACAGGGAAGGTTCCCTCGTTAGACCACATCAAAGTTTGGGGTTGCAAGGCTTTCGTGAGACGCGAGACTCACAACAAGATCGAACCTCGGAGTGAGTGAGGTATTTTCATCGGATACCCATAGAAATCCTTTGGATATCTCTTCTATAGACCTAGTGACAATGTTGTCTTCGTTGCAAGGATAGGAGTCTTTCGAGAAAGAGAACTCATAGGTCAAGGGGACAGTGGAAGGAAATATGACCTTGAAGAGCTTCAAGAGTTAAGCGATGAAGGAAACCCAAACACTAGCACTCAACCTGAGGAGGAAACTCCTGTTGAACCGATTGACCAGTCCGTACCTCTGAGACGTTCCAATAGAGTTAGTGTTCCACTTGTGTTATATGGTTTTCATATAACAGTTGAAGGTGATGCATTTATCAGTGATAGCACACTAGTAAACCTGGATGAACCTAACAACTACAAGGAAGCCATGGTAGGCCCCGAGTCTGCGAAATGGAAAGAGCCTATGGACAGCGAGATTCAGTCCATGTATGACAATCAAGTTTGGAACTTGGTTGACAATGTACCGAGTTGTAAGACAGTCGGGTGCAAATGGATCCTCAAGAAGAAGACCGACATGGATGGGAAAGTACACACATATAAGGCATGACTGGTTGCGAAGGGCTTTACTCAAACTCATGGAGTTGACTATGATGAGGCTTTCTCACCAGTAGCGAAGATTAAATCTATAAGGGTTATGCTAGCCATAGCTGCATTTCATGATTATGAAATATGGCAAATGGATGTCAAAACCGCTTTCCTTAATGGAAAGTTGGCTGAAGATGTTTACATGAGTCATCCAGAGGGTTTTGTCAATGCAAAGTACCCTAATAGAGTGTGTAAACTTGAAAAATCCATTTATGGATTGAAAAAAGCATCTCGCAGATGGAATCTTTGTTTCGATGAGAAAGTCAAAGAGGTTGGATTTTCGAGAAGCGAGGATGAGTCCTGTGTGTATGTCAAGGCTAGTGAGAGTATAGTTAGCTTTCTGGTGTTGTATGTGGATGTCATACTACTCATAGGAAAAGACATCCCAACCTTGCAGGAGGTTAAGTCCTGGCTTGGGAAGTGTTTCGCTATGAAGGACCTTGGGGAAGCTGCTTACATCCTAGGGATAAGGATATTAAGAAACAGGAGTAAAAGACTAATAAGACTTAGTCAAAGTACCTAGTTGGACAAGGTGTTGAAGCCTTTCAGCATGGAGAACTCCAAGAAAGGTGACTTACTTATCCAAGGCAATGCCAAACTGAGTAAGACTCAGAGTTCGAGTACAGAGGCTGATATAGCAGAGATGAGTCGAATACCATATGCTTCTGCAGTTGGCTCGATCATGTATGCTATGACTTGTACTCGCCCTGATGTGGCCTTTGCTTTGGGCATGGTCAACAGATATCAAGGGAATCCTGGTAAAGCTCATTGGACTGCAGTTAAGAACATTGTTAAGTACCTGCGGAGGACTAAGGACAGGGTCCTTACCCTTGGTTGGAATGATGACTTGAGAGTAACAGGGTACAGTGACGCCAGCTTTCAAACCGACAGAGATAATTTCCACTCTCAGTCGGGCTAGGTGTTTACCCTGAATGGAGGAGCTGTAACATGGAAAAGTTCCCATCAGGAGACTGTAGCTGATTCAACGTGCGAATCAGAGTACATAGCAGCAAGCGAAGCATCAAAGGAGGCGATATGGTTGAAAAACTTCATCGGAGACCTTTGAGTCATACCATCCATAAATGATCTTGTGGAGATTTTCTACGATAATGAAGGGACGGTTGCCTTAACCAAGGAACTGAGAGATCATGGTAGATCCAGGAATATCGACAGAAAGTACCACTTCATAAGACATCAAGTAGAAGGACACCTCATGGTGAAGAGGATATCGTCAGAGGACAACCCATCAGATCCCCTTACAAAGGCACTGACTAGGGTTAAGCACTTACAGCATGCAAGGGGCATTGGGCTAACGGACGATATTAGTTTTAGTATTTAGATAAATAGAAACCTGTAATAGCTAAATTGTAATTGACATTTGATGACTAAATATAAGGAGTTTTATTTATAAGTAAAGTTACTGTCTTGTGTCAATTATTGACTATTGTTTCACTTTGCATGTTTTGACTTCCAGAATAATAAGATTATTCAAACCATCCACAGTCGATCATACTTTGGAAGTAGGTAATATGGCTAGACTGTCATGAGTTGGCTTGTAGATTGTCTAAGGCGTTAGACATAGCAAAAGTTTGCTACACCATTCATGAGTGCTCCTGAAATAAGATTTGAGTATTGGATTCAATCCGCGCTCACCTGAATTACTTCATGGAATTTATCATGAGTAATTGTGAGAAGATAATATCATATAATCTTCAAACCAAGATATATGAGTTGTTGACTACGAGTTGGTTGTGCATTGATGGCATGAAAACACATCAGTAACTTGATGTTATAAAACGTGTCGTTGTGCATGATTTTATGAGTAGTTAGTACAAGCATATAATGTCAAAGTTTATCTGTTCCTTTTATCCTAAGAGGATTAAAAGCGATATCTTGGGTCCCTCGATGATTCTGTTTTGACTATGTGCCGGGCCCGGTCAGAACTAAATTGATGTGTTCAGTTATGTTCTATGTCAAACGAATCGGAAATCGAGAAACAAATTACAGGACAATAAGTATGACTATGTTCCATGTATTTGTCTGCATAGATATCTTGAGAACAAAGGAATATATGATCCCTTATCTAAAGGACGCGTCACTGACTGGGTCAGAGTTCGACAGCGACTTTTGAGAGCTACGATTACTAATCGGATTTTGAAGTTACATTGTCAATTATAGTTATTAGACTTATCCAGGTGGGAGACTGTTGGATTAGGTGTCTAAGCCCATGACTCTAATTGGGATGTACTTGACCCGATAGTAGCATGGTCCTTTTGGGTTGCCTTCACCAATGCAATTTGATAGGATGGACTTTTGAGAATAATGTTATTTATGATTTATTAATATATTATAAGTATAATATATTAATTGAGAAATCATATTATTTAATTAGTATTGATCAAGAATTAATTTGGAATTAATTTTGTGATAAAAAAGAGACTAATTAAATATGTGGGGATTGATTATGTAAATCAATGATTCTTATAGTGTGGGCTAATGATCCATGGTTATTTAGGATGGGCTAAACCAATGAGATAGTCCATGGATAGTCCATGGAGGTTTAACCCATGGAGCCTAAGTAATATGAAAGGTCATTAGGGTTTGCAAGGTGTAACCCTAGCATTTGCTACACTATAAAAGGACCTCCCTTGAACCAAAATCAGTTACACCATCATTCTAGGAGAGTGATATAGTTTTTGTGCTAAGTAACTTATTCTCTCAAGCCTCCTCTTGCATTTGGTGTTTGTGACATATTAGAGGCATAACACTTGCGGTGCTCAAGCTTTTAAAGGCCAAGAACTACAAGTCCTACTAAGAGGTAAGTTCTCTAACTAGTTGTATTGTTCAATTGTCAATTTGTATGCTAGTTAGGATATATGCTTTGGAAAAATTGAAAATGCATGTATAATTAGAGAAAACATAGATCCAAAGCATCTAGGGTTGCATGTGCACGATAGGAGTGTTATAATGCTCAAAACCCAACATAAACATCACAAGGAGTTTGGTTTTAATGAAATTTATCTTTTAACATAAGATGCTAAAAAAATAGTTTTACAATAAAAGAGGCTTTATCGTTAAAATTAGTAACCGGTAAAATTTCGGGATTAAAATTGTATAAGTTTAAAATTGAGATTTATAAACTTATTAAACTCCAAACCTTATTTTATAAAAGAAAGTTTTATTAAAAGGTTTCCAAATGTTTTAAATCGCTCAAATGATATAACTTAATACTAGTTATTAATTTAAAACTTTGATCGCGTCAATTATATAAAACCGTTTTTTATATATAGAACATTGTTAAAAATGTGATTTGAACATGAAATAAGTTTTTTTATAGTATACCATGGTTTATTGAATGCATGTAATAACCATGATATAACATGTTTTTTAAACTAGAATTATAAAAACATCAAAGACCCCTTACACACGTCAAATCTATGCAATCCTTTTTAAAGAACACTCACACGTCTCTTGTATGCACTAGTGGGATAAATGATACCTCACCGCTTAGTGTTATCTTTTGATGGCCGAGGTGTTTTCGCGATTTATATAACCAAGTTATAGGCCGACTACACAAGTTTTTCAAATTGGACGATTTGATCGGAAATCTCTTGTGATAAAGGATGCCTAAGCAAGAGAGTTCCGATGCATAGATGGGATCAAACATGTCTAATTAAATTTTTTATTAGCGATCCCATAAATCTAGGAATTATATGGTAAGATATAATTGATAATCGATATCTACCAGGTTGAATTCGGATGAATGGGATAAATGATACCTAACCATTTATTTGTTTTTCAACTTAGATCCTAAAGTTTAATAGTTAATGTTTTTCAGAAACTAAAAGGTTATTAGTTATTAAAGATTAAATATTGAAAATACTAAATGAATTTTGTTAAAATTTTATAGACATATAATCCACTCTCATAACCATGAAATGTCATTTCTCTTTAAATGACTTAAAGAAAAAATAACATTCCATAGATACAACTTCAACGAATGGGTTCATGTCTTAAGAGACAATCTCATGAGAGTTGTGAAATTGTATACACTTAAAGGTCCTAATCCTAAACAAATTACTTTAAGTAATAGACCTAAATATGTTACTTAGTAAAGGCATCCCTGTGATGCTCAAGATGCTTCTAACATCTAGCTAGGAATAGTTATTCATGACTTCTAGGAAGTCTTGAATAATTTAAACATATATCTGATGATATAACAGGCCAAGCAATATTCCAATAAATATAGTGATATTTTGTTGGAATAATGCAAGGCTAAAAGAATCACCTTATGTGATCTAAAAGGCCTATGTTTTATGGAATAAACACCTTTAAGCCCAAGAAATCTAATAAGGCCCACATAGATGGATCTTGTTTCTTTTGTGAAAAAACTGGACACTGGTAGAGGAACTGCTCCTCTTATCTAGAAATAAAGTCTAGAAGAGACTAGTACTTCATGTATCTACTGGATAGAACTCATACTTTTCGTGTAACACTCAAGGACTTGGTACTTAAATGTTAAACTAATATTTGTAACTTGATAGCAAATATTTACAGAAGAGTAACTAGATGAGCGTAAGCAAGTTGGAACTACACTCTCGAAGTTTAGTTTATTATTTATGCTTAGAACATAAATTGCTTGTAATATAAAACAATGTTTGTTTTGGAACAATGTATGTTTTAAATTTAGCATGTCTAAATATTTATGTCTCATTTATTTATTTAAATGTTTGATTATATACTAGATCATTTTTCATAACGATAATACTCATATTTTGAAATGATTGACTTCTATTTCTGAGACTAGATCTCTTAATAGAATTACAAAGTAAATATCAACATTTTATAAATAAAATTAAGTTCTATATGCAAGCACTTTTGACTTAAACTTGTTTTAAATCAAACTTATCCATGACATTGTTATCTTTATTGTATAAATGAAATCCACATATTCCAACTTCAAGAAAGGGATCTGTGAAGGCAAATAATGTAGTTTATTTGAAATATGTGAATCTTATTTATATATAAAATATTCCTAATAATATTTTCACTAAAGTGTAGAGAAAAATAATTATTAAGGAACTATACACTTTGGTGTATGAATTCCTTTCTAATTAATGTCTATGATTGAGCATAAGATACAACCCTGCAGTACCATCTAAAACCTACGTGATGATAAAGGGTGAATTAAACTTTACTTGATATAGTTTACTTTCTAATCGGTAGAAATTTCTGTTGGATTAGATGTCTAAGCCCATAACTATTATTGGTATGTACTCGACCCGACCCGTCATGGTCCATTTAGGTTGCATTTCACCGAAACAATTTGTATGGATAATCTTTTAAGAATAGTATATTTATGATTTATTAATATATTATAAGTTATAATATATTAATATCATATTATTATTTAATTAGTATTGATCAAGAATTAATTTGGAATTAATTTAGTGATCAAAAGAGACTAATTAAATATGGACTCTTATTTATATATAGAATGAATGGGTCAAGTTCATTTAGGTTGGGCTAAACTTCCGTGGATAGTCCATGGAGTTTTAACCTATGGATCCTACGGAAATGAAAGGCCATGGGTATTAGGGTTTACATGAATGTAACCCTAATCCTCAATACTATATAAAGAGGTCCTTGGCACATGAAATGGCACTAGTGTGTGAGTACAAAGGGTGGGCCGATTTCTACTAAGTGCATTCTATTCTCTCAAGTATTTCAAGGTGTTTTGGTGATTTGTGATTCCACTTGAGGCATCCACATTATTGGTGCTAGGCTCTTGAAGCTCCAAGGAAGCAACCACAAGGAAAAAGGCATGTCATCCCACTAAGTTTTATATTACAAGTACCCCATGGTATGCTTGTTAGGATGAGAACCTTGGAATAATCATATTTGCATGTATAATAGAGAAAACATAGATCCAAGGTTTATAGGGTTGCATGTACACCATAGGAGTGTTAGAATGCTCAAAACCCATCAGTGGTATCAGAGACTAGGCTTTCTTTCTTTATACTTGATGCAAATTGTTGAAAAAAGTCGATTTTCTGCTCACTGTTCAATGGACTCGCCGAGTCCATGGGGGGACTCGACGAGTCCAAGCATAAACTCATCCTACTCGTCGAGTAGGCTCTTGCACTCGGCGAGTAGGAGGCCCTGTGTGCAAATTTTCGAGTTTTGCTGCTGGAAATGGACTAGAATCATTACCGTAAACTGTTTTGGACTTATAAAACCTGTTTTTGGTGTGGGAATGATTATGCTAATCCATTTTCAATGGTTATTATCAAATTTTCAAGTTTTGAATATGTTTATATGATTCTTGCAATTGTTGATATGAATGTTCATACTTATGAGTTTTAGTAGATCATAGGAATTATTTGCAAATTGTTTGTTAGTGTAATTCTTGATCTAAATGCCAATTAATGGACTCCATAACTTGTCCTCAAGTTATGGAATTCCAAAAGTTTTTCTTTAAAATAGTTTTTTAAAGCCATAGGTTATAGAAACTTGAAGAGTCTTCTTCCATAAATTGTTTTATGACATCCATAACTTGTCCTCAAGTTATGGATTTTCAAGAGTCTTGTCTTTAAAACCATTAAAACTCATAAGTTATAGAAATGAAAAGTTTTTGAATAGTTTCAAAACTTGCCCTCAAGTTTTGGAATTTGTAAAGTCTCACACACACTTTAATTCCAAACCCTAGAGTTTTAAAAGTTAAAATTCAACCCTTATACTTTATAGTATTATAAGTTAATAATATATATATATATATATATATATATATATATATATATATATATATATATATATATATATATATATATATATATGTATAAGAGCAAGTCAGTCTTACCATTAGTAGTCCTCATTCACGAAGCCGATCTATAAGGGGGGTATAAGGTTGGTGCCTATAAAATGGCAGCTTAATGGGTGTCCACTCTCACCCACCGCTTCCTTGACTGGTGGAGGGTCGTTAGCCGAATGGGTAGGACAAGGACTATAATTCTCATTAAATGTATAATGATAAATACTAAGTAACTAAACACTTATAAATTCCCAATCATAGTTACTTAGGAAAATGTGAATTTGGTGCTAACCCATTAAATTACACTTTGTACCTTACCAAGTCGTTAGTGGAGCGTGTGTGGTTAATCGGCACACTAACATGGACTAGTAAGTGTGGCAAAGGGTAAATTAATGTTTATCATAGATCGGTGAAGCGCGTGTTGTTAACCGGCACATCGATTAGGTGATAAAGTTAAGGGTACCAAGTTAATTTGCATGGCTATTCACACCTTGTTTGTGATCCTCGGCATCCCAGTCACAAACATGAGAGGGCACAATCGAGATTTAAACATGCCATTGATAAGCTCAATGAATCTCAAAAGATCTAGGAGTTTCAATCCAATTAAAACCTAATACCTATTTCGTTTTTCAAGGTGGAAATTGGTGAATCGTCATTCGCCCTACCTTCAAATGTTTTATAGCTTGGATTACGACATCCCTCTTCCAAGTTATGAAATATTGTGTTGGGTCCTAGCCTTAATATTTCATATCGGGTGTTATATTAAGGACTTAAATCAACTAACTTGAATTTCTCCCATTGTAGATGTCTGGTTCAGACAATTATGGTCTTCCCAAATCTCTTGGAACAAGCTTTCCTAATGAAGATGATGTCCTGCGATTGGATCATGGAAATCATACTTCTCTTCCTCCACCTCCTCCAATTATTCTCCCTAACCCACAAGCTCAAAGACTTGGAAAATTCAAGGTCACTCAAGCCCTACTTGCAATGAAACATGAAGATGGAAGGCCTGTGTGTTCTCACGTCTTGGAGATGAAGTCACATATCGACAGGCTGAGAGTATTGGGTGTCGAAGTCTCAAGGAAGTTGGCTGTTGACTGGGTTCTTCAATCACTTACTGAATCATATAGTGAGTTCATTAAGGACTACTATGTGACAGACCAAGACATGACCCTTATTGATCTCAACTATTTTCTTCTTGCTGTTGAATCATCAATGTTTTGGCGCACTGGAAAAGTAAATTTGGGTGGAAGATCTATTTCTCAAATTTCCATGGACATTGACAATGGTAACATTGGAAGTCCAGAAAAGCTTTCTCTTCCCATTGGAAAGGGATCGACCTTGGTCAACCCAGTTGACCTAAAGGTAAAGGGAAAGGCTAAGTATGTGATATTCCCGTGTACCATTCCCAAAGAGTCTGTATGTTTTTACTGTCAAGAGAAGGGACATTGGAAGCGAAGCTGCCCTGACTACCTGAAAGATCTGAAAGAAAGTAGAGACAAAATGTTTGACTCTGCTTCAGGTAAGTATACTATCTAACTCTGTTAATTTTCTAATTGTTGATTCTTAATACATGATGTGACTAGGTTGCGTTTTGATGTTTGGCAGGATCAAGCAAAGGGAAGGAAGCTTAAAAGAAGAGTATGCTGAATCTGATCGCAAAGATGGATTTCAATCGCGTGGTTCGAAGATCAGATTTCTGAGCTACTGCTTGAGAGTTATGATAGATTGCTAGGAAATATGTAATAGCATAGTTTTTCACTTATAATTGCATTGTAAGGAAAAGTTTTTCCGCATTTTGAAAATAAATAAAATTCTATTTTTGTTTTATTTTATATCTCCTTGCAATGGCTTTTATGAAAATTGATGTTTGTATGTTTCTAGCAATATTGGAAATATGAATTTGATTCTTTCATTTGTGGTAGTGTTTAAATTTACCAAATAAGGAAAGCTTCTCATCACCCAAGTTTCAATTGGACCGAAACATGGAATCATGCAAGTTGTATTGTATGATGAATGAGAATTTTCATCTTTGGAAAATTAAGACTAATTCCTTGTTCACATGTATATGTGAGTCAAGTGAAGGACTAAGGGATCGAGTATACATTCTTGTGCACTAGTCAAGTTCACCACATAGATCGATAAGACTATTCTTCATGATTTACAAAAGTTTAGTAAATATTGTTATACTTAAAAATTTAAGTATAATTCTAAAACATTGGAAAAGGTTTCAATGTATGGTAGAACGAATGAGAAGAATCAAATTAGGCAGAAATATAAAAGTCAATAGAATCTGAAAAGATGGGAGAGTACTTTAGTATCATGTTTTATGATAATCTTAATGATTATGAAACCATATCACAATTCGTCCTCTAAGGACATCTTAGTGCATTCTTATGACTAAGAATAGGAGTCATTAATTGTTGAAGTGGTTAAATTAAAGAAGATGAATCATACTTCGTTCCAAAACAATTCTTAGAGTCATACTCCAAGATTGTAACTTGAGTGATATATCTTAAGGAAGGTTTATAACACTTGTCAAATGTAGAGTAAAATGTTTTCTACTCTTGTACATTTGAAATTGGTAAGTTGTGATGTTTTGGATAAAACAAAGACCAACTAAGGCCAATTGTGTGAAGTGTTTTTCTTGATTAGAATCCGCACTAACTATTGAATATTTGTTTGTCAAGTAATGTTCCTTGACAAAGTGAATCATATATGTCAAGAGATTAGTGGGAGTCTTAAAGATCTTGACAAGTTTCAAGAACTAATCAAGAATAAAACCTATAGTTTATCACTAGCGCACGACTTGAGGTTTATAACCTATTGTCCTAACATAATTCTTGTTTCTATGCCCATTCCGGTTAAAAGTTGACTATGCATGTGAGTTCTATGAGTTCTCGGTTGCTTGCATAACAACTTGGAAGACATGGTAGGCCCTTGGGCTGCCAGATGGCAAGAAATTAAGATTGAACAAGTTCAGTCCATATGAGTTTGAATTTGTCACTAACCTTGTCTTGTGATTATGGTTTTGACAAATTCACATGAATAGGAACACATACACCATAAAATCTAAGTGTCATAAGGTTTCTCTCCAATTCATGAAAATGATGGTGAGGAAACGCTTTCGCTAAGTAGATTTTAAGTAGATAGCAATTGTGATATTTGCATTCTCAAAGTCGTTAGTGGAGCGTGTGTGGTTAACCGACACACTAACATGGACTTGTGAGAAATGGAAAAGGTCTAAACAATTGAGACTATGATTACGACATCCCTTTTCATAGTTCTAAAATTGTTTAGACATAAATGTGAGCTGTCTAAGGAAAGGTGTATGATTTTGATAAAGTCTTATCAAAGCATCCCGTATCAGAAATCTGAACTTTGGTAAGAAAGTCAATAAAGTATTGATTTCTAGAAGTCCAGCTGGTTTCTGGATACATGTCAAAGCTAGTGGGAGCATAAGTGTTATGCTAATAATTATCATATTAGTGGGAGCATGATTATTATGTTAAGTGTTAATTATAGAAAACAAAAGTCTCAATTCGTGACTCTGCAGGTTTTGAAAAGTTGTTTTGCTATAATTAGGGAGAGGAAATTATACTTCATTTCAATTGTAAAAGCTTAGATTGAGATTTTAATAATCTTTAGTCAAGAATATATATATGAATTTTATGTTGGAATGGTTCAACATAAGGAAATTCTATATATATTGCGTTCTCAAAATTCGATTATGATTACGGCATCCCTCTTCATAGTCGAATTATGAAAACATGGCAAATACAAAATATTTTAGGAAAAGACTGGTCTAGGATCATGTCTTTATGTGAGACATCATGAATCGTGTCCCATATGCTTCAGGTATAGGATCGATTACATGTGCTATAATATTTATCCTTTCTAAATTTTCCAAATTCCTAGGGCATTAAGAGGGGAAAAGGTCTAGAATTGGATATGACTAAAATGATTAAGCAATTGTCGAGGACAATCTGAGGTTTACCAAAGGTTGGTTGCTCATGGACAGTTGGAAGTATGATGTAAATTTTTGGAAAGGACCATATTGACATATTCTGAAAGTAGGCAACTCTTGTTCAGAAGTGATAGTCAAAATCAGAATATGGAAATGTTTCATAGGTGGAAGTTATTCATTAAATATGTGTAAGATTAGAAAACTTAATGCAAGAAGTATGTTCAAAGGAATGTACTTTGAATTTGAGACTTCGTTTCCATGGAATTGATCTCCATTGGAATACTCTGTAATGTCTGTTCACAAGTCTTTGTGACTTTGTGCATAGTCATTACAAGAGGATCAATGCATATAAGTTTAGAATCTAACAGATTTCGGTAAATGCCAGGAATTTGGAATTCTTACATTTACGATAAGGATTTGGGATTGTGAAATGAGCATCATTGGAATCATGTTCAATTGACCTATTTCAGAAAGTAAGGATCATAGACAAACATAATGTGCATACTTGGAGTATGGCATAACTATTGTTTAGAAAACATAGTGTGCATGCTTGGAGCATGGGACAACTATTGTTTTTAATTCAAGTGTTAAGTTGATAATGTTGGGTTTTGAGCATTCTAACACTCCTATGGTGTACATGCAACCCTATAAACCTTGGATCTATGTTTTCTCTATTATACATACAAATATTAAATATTCCAAGGTTTCATCCTAACTAGCATATTATGAAGCACCTATAGTACAAAGTTCTAGTTAGATGACATACCTTTTGATGTAGCTTGATGTCTTCAAGCTTTAAGAACTTAGCCCCAATAGTGTGGAAGCCTCAAATGGAATCACAAATCACCAAAACACCTTGGAAGAACTTAAGAGAATATGTATGCACACTAAAATCGGCCCACTCTTATTTTCACACACTTGTGCCAATTTTGTGAGCCAAGGACCCCTTTATATATTATGGAGGATTAGGGTTACATCCATGTAAACCCTAATACCCATGACCTTTCATTTACATAGGATCCATGGGTTAAAAGCTCCATGGACCATCCATGAAAGCTTAGCCCAACCTAAATGAACTTGGCCCATTCCATATATATAAGAGTCCATATTTAATTAGTTCTTTTTGATCACTTAATTAATTCTAAATTAATTCTTGATCAATACTAATTAAATAATATGATTCCATATTAATATATTAGAACTTACAATATATTAATATAAATCATAAATATACTATTCTCAAAAGAATATCCATATAAATTGTGTCGGTGAAGTGCAACCCAAATGGACCATGCCGGGTCGGGTCAAGTACATACCAAATATAGTTATGGACTTAGACATTAATCCAACAGTCTCCCACTTGGATAAGTCTAAAACTATTATTGAGTATGACTTCAAAACCTAACTGGCAATCGTAGCTCTTAAAGCCGCTGTCGAACTCTGACCTTGTCAATGACTTGTCCATTAGATAAGGGATCATATATTCCTCCATTCTAGATATCATATGGACTGAGACATGGATTATAATCATTCTCTCTGTCCATTTGTTGTTTCCCGATTTTCGATTTATGATGACTGACGGATTGAACAAATCAAATCAGTCCTGGCTTGGCCAAGCACTCACATGTGTCATCGCTAAATCATCGAGGGGCCCACAGATATCGCTTTTATCCCGAAGGTAAAAGGAATGGATAAACTTCGACTCATATGGCTTGTTCTACTACTTGTTGAATCATACACAAAGGCACGTTTTATAACATCGAGTTACCAAATGCGTTTTCGTGCAATCAATGTATAACCAACTCATAGTAACAACTCATATCTCTAGGTTTGAAGAATATAAGATATTATCGTCTCATGATCACTCGTGATAAAATCCATGAAGTGATTCAAATGAGCACGGGTTGAATCCAATACTCAGAACTTATGAGCACTCATGAGTATTGTAGCACCACTTTGTCCACCAACTTGGACCTCTACAAACCAACCCATGACAGTCTTGATTCATATCTACTTCCAACATATGACCGACTGTGGATGGTTTGAATAACTTAATCATTCAGGAAGAGCGACTTAGTTATTCTGGAAGTCAAAACATGCAAAGTGAAACACAAGAATAAATGAATCAAATATGGTATCAAACCCTATGAATATAAATAAACACTTTTATTTATCACCATACTGATTACTCATTATTCATTGTTTCGGTTTTATCAACTTTATACTTGAATTAAAAACACTAGTTGTCCCATGCTCCAAGCATGTACATTATGTTTTTCTTAAACAATAGCTTTGCCATACACCAAGTATGCACTCTATGTTTGTCTATGATCCTTACTTTGTGAAATAAACCAATTGAACATAATTTCAATGATTCTAATTTCACACTCCCAAATCCTTATCGAAAAATGTGAGAATTTCAAATTCCTATCATTTATCAAAATCTGTTTAGATTTTAAACTTATATGCACTGACCCTCCTGTAATGAATATGTACAAAGTCACAAAGACTTGTCAACAGTCATTATAAGGTATTCCAATGGAGATCAACTCCATGGAAACTAAGTCTCATATTCAAAGTACATTGCTTTGGACATGCTTCTTGCATTAAGTTTTCTAATCTTACACAGATAACTTCCACCTATGGAGACAACTCCATATTCTCATTTTGACTATCACTTCTGAATAAGAGATGCTTCTTTTCAGAATATGTCAATATGGTCCTTCCAAAATTAGCACTATACTTCCAACTGTCCCTGAGCAACCAATCTTTGGTAAACCTCAGATTGTCCTCGACAATTGCTTAATCATTTTAGTCATATCCAATTCTAGACCTTTTCCCTTCTTAATGCCTCTGGACATTTGGAAAAATTTAGAAATGACAAATATTATAGCACATGCAATCGATCCTGTACCCAAAGCAAATGGTACACGATTCATGATGTCTCACATAAAGACATGATTCTAGACCAGTCTTTTGCTACAATATTTTTATTTGCCATGTTTTCAAAATTTGACTATGAAGAGGGATGCCGTAATCATAATCGAATTTTGAGAACGCAATATATAGAATTTCCTTAAGTTGAACCAATCCAACATGAAATTCATATATATATTCTTGACTAAAGATGATTAAGGTCTCAATCTAAGCCTTTAGAATTGAAATGAAGTATATCCTCTCCCTTAATTATAGCAAAACAACTTTTTCAATCCATGCAGCCTCACGAATTGAAACTTTTGTTTTCTATAATTAACATTGCTAACTTGCAACACTAACAATAATTATCATGCTCCCACTAACATGATGATTATTAGCATAACACATATGCTCCCACTAGCTTTGACATGTACTCAGAAATCAGCTGGACTTCTAGAAATCAATACTTTATTGACTTTCTTACCAAAGTTCAGATTTCTGATACGAGATGCTTTGATAAAACTTTATCAAAATCATACACCTTTCCTTAGATAGCATGCATGTGTGTCTAAACAATTTCAGAACTATGAAAAGGGTTGCCGTAATCATAGTCTCAATTGTTTAGACCTTTTGCCATCTGCTTCAAATCTACTTGGTGGAAGTGTTTCCTCACCATCATTTTCATGAATCGGAGAGAAACCTTATGACCCTTAGATTTTATGGTGTATGTGTTCTTATCCATGTGAATCGTCAAAACCATAGTCACAAGACAAGGATAATGACAAATCCAAACTCATATGGACTGAACTTATGCAATCTTAACTTCTTGCCACCTGGCAGTACAGGGCCTGCCATTGCTTCCAAGTTGTTATGCAACCAATTGAGAACTTTCAGAACTCCTATGCAAAGCCAACTTTAACTGGAATGGGCACAGAATATGTCAACACGATAGGTTATAAACCTCAAGTCGTGTGCTAGTGAAGAACCTCAGGTTTTATTATTGATTAGTTATTGAAATTCATTTTAGGATCTTTAAGACTCCCACTATCCTCTTGACATATAAGACTATCTTGCCAAATATTCAAGAGATAGTGCAGATTCTTTATCAAGACAAACACTTCACACAATTGGCCTTAGTTGGTCTTTGTTTTATCCAAAACATCACAACTTACCAATTTCAAATGTACAAGAGTATGACACTTTTACTCTTACATTTGACAAGTGTTTTAAACCTTTCTTTAAGATATGTCACTCAAGTTACAATCTTGGAGTATGACTCTAAGAATTGTTTTGGAACGAAGTATGACTCATCTTCCTGATCTAACCATTTCAACAATTCATGACTCCTCTTCTTAGTCATAAGAATGCACTAAGATGACCTTTAGAGGACTAATTGTGATATGATTTCTAAATCATTAAGATGATCACAAACATGATACTAAAGTACTCTCCCATCTTTTCAGATTTGAGAAACTTTTATCTTTCTGCCTAATTTGATTCTTCCCATTCGTTCTGCCATACATTGAGACTTTTCCAATGTTTCAGAATTATACTTAAACTTGTAAGTATAACCATATTTACTAAACTTTAGTAAATCAAATAGTCTTAACGAGCTTTGTGGTGGACATGACCAGTGCACAAGAATGTGTACTCGATCCCTTTAGTCCTTCACTTGACTCACACATCCATGTGAACAAGTAATTAGTCTTGATTTTCCAATGCTTGAAAGTTCTCATTCATCATACTATTCAACTTGCATGATTCCAAGTTTCGGTCCAATTGAAACTTGGGTGATGAGGAACTTTCCTGATTTGGTAAATTTAGACACTACCACAAATGAAAGAATCAAATCCATTTTCCAATATTGCTGTCAGTGGAATCATATAAGAAACAATTTTCCACAAATGCCATTGTAAGGATACTTCAAATAAACAAAATTAAACAATTTTCTTTTATTTTAAAACTTTGCGGAAAAAATTATCCTTACAATCCACATGGAAAATTGTTGTTATCTATTCCTTAGCAATATATCATAACTTCTTAAGCAACTGCTCAAAATTCTGATGCGATCGAAATCCACCTTCGCGATCAGAATCAGCATATACTTCCTTTAAGATTTCTCTCTATTCTTTGATTCTTAAAACATCAACATGTGACCCAGTCACATGATGTAATGAGGATCTCAGAATAAAACTTAACATAGTTAGATAATGGGCTCTACCTGATGTAGAGTCAAACTTATTGACTTTAACATCCTTAGGTAAATTTGGCAGCTTTGCAATCAACGCCCCTTCCTTTGGCAAAATAAACATATGGACCCTTGTTTAATGGGACTATCTCAGACTTAGCCTTTCTCTTTACCATTTGGTCAACCGGGTTGACTATGGCCAATCCCTTTCCATTGGGAAGAGAATGCTTTTTCTGGATTTCCAGTGTCACCATTGTCACTGTCCATAAAGTTTTTGGGAAGTTGATCTTCTAATCAAATTTGCTTCACTATCGTTCCAAAACATTGCTGATTCAGCAGCACCAAGCAAATAGATATGATCATTAAGGTTCATGTCATAGTCTATATCATAGTAGTCCCAAAGGAACTCACTATGTGACTTAGAAAGTGATTGAACATCCAACTTTCTCAAGACTTTGAAACCCAACTCTCCCGGCTTGTCAATATGTGACTTTATCTCTAAGATGTGATCACACATAGACCTTGCTTGCCATTAGGGCTTGAGTGACCTTGAACTTGTGGGTTAGGGAGAATAATTGGAGGAGGTGGAGGAAGTAAAGTTCCAAGAGATTTGGGAAGATCATAGATGTCTGAACTTGACATATTTTGGGAGATATTCAAGATAGTTGATCTAAAGTCCTTAATATAACACCCAATATGAAATATTAAGGCTAGGATCCAACAACCTATTTATAACTGGAAGATAGATGCCGTAATCCGAGTTATAAAATAATTGAAGGTAGGTAAATGACGATTTACCAATTTCCACCATGAAAAACGGAATAATTTAATTAGGTTTTTTACTTGGATTTGAAACTCCTAGATCTTTTGATATTCATTGAACTTTTCAATGGCATGTTTCAATCTCGAGTGTGCCCTTCAGGTTTTGTGACTGGGATGCCGAGGATCACAAAACAAGGTGTGAAGTAACCATGCAAATATACTTGGTACCCTTAATATTTACCCCTCAATCGATGTGCCGGTTAACCACACGAGCTCCACCGATACTATGATAAATATTAAGTTACCCTTTGCCTACTTTGTTAAATCCAGGTTAGTGTGCCGGTTAACCACACACGCTCCACTAACGGTTTAAACAAAGTGCAAAGTGTAATTTCATGGATTAGCACCTTATTCACATTTTCCTAAGTAACTAAGATTGGGAATTAATAAAAGGTTTAGTTACTTAGTATTTATCATTAATACTTTTAATGAAGGGATAATTATAGTCCTTGTCCTACCTGTTCGGCTAACGACCCTCCACCAGTCAAGGAAGCGGTGGGTGAGAGTGGACACCCATTAAGCTCCCATTTTATAGGCAACAACCTTATACCCCCCTTATAGACCGACTTCGTGAATGAGGCCTACTAATGGTAAGACGACTTGCTCTTATACATATAATATATTAAACTTTTAATATTATAATAGTATAAGGGTGTATTTTAGAAATTTAAAATACTTGATGGTTTAATCTATTAATTAAACTAGACTTTTAATTTAATTAAACTCAAACCATATATTTATGGATTTAATAATACTCTTTTAATTAAACGCTTTAATTAACTATTAATAAAGTCCATAAGAGTTAATTTGAACTATTCAACAAAACATCATAATTCAAATTATTAAACTCAAAATTAAAACCATTTAATTAATTGTTTAAGTTATGAACCCGAGAGTTTTAGAATTTAATTCTTTTTTTCATAAAAAACTTTTCTCAAATTCCAAAACTTGAGGGCAAGTTTTGTAGTTCTTGAAAACCTTTGGATTCCATAACTTATGATGAAACTTATGGAATTCTTTAAAACATTAACACCAAATTTTGTAACTCCATAAAAACTTTGAATCAATTTTTTTTTTAAAAAAACTTTCATATCCATAACTTATGGAAGTTTCAAAAACCCTTAAGATCACAACTTTAAAAAAAACTTTTGAGCTCCAAAATTTTATGACAAAATTTGTAACTCCTTAAAACATTTAGATCAAACTTTTAAAACTAATAAAATAATCATATCATTTTATATTTTACTAAATTTGACCTAATTCAACTCATATAACAAATGATTTAAATTTTACAAATAATTCGTTTTTCACAAAACAAGTAATTATCTTAAAATTTGACAAACGTCATGTTTTTTTTTACCTTTTTTTTTCCAACTTGAAAATAAAACATTTGCATCAATATAACAGAAAACAACCCATGGCTCTGATACCACTGTTGGGTTTTGAGCATTCTAACACTCCTATGGTGTACATGCAACCCTATAAACCTTGGATCTATGTTTTCTCTATTATACATACAAATATTAAATATTCCAAGGTTTCATCCTAACTAGCATATTATGAAGCACCTATACTAAAAAGTTCTAGTTAGATGACATACCTTTTGATGTAGCTTGATGTCTTCAAGCTTTAAGAACTTAGCCCCAATAGTGTGGAAGCCTCAAATGGAATCACAAATCACCAAAACACCTTGGAAGAACTTGAGAGAATATGTATGCACACTAAAATCGGCCCACTCTTATTTTCACACACTTGTGCCAATTTTGTGAGCCAAGGACCCCTTTATATATTATGGAGGATTAGGGTTACATCCATGTAAACCCTAATACCCATGACCTTTCATTTACATAGGATCCATGGGTTAAAAGCTCCATGGACCATCCATGAAAGCTTAGCCCAACCTAAATGAACTTGGCCCATTCCATATATATAAGAGTCCATATTTAATTAGTTCTTTTTGATCACTTAATTAATTCTAAATTAATTCTTGATCAATACTAATTAAATAATATGATTCCATATTAATATATTAGAACTTATAATATATTAATATAAATCATAAATATACTATTCTCAAAAGACTATCCATATAAATTGTGTCGGTGAAGTGCAACCCAAATGGACCATGCCGGGTCGGGTCAAGTACATACCAAATATAGTTATGGACTTAGACATTAATCCAACAGATAAATCGAAACGTTATGCAATAAATAATGTGTAATCAATATGGTGATAAATAAAAGGCGTTCTATTTATATTCATAAAATCTGAGACCATATTGGATTCGATTTTTCTTGTGTTTAACTTTGCATGTTTTAACTTCCCGAATAACTAGGTTATTCAAACTCTCCACAGTCAATCATACTTTGGAAGTAGGTATGAATCAAGACTGTCATGAATTGGGCTTGTAAATGTCTAAAGTGTTTAGACATAGCAAAAGTTGCTGCAACATTCATGAGTGCTCTTGGAATGAGATTCGAGTATTGGATTAATCCCACGCTCATTTGAATCACTTCATGGATTTTATCACGAGTGATCATGAGACAATAACATCTTATATTCTTCAAATGGAGACGTGTGAGTTGTAGTTGTGCATCGGTTGCACATTGACATATGTAAACGCAACCAGTAACTTGGTTGTTATAAAACATATCGTTGTGTGTAATTTGATGAGTAAGTACAAGCAAAAATTTGGGTCGAAGTTTATCCATTCCTTTTACCCTTGGAGGGATAAAAGCGATATTTATGGGCCCCTCGATGATTTAGTGATGACACCCCTAAGTGCTTGGCCAAGCCTGGACTGATTTGATTTGTTCAATTGGTCAGTCGTCATAAATCGGAAATCAGGAAACAACAAATGGACAGAGAGAATGATTATAATCCATGTCTCAGTCCATATGATATCTATAATGGAGGAATATATGATCCCTTATCTAATGGACACGTTATTTGACTAGGTCAGAGTTCGGCAGCGGCTTTAAGAGCTACGATTGCTAGTCGGGATCTTGGAGTCATGGTCCATTTGGGTTGCATTTCACCGAAACAATTTGTATGGATAATCTTTTGAGAATAGTATACTTATGATTTATTAATATATTATAAGTTATAATATTTAATATCATATTATTATTTAATTAGTATTGATCAAGAATTAATTTGGAATTAATTTAGTGATCAAAAGAGACTAATTAAATATGGACTCTTATTTATATATAGAATGGGCCAAGTTTATTTAGGTTGGGCTAAACTTGCATGGATAGTCCATGGAGTTTTAACCTATGGATCCTATGGAAATAAAAGGTCATGGGTATTAGGGTTTACATGAATGTAACCCTAATCCTCCATACTATATAAATAGGTATTTGACACATGAAATGGCACTAGTGTGTGAGTACAAAGTGTGGGCCGATTTCTACTAAGTGCATTCTATTCTCTCAAGTATTCGAAGGTGTTTTGGTGATTTGTGATTCCACTTGAGGAATCCACATCATTGGTGCTAGGCTCTTGAAGCTCCAAAGAATCAACCACAAGGAAAAAGGTATGTCATCCCACTAAGTTCTATATTACAAGTACCCCATGGTATGCTAGTTAGGATGAGAACCTTGGAATAATCATATTTGCATGTATAATAGAGAAAACATAGATCCAAGGTTTATGGGGTTGCATGTACACCATAGGAGTGTTAGAATGCTCAAAACCCATCAATTTCCTCCTTTTAACATTTTTGGGATTATACTTCAGTCACTTATAATTGTATCTAGAATACAAACACCAACAAATTACTTAATTTTATAATATTATAAAAGGGGATTTAGATTATTATATACAAACCCACCAAGACCAAGTTTCTTTATTCCTCTGAAAGCTGAGGTAGCAGAAAGCAAGCTTCTAATGACAAAGGAAGTGGGAGGCACATGGAAGTTGAAGTAGTTCAAGAACCATAGCCTGATGTAACAATTGTTGGCACTAGTTTTAACAAGAAATTGTTAAACATGAATAAAAGTATTCATAAACACAAATTGTTCACAATAATGGTAGAAATCATCTATGACTTGAGAAATGTGGAATCTCTCATTCATGAGTTCTTGATGGTTTCTAGTTAAACCATCAACTACCAAAATGTTATATCAGATCTTGAGTATGACAAATGACTTAGAGTCATGAACATTGAGATTTAATCCATGTTTAATAATCAAGTATGGGCTTGATTAATCTTTCTCTCTATAGCAAGGCTAGAAGGAGTAAGAGATTCTTCTAGAAAGAATATATACATGGATATATATATATATATATATATATATATATATATATATATATATATATACATTTAGTAATACTTGTTATATAAGGATTTTCTCATACTCATGTCATTGACTATCGCCCTTATCATACTCATGACATTGACTATGATCAAACCTTTTCACAAGTAGCTATGATTAGATCAATAAGGATATTATTTACTATAAATTGATATTCTTAATATGAGACATAGCAAATAGATTTCAGGAAAGACCGCTTTTCTTAATAGACATCTGCTATAAGATATCTATATAGCTTAGCCTGGAGGTTTTCTTAATCCATGTTATCCTAACCAAATGTGTAAAGCTTAAGATGCACTTGTGGATATAAAGCAAAGATCTCAAGGTTGGAATAGTCATTTTAATATAAAGATACAAGGTATGGTTTTATGTCAAAATGAAAAAGAACGTGTGTGTGTTTACTAAGAACTAGTGGGAGGATAGTGATATTCCTAATCTTGTATGAAAGAGACATACTTAATCATTTGAAATGACATTTCGACTATGCAAGGTGGTTTTCACCTTGAATCAGAAAGTATTTCTAAAATGAAAGACTTAGGAATGACAAGATACATTCTTGGAATGTAAAATCTATAAGAGATAGATAAAAATGAATGTTAAAGGTTTTTAAAAATCTTTTTGCATGAAATGACAATATCTTGAAAGAGGTCAAGATACAAGATTCCTTTGGAAGATTCTTGACATTGTCACATGACACCATTTTTGAGTTTGTCTCAAATGGACCTAGCACATAGGTTGAGCTAAATGAAATGATTTATATTCTATTTGCTTGACAAATGAATCCATCATTTATGTCATATCATGAGATACAAAATTGAATACATGGTTAAGTCACTAGATGACTGTGAGAACATTCTAAGAGTACTTAAGAAGAGCTAAGAGAATGTATATGAAATAATTAGTTTAGAATAAAATTTGAATGTAAAGAGCTACATAGGATTTTGATTTCTAAATAAATATAGATAATTATGAATTATAATTGGATTATGACTTCATTATGGAATGAAGAGTAAGTTTAGTTGGAATGAGATCTAAGCAAAACAAAACAACACTATTTACTAAATAAGAATACACTACTTTTCAGAAGGTGAAATCAAATATAATTTGATGAACTAGATCATTGAAAAACTAGGTTGAATCCTTCCATTCAGGGATAACCTAGAAATCTTTTGTGAGTAATATATTGTACTTAATCAAGCTAAGAAACTCTATGTCACATAAGAGCACCAATTATATTCTCCAAAATATTTAACTATACTTAGAGTAATGTCAAATATGGAGATGATTGTATTCGCAGAATTCACAGAAATTAAATTTAGTCGAACCCATTAATAAAGTCTTTCATTTTAAGCTAAGTATGAGTGGTTACACTTCAACCATGAGACGTTTATTATTGTATTAATGGGGTTTTGATTTGAATTTAGTATTTGGATATTAGAACACTGTAACAACAACTATTAAATAATGTTTTGATATACTGGGATATGATCATTACATTAATACTTGTTGTGTTCTATATTAATATGTTTAATCCATGAATAATCTTATTATTCTAAAGGTTCATAGTCGGTTATGATTGTGGGAGCAATTATGAAGTAAGACTAATATGAAATGGATTGGTTGACTCTCACCAGATGAAAGTAGGCAAGTGGTTGTAGCCAAGTTTCATAGGTACTTGTCAGAGAACAAGTACTGAACGGACCCGCATCAAGATCATCTCATAGATCGCAGTTGTGAGTGATACTTAATGAAAAGGTACTATCTTTGTATCCTTAACACCTGAGATACATATTGGGACTTACGTGTAGGGAGTGTTGTGCTTTGATATGACCAAATGTTGTTCCTTGACCGGGCAGTTATAAAAGTGATATTCGGGTATGGTGTGAACTATGCAAGAGGCTTATGTAGTCAATATGGGATTTGTTCCTCTTATGTGTTGAGAGTTAGACATCTAACGCACGTTACCCAAAGTTGAATTACAAATGAGATTGATTGCGATCCAAGGCTCATGTTCAACAGGATGTCAGTAACAAAGGGATAACTGATAAACTTATCTTAATACATCAATTGAAGCTTAGAGCTTTTGGGAATTGGATGTTGATGAATGGAATTCTTCATCATATGTTATTGGGGGCAGTGAAATGTTGCTAGACGGTCACCACTATCTATATCAATCTATGATGAGTCTTGTGCAAGTGGGAGATTGAAAGATCTTGTATGCCCAAGAGTCATTATAGAATGATATTGCTAATAATATATGATCCCATAGTGTCACACCATATAGAAAGTTACCGTCAATTGATTTATTAGTATAATTTGATTATTAATAAATATATCAACACTTGTATTTAGTTGGAAAATAATTATTTCATGGAAATAATATTTTACTAATTGGGAATTTATTATTTGTGGAAATAATATTTATTGGAGAAATAACATTTTATAAAATATATCATAAAGTATGATTATTTATAAGTTATATTTATATCTTAATAAACTAGTTCAATTTATATAAAAGATAGTTTTATATAAAATAAGATATTTTTATATGACTAGTTATATATATATATATATATATATATATATATATATATATATATATATATATATATATATGTTGGGAATTCTTTATAAAAAATGATTGATTTTTATAAAGATAACATGTATGTGTATATAAACTAGCCATGAGACAACTTTTGTCTTCTTTTGGACATGCTTTTCTCGAAATGAAGGAAGGAGACCAAACATGGCCTTCTTTTTCCATGCTTGGAACAAAGTTGTCCATGCTTTTGCTTTATGGTCTGTTTCACTTTTTGGCCATTATATAAGTAAGGGCATAGAAAGCATTTGAAACAATTTCAAGCAAGATTCATTACACTTCTTGCAATTCTTCTTCTTGCTCTTCTTAGAGCCAAATCCGAGAGCTATATACTCTCTAAGAGGGCTGCCAAATTTTGAGTTTTGCAAGCTCCTCTTCTCCTCATTCTCTTGCATTTGATGTTTAAAGAATGTCCCTTTGTTGCTTCACCTTGGAACATACATTTGGTATATATTTCAAAGGCTTATGAACAACAAATTACAAGTAGTAGCATGTTTTGATGGTTCTACTCTTGCTTGGTGGATACTTGTAGATAACTCTTGTTTTAGAGTTTCATGCGACACTTCATCAACGTCCAACCTCCAATGAGGATGAAAGTCTTCAAAGGTTGTTATGCTTTCCCTTCTATGGTTGTTTTAATCTTTCTAATTCTTGCAAAATGATCCTTGGTGGGTAAAATAGTTTTAGTTTTATTCAACCTTTTAAAGCTTCCGTTGTCAATTTTACCGGTTGTGAAACCGGATTTTTGAATAAAAACCCAACAGGTCCAGCAAGAAGCAGACATTAGTGGCTTGCTCGACCGCTGAAGCTGAATATGTAGCTGCTGGAAGGTGTTGTGATCAAATTCTATGGATCCAGATTCAACTTTTAGATTATGGTCACAACTTCTCAAAGACTCGTGTCTGCTGTGACAACACCAACACAATTCAGATGATACAGAATCCAGTACAACATTCCAAAACCAAGCACATCGACCTTCGTCATCACACTATCAGGGACCTTATTCAAAAAAGGAAAAGTGGTGTTGTTATACATTCCACCCACTGATCGAATGACTGACATTTTCACCAAGGCATTGGATGAGAAGACCCTGAACAAATAGATTGCAGATCTTGGCTTACTTTTAGTGACTTAATTATTTTCTAACTCGTTTAAAATAACTTTTCTTTTACTTGCTTTCTTAAAACACAAAAACATAAAAAACAAGTGCTTTTTTTATTATGATTTTGTCAAATAACTTTACATAATTTGATTAAGCTTTGCATCTAATGTTTACAAGTATTATCTTTTCTCTCTATTCTCTATTTCCAGGTCTATCAATACCTTATCTACGGATTATCTTCACCTCTTGCTTCCAAAGTTAGAAAGAGTTGGAGCTATTGTGAATGTTCTGAATGCTCTAGTTGTTGAGAAGAATATTAGAATCAAGTCTTCTTCTTGTTGACAATACTGTTTCTCTCCTCCACTCACTGTTATGGGTGGAAGAAGCCTCCATCATTACAATAAGTCTTACTTTCATCTACTGACTCATAATAGAATAAAACCTCGAGTGCCCTCGTGTTGATCTTGTCAACTCGATGGTTTCATGGATTAGATCCAGTTAGCTCGTTGGTTACAAAGACTTGTTTCTATTCCTTTCTTTCTGTTGGTGAACATGAAGCTTGGAATCTATTCTTAGCATGTCAACAATTAAAGGCTTTGTCATTTTCAGTTTGTAGTAAGTTATATTAATGTGTTTCTTCTTGCTTGTGTACTCTTTTATAGAATATTTTGAAGAGGAGGTATTTCAAAGAAAGGAAACTGATTTATGAGCTTTTAAATCAAAATATCTTCTAACATCAGTTTTATGATTCTCCTAAAAAAGGCTACAAAAAAGAGCTCTGAAAAATCTGTATAATCCTTTTTAACTATTTTTCTGTTGACCATTTCTTACGATTTTATTTCTTTACTTATTTTGTTTTGTACAACATTAAATGAATTGATGGTGAATTCTAGAATTCTAGGCTGAAACTTAACTCTATGTTACAGAAGATAAACCACTTCTTGTTGATGAGCTGACACTATTTATGATTAACGCTGATTTCACCTCAGCGTGATTAAAACACTGCATTCTTTCCTTGTTTTCTTCTCAATAAAACATAATGATTCATTGTGATAAACCACACACTGATAAAAATTTTGAAACTCTATGTTGATGGTTAGTCTATGTACTGTAGGATGTCATACGCACCAACCCCTTCTTGTCCATGGATTCTTCTTTAAAGGTTCATGATTCAGCGTAACATACCATACGCTGATGAGAGCTTGAAAAATCTGTGCCGATGGTTAAGCTATGTACCATAGCTTATCACACGCACCAATCCAGTCTTACCATATATTCTTCTTTAGAATTTTATAATTTAGCGTATGAAACCACACGTTGTTGAGAAATCGAAAAATCTGTGCCGATGGGTATATCATTGTCCGTGATGTATTACATGCACCTACCTATTCTTTCCCAACAATTCTTTATTAAAGAAGTTAATGATTCACTGTATTAGCCACAAACTGATAAAACTTTGACACTCTTTGGTGATGGGTAGATTTCATACCGGAATGTATTACACGCATCATTCCATTCTAGGCCTTTATTCCACTAATAATAGAAGTTAATGATTCAGTGTATAGAACCATACACTAATGAGACCTTGCAATACTATGCCAGTGAATGATAGTTTTAACCCATACTATCATGATACATCACAATCTCACTTCATTTTCAGCTGCATTCTTGATCGACTAATGGAGTAATTTAGATACACTGATCGATTCTGTTAGAACAAAGTTCTAGTAGGATCGATTTATTCTAAGAAGAAAATAAATAACGTAATGAATAACACAAGAATGGTTTAACTGATGTCGAATGATTAAGCTTTAACACCTCAGAAGAGCTCGATTAAGAACTTCGACTGTAGAGGTGTTTAGGGTTACAAAGCAATAATGATAATAATCACGACCGTATCTAAGGCATACATGCATGCACTATATATAGCTTAACCCTAATCAATAATCATGGATGGACAGGCCTAATCCAGATATACAAAAACAAAGCCCATGACGCAACACATAATACCCAACAATCTCCCCCTTTGCGTCAATGGAGCCGAGAGCTCAGTTCGATTGAGCTATAGAAGACTTCTTGATGGTCTTGAACACCTTCGGTATAATGGCCAATAGAGTATGATGAAAAGTAATATACCACCGAAGCATGTCAGTGAAGTTCTTCTTGTCTGACTCATTGTTGTGCTTGCATCGATGGATAATATTGATTATGTGCTCCAAGCAGTCCGTTGAGAACAGATGCTTATCAACAAGAGCGAAAAGAAATATGTTAGATTTGCCTCTTGTGAAAATCACTGTGAGATGTGTAGAATCAATTTGACCCAGCTTCATCTTCTTCACATCTCCAGGCTTTACAGTTGGCTTCACAGTTGGTTTCTTCTTCAAAACACTAGCAATCTCCTGATCCATTGTAGCAACTTCGTGGACATACGAAGCCAACATCCTCTTGAGATGATCTAGGATCGGCTCATACTCCTTAGCATTAGTGAGCAAAATGTTGTACAATAAGATCCAATCATGAGGATTTAAGTTAGGAAGATCTGCCAAGGAAATAATAGAAACCGAGTTGTCTGAACCTCGGGTTATCTTGAAATTAACATTAATAAATTTCCCTATAGGTGAAGGTTTCAGCACCTTGATTGTTGTAATCTTCTGTGCACTCCAAGCCAGATACTGCGGCTGAACGAACTTGAGATAATAATCAATCAGTTCACGATCAACTTCAGGATGAGGTGAGAGAACTTGAACTGTTGAATCAAAACAGTGAAAAATAAATGCCTTTCGTGTTATAGGCATATCAAACTGTGAGTCCTTCGTATTCTCACAATCAAACGAAGCTACAGGTTCCAGCCAGTAGGTGCTTGGAAACTCTATCGCTTCTTTGATCAGCGTTTCCCTAGTCCAAGGAGGAAACAAAGCCTTTTTGCAAATTAGGGCATCATGCTCTTCCTTCTTCTTTCGCTCCCTCTCTTCAACTTCCTTTGCAACCCGAAGGTTTTCATCTAACTCCTGATCCCTTTTCTTTCGTTTCAGGGCATCAGCAATAGTTTCTTGATCTTCATCACTATCATCAGCAAGACCTTTCTTCTTTTCTTGATTGCCAGAACCCGAAGCTTCATTACCCTTCGGTTCTGTTTTGACAGTGACCTTCGGTTTAATAGGAGTAGTTTTCTGAGCACCTTCTCCCCCTTGTTGCGGATTAACGAACCGTTCCGCAACACCCTTCATTTCATGTAGAAGTTCAATTGCAGGAAGAAGCTTGGAGGTCAGGTGTTTCCGGATCGTCAGTGTAAGAATTGGATCATGAGCATTAAGAACATTGTGCAGCATATTAAGAACGTCACCAGCACAACTTTGAAAAACAGCACGCTCAGTTTTCAACAAAGAAATTTCTCGATCGGCTTGAGCCAGTTGAACCTTCTGGACTTCAACGTTCGTGGTTTGACGAGCAAGATCTTCCATTAATTTGTTCTCCTTTGCTAAATCAGCATGAAGCTTTTCAAGACGAGAATTCACTGAGCTAACAAGAGAAGTGTTCTCAGCTTGAATCTCAGAACGAACAGTCTCGAATTTGGCTTGCTCCCCTTGAAGTGACTGTGAGAGAGAGTCAACCGACGCATTCACCTTATCTGCATTCGCATCAGCATGACCCTTAAGGGATTCAATAAAGATCTGGGTTTTGTGAATGAGATCCGCAACATCGGTTGTAGCCTTCTGGCATGAAGAGGTGGATGCTTCAACCGCCTTCGTTGATTTATCAATTGCTCCTGTATACTGTTCAAAAGCAGTCTCCAGGAAAGCCTTTAGCACAACATCATTGTACGTCTTAGTAGAGGCGAGCAATTGATCAAGCTTATCATCGAGACTCTACACTTGTTGTTTGGTTACCGGAGCCTCTTCATCTTCATCAGTGGGAAGTCAATAAGGACTGTAATAGGTTGAGTCAAACTCAAAATTGTTACCACCGAGAGTAGGAGCAGAATCAGTTGAGGGTGAGGGTGAAAGAGGTTTGGATGTAACAGGGGTTCCGGTTTCAGTATTAGCCCCCATATCAGATACGTTGACGTTTACTGGAGGTTCGGTTGTATTGTTGGAGATAGGAGTAGTTGTGGTAGTGGCTTGTGAAAAAATGGGCGGTGGTAAAGGAGTTGTAGAGATTGATACTGTACTAACTGGTGGTGGTGGTGGAATTGGAGCAACCGAAACTGGAATAGTAGTCTTCGGTGGAGATGGAGGAGGAGTTGGAATTTTGTCATTGAGTGGTTCAGTAGGAGTTGGAGAACGAGGAGGTGTATTACCTCTAGGTGAACCATGATGCTGGACTTCTTCTTCCTCATCAGTCGATCGCTCCTCATCATGTTCTGAGCTTGAAGAGGTAGGACTCTTTGATTTCCTTGCCATTTTCTTGATTTTCTTTGTAGCCGAAGAATCATCCTTTTCAGCCTTTCGCTTTTTGAACTTACAGGCTTAGAAGAAGGACCTTCGGTTTCCACCTTCTTGGTATCGGTCCTCTTTCCTCGCTTTGCTGGCTTTTCCACATCATCTAAGGCAGCATGCTGTTCAGGAGTCAGTTCTCTTGGGCCCTTGGGAGTAAGCTTCCGGTAGTCAGCCATCACATGACTTTCGCTCGACACACACCTGTAGATTGTTTCAGGTATTCAACCAATGTGAGAAAACTTGGTGGCATCGGAGAAGATAATCTTCTTAGTATGAAAAGTATCCACAGAGGAGAGCATTGAATCTTTCATAACCGGAATTTGTAAGTTGTCAATGGCCCGTCGGGTGATGATGGTCCAGAAACGACCATAGGAAATCTCTGAATGTCTCGTTGAGGTGTTGAGACTTTACACCAGTTGCGACCAAATAATAGAGCCGTAATCCAGGTTTATCCCATTGTAGAGCCAATAGAGAATGGTCAAAAAACCCTTACTCGTACCATCTGACCCAGCCACCCGTTCCGCCAAACCCTTATTGATAAGAGTAAGTAACCTATTCCATTGCGGCGGTAAACAAGACTTCTTAACCTTTTTCACTGTTGTAAGGACATCAGTATACCCCATCTTATAAAGAATTGTAAACAACTGGGTTGTGGTGATGAAATCAGGAGAGATGACAGAAGCATCGACGGCAAGCCTTAACAGGGAACATAATCGGCCTTTCGAAATAGATGCCTTGTGAGTGAAGATTTGAAAATATATCCTCTCCTTGTTCTTGTCGTAAGACGCTGTAGTGTACACTTGTGACAGTAGAGACATGGGAACAGATTCCACCTGCGTAAGAACGATAACCAGTGGGGAGTACTTGAGACATTCAACAACGTGGAGCATGTATGAATCATACAAAAAGGGGTTTAGTTGAATGATCAGGTTCTGATTAGGTTTGATCACAAGCAATGAAGATGAAGCGGTTTGATCTTGAAAAGAGGATGATTCTGCCATTGTTGATGTAATGAAGAAGATGAACAGTTGAAGATCGCCTGTTGTATTTGAGAGAGTTTGAAGAAGGTAAGAAGGTACAATAGGTGCGAGAAACCCTTTATATACCGTTGCCAGGAGAGAGAAAGAATCTCCGTGATGATGATACGATCACTGAAACATCGCTTGAAAAAGCGCGATTTGACAGCTTGGTTTCCCCAGATAGACGTCATCAAGCGTGGGTTTAGGAACCGTTTCAAATTCACGCGCCCAATATGAATGATTATCCGATGACGTGATGCAAAATCTTATCCACATATCGTCTTTTCAAATTCACTTTCGCTCCATATGTCAAAATAACCACTGTCGCTCCAAAAAAAAATTTTAAACAGGCCATAAGGAACATCAACCAGAATTTTGGAAAATCACAAAGAATTTTCGTGTAAGAGTGTGCCAAAAAATATAAAGAAATAAAGCAAAATGTGTATAGGATGTGAGTGATGTCTTTAATAAGACATGAAGCAGATGATTCCAGGCAAGAATCTCTTCCTTCAAAGTCAAGAGAGACTTGAAGTGCTTGTGTGGTTCCCCGAGAAAATACGATCGAGTGTTTGTAAAGAAACACCGAAAGGCTTCTTTTCAAATAATGTGTCTAAAGGGTGGCTTATCTTCAACCGAACATCGATACTTAACATAAGACCGAAAGTTGGATGAAGTACTTGTGATACCGATGTGGTCTGTTGAACAAGTAGGTTGGATAGAATTTGTTGTGACTAATGATGTTATAAAAATCTCAAAATCAAAAACCAAACTGGATCTTTTTGGGAAGAAATGCCTTGGTGTTAGACAATTTCATAAAGACCACTCAAAAAATAAAATGAGATTTCGTTAGGTAACAAGTGAGATCTTGCATATAAATATTCACCGTTAATTCATTATTGGTGTTGGATTTTGGGTCTCACTTAGCACGTGGTGTACGCATCTAAGATCATAAACACAGATTTTGTGTAACCATAAACCTCAGTGGTAATATCTGAGAGTCTCAAGGGTTACCTTGGTGAAACGAAAGTTGATGGAGAGTGTAGAGGAGGTGGTTAAGGAACCGAAAGTACCCCTGCTATATAAAGGTGACAAAGCAGAAAACTATTAACTCATTTGAGAAGAGAAGGTAGCTCATGACTTGAGTAAATTTAGCAGCCTGATTGGGAAGAAACGATAGGTATAGATCGAATCATTAAGGCCTTACTCATAGTCTTAGAGGCTTCGGTCTACATGCAGCAGCATGCTTCTAGGGACATTTAACTAGTTCAAATTAAAATGGTTGTACCTGTCCTAGTAAAGAGAATAAACAAAGACAAACAAACCACACACACAAACAAAACAAATAATAAAAACAAAAGAGATAATTAAAAGATAAAACCTTTTGGAATTTTGAATTTTGAAAAATAATAAAAACAAAATATTTTTGGAATTTTGAAGTTTTATGAAAAATAATAAAAACAGAAAAAGAAACAAGAATAAATGAAATTAATGTTAATAAAACTCTAGGAATAAAGATAAAACATAACAAGAAAAAGATTTAAAAGAGAGTTTACAAAGTATACAACCGAAATCAAACCTTAAAGGAATGAAGCGAAATAAGTCGAGCGATCGGTTCATTTCGGTCCCCTAAAATTCCGGAGCCGAAATAGACCGAGCGTTCGGTTCATTTCGGTTACCTAAAATTCTGGAGCCGAAATAGACCGAACGTTCGGTTCATTTCGGTTCCCGAAAATTATGGAGCCGAAATAGACCGAGCGTTCGGTTCATTTCGGTTCCCGAAAAATCCGGAACCGAAATAGACCGAGCGTTCGCTCTATTTCGCTTGTCTAATTTTTTAGAGAGAGGTTTGAGGGTTCGGTATCGACTCTGCTTCCTTCATTCCCAAACCATATAATATTTTATTGAAGATTGCTTCTGGTAAGGCTTTAGTGAAGATGTCAGCTAGTTGATCAGAGGACTGAACGAAATGAACTTCCACGTTTCCATCTTTAACATGGTCCTTGATGAAATGGTATCTTAGTGCAATATGCTTTGTCTTTGAGTGTTGCACTGGATTGTGACATATTCTTATCGCACTTTCAGAGTCACAATAGAGAGGTATTTTCTTCATACTCAGTCCATAGTCTCTTAGTTGGCTTTGTATCCAGATCACTTGTGAGGTACAGGATGCTGCAGCTATGTACTCAGCTTCGGCTGTTGAAAGAGACACACAAGTTTGCTTCTTGGACTGCCAGCTAACAAGTTTGCCATCAAGAAATTGGCATCCTCCAGTTGTGCTCTTTCGGTCCAAACCGCATCCTCCAAGATCGGTGTCAGAAAAGGCTTGAACAAAGAATCCAGATCTAGCAGGGTACCAAAGACCGAGGGAAGAGGTTCGCTTCAGATAACGGAAAATATTTTTCACTGCCACCATGTGAGGTTCTCTTGGATTTGCTTGAAACCTGGCACAATAATAAACAGAGAACATAATATCTGGTCTACTAGCTGTTAGATACATAAGAGATCCTATCATTTGACGATTGAGTGTTACGTCAACAACATGTTTTTCCAGAGATGGTGTTAACTTTATGCCAAACGCCATGGGAACCTTCACCTTCGAATCTCCCGTCATACCGAACTTTTCCAGCAAGTTCTTTGTGTAGGCCTCCTGGTTGATAAAAATGCCTTCTGGTCCCTGTCTTATATTTAATCGAAGGAAAAAATTTATTTGACCCATTGCACTCATTTCAAACTTAGTCTCCATCAACTTCCTGAATTCAGCCGTTAAGCTAGGATTCGTGGAGCCGAAGATGATGTCATCGACATAAATTTGAACGATCATTAGATGTTCGCCTTCTTTCTTTCTAAAGAAGGTTGGGTCAACCGAACCTTGCTTGAATTTCGACATTTTAAGAAAGCGAGTTAACTTTTCATACCAGGCCCTCGGTGCTTGCTTCAGACCATATACAACTTTATCCAACACATAGTAGTGATCAGGGTATTTCTCGTTCACGAACCCAGGTGGTTTCTCAACATACACCGTTTCTTCTAGTTCTCCATTTAAGAAAGCACATTTCACATCCATCTGGAAAACTTCAAAGTTTTTATGTGCAGCATATGCCAGAAAGATTCTAACTGATTCCAATCTTGCTACAGGAGCGAAGGTCTCCTCATAGTCTATCCATTCTTCTTGGCAATATCCCTTCACCACCAGACGAGCCTTATTGCGAATGACGTTGCCCTCTTTATCCAACTTATTCCTAAAGACCCATTTTAAGCCGACCACAGAAGCATCCTTTGGAGTGGGAATCAGCCTCCAAACTCGATTACGTTCAAACTCATGGAGTTCATCTTGCATTGCTTGTACCCAATAAGCGTGATCAAGTGCAGCATTAACCGTCTTCGGTTCGATTTTCAAGACAAACGAATTAAACATGCAGAATTCAACATGAGAGAATAAGGCAGTTTGTTTCGCTTTCAATTGAGAATGTGTGAGAACTCGCTCAGATGATTCACCAATTATTTGTGTTTTGGGATGATCCTTAGTCCATTTCGTTAGAGGAGGGTAATTGGGGTCATAGACAGGATCCAACTCTGCATTTACCTCTTCTTCAAGTTCTGATTGATCACCTTCGTCATTTGTATTCTCATTCTCCTCCTCAAATGGCGAAGCGTATCCCATGTCAGGTTCAGGATTCTCCCCCTCGATTGGACTATCATGGGTTGGGGTTGGAGTTGGATTCTCCCTCTCGAAAGGCAAATCGGTTGTATTTGATACAGATGAACCCTCCCCCTTGAACGTTGAGCTGTTGTTTGGAGGGTCAGTTGAGGGTTGACCACCAGTCGGTTTAGGAGGTTCATTTTCCATATCTTTTGCAGCTTCATCGATGATCTTTTTTAGATTGTCGATTTGGTTGTCTGCTGCTTTCGCCTCTGAGTGTATAGCCTTTATTGGTTCATCAAATAGCCTTATGTACTCTTCAAATAAGTTGGAAATGGGAACTGAGACTTGTCCTAATTCTGGAAATATTTCCCTCATGGTACTTTCGCTTGTTTGAACCTTCTTCATGTAGTTGTCATCAAAGGTTACATAGTAGGATTCTTCAAGACGTTTGGAGCGTTTATTCAAAACCCTATATGCCTTTGAAGTGAGTGAATAACCAAGAAAAATTCCCTCATCGGCTTTGACGTCGAACTTGTTTCGGTTCTCTTTGGAGTTGAAAATGAAGCATCTGGAACCGAACACGTGGAAAAACTAAACGTTGGGCTTCCAATTGTTCAGAATCTCATACGGAGTGATGGAGAATCGTTTGTTAAGTAGGGATCGGTTCTGAGTGTAGCATGCGGTTGCAACTGCATCAGCCCAGAAGTATAGCGGAAGAGAAGCTCAGCTCAGCATGGTTCGGGCTGCCTCACATAAGGAACGGTTTCGTCTTTCAACAATTCCATTATGTTGTGGTGTATAGGGAGCCGAGAAGTTGTGAGATATCCCCTTATCGGCCAGAAAATCTTCAAAATCTTTATTCTTGCATTCAAGCCCATTGTCGCTTCTAATATTCCTCGCAATCTTTCGCAGCTGCAGTTCTACTTGCTTGATAAACGCCTTCAACTTGGGAGTCGCTTCTGATTTCTGTTTAAGAAAGAAAACCCAGGTGAAGCGTGAAAAATCATCTACTATGACAAGAATGAACTTACTACCACCGATGCTTTCGATAGCCGAAGGTCCACATAAGTCAATATGCAGAAGTTCAAGAGCTTCAACAATCTTTGTATTGATACGTGTAGGATGGCTCTTTTTGCTTTGTTTGCCCATCTCACACGCTGCACACAGGTGTTCCTTATGAAACTTGAGAAGAGGAAGGCCTCGAACATGATCACCAAGCACCAACTTATTAATGTCTTTGAAGTTCAGGTGCGATAAGCGTCTATGCCATAACCAGCTTTCATCAGAGTTCGCCTTTGACAGCAGGCATATTGTTGGTTTTCCTCGAATTGGGTTGAGATTTAAAGGATACATCTCTCTCTTTCGTTCAGACTTCAACATAACTCTTTTGGATTGCTTTTCAACAATTTCTGATCCCTCATCATCGAATGGCACTTTCAAACCGGTTCCCACAACCAATTGAGATACACTGATGAGGTTGTGCTGCAATCCTTCTACGTAAGCCACTTTTCGAATTGTGAATTCTCTGTTGGTTATCATTCCATATCCTTTGATTGTGCCATAAGAATTGTTTCCATACTTCACACATCCACCATCCTTAAGGGACCAAAACTCCCTTAGCTCTTCCCTCCTTCCTGTCATGTGACATGAGCAGCCACTGTCTATGTACCATTCGTCATCGAACTGCTCGTCACTTATGACCTGCAAATTCAAGCAGATTTAGGAACCCAAAGTTTCTTGGGCCCTGGTGAGTCTTTTACAGAAAAAGGAATAACAACAGAAAGATCAACCAAATAAGTTCTTTTTAATAGAGTGGTTTCGTCTTTTCTTTTGATGGTATACACCTTGATTTTGTTTTTATCTTGTTTAAATTGTGGTGTATCAGATGGTTTGTTGTGAGATGGTTTTGGAATATTCTTTTGAGTCCTAGGGTTAGCTGACTTTTTCTTATTATTGATGTCAGAATTCGAATCAAGCTTTCCCTTTCCTTTGATGTCCTTCACAGAACATGGCTTTCATTGGCAGCAAGAAGGACCGAAGCTAGACTTTCGGTTGTTAGCCTTGACGTTGTGACCGAAACTGGATGTTCGGTTCTGAGCTCTGGTGTTGGAACCGAAACTGGATGTTCGGTTCTGAGCTTTGGTGTTGGAACCGAAACTAGATGTTCGGTTCTGAGCTTTGGAGTTGGAACCGAAACTAGATGTTCGGTTCTGAGCTTTGGAATAATAGGAGCTTGGACTAAAACTTTCCTTTCGATTTGGCTTGTCATTTTCTTTGACATTTGACTCTTTCTTGGACGGAACGTGGTTAGGGTTTTGAGACTGCCAAAACTGTTTTCGCTCATTCAGATTCTTCATGTATCTCTGATTTCTTTGGCGTTTCTGTTCAGCCAGCTGCTTTTGAGATTTATGAATATTGAAGCTTGATTTTGGCTTCTCCTTTTGAGCTTCAGTTGTCTTGGAAGATACTTTGGATGCCTTCTTTGGTTCTTTTGGTATCGTTTTTGTTCCACTCGTGCTTGGTTTATCAAAACTTGAGGGTTTGTTGATGGGTTCAACAACGTACCTACCTCTTACCCTCCACGAGGTTCGCTCCGATAAGCCGACGGTTTCGTCTGCATTATCGATAGGGGCAGACCAGAAGTAATCGTCGCACCCTTCAGCATTGTCTGTGTCGACCAAGATTTTCAATTCTGCTGTTTATTTTTCAGTGACCTCTTTAACAACATATACTTGATTTGGCACTGTTTGAACTTTTTGATAGACCATTGCTTTCTCTTTGAGTTTGTTCGACTTGTCCTTTGACAGGCGAGCATATTCAACCGAGTTCTCAGATATGAGTGGTTTTTCATTCTCGGTTTCGCTTTTCAAAAATTCAGAGCAATCAACTACATCTTCCACCGAGATTTCGCTCATCTCACTTTCCTCATCAAATTCAGACGTGTTTTCTATATTCATTTTATGTTCTGAAATTAGTTTGGCGTTAGACGAGTCAAATGTTTGAATGGTCTCGGACTTAATTTTCAACCTATCATTTTCATCTAAAAGATTTTTGAGCATACATTTATGTTGCTTAGAGTTAATAAAGGTCTCTATCTTGTCTAGTCCGATTTTATAAGTGATGGATGTCTCTTCTGAGGACATTATGGATTCACACTCAGCGATGACCTCATCTTCCTTAAATTCAAGGAAGGGTAAGATCATCTTATGAATCTTTTTCCCTATTTCACAATTTAAGTGCAACTGAGTAATATTCGTATATACGCGTTTAGCAATCAAGCAAAAAACATTTCGTTGTTTCAAAAACATTAAATTGCCTCGTTGCAAATAAATAATCTCATCCCTAGCCCTAGTTAACTCCGTCTCCTTCAGCTCAATCCACATCCTTCTCTCCTCACTCTTCGAAGACACCCTGCTGAGTTGGTCAGTTAGGTTAGAGTTTGCTAAGCGAGTTTGCATGAGACTACCACTTAAGTTAGAAAATTTAAATTTGAGTTCATTTAATTCTACTTCATAATTTGTTACTGGAACTTTAAGTGATTCAAGGATGGATTGTACCTTTTTGATCAGCCGATCACAGTCGTTGATCCTCTCACTCACGGGCTTGGCTGCAAAACACTTGTCCTCAGTCAGGTTCGGCTCCTTATGCTCACTTTCGGTTGGTCTTCCAGCAGTAACCATCCAACATTTCCCAGCCAAACTAGTAGCCTCCTCTCTCGCCACGTAAGCTCTTCCATGTGTGGGTTTTCTCACTTATTCATCCTCAGAATCGGTTGACCAGACTTCAACGCCACCGAACTCATCTTCATCCACATTTTCCTGTACAATCAAGGCATTCATTGAACTATTAGTTGCCTTCTTTTTCTTTATTTCTTCCAACTTTTGCATGTAATATGTCTCATCATCTTCACCGTCCCTTTTCTCAACCATCTTCCTCAACATGCAATCTTTGGCAAAGTGGTTCTTGCCATGACAATAATTGCAGTCGAATACAAAGTCTCCTGCAAGCTGCTTTCTTTCTTGTCGTCATCCTTTTGAGAGGTGTTCTTCGTTTCTTCTTTCACCTTCTCAGAGCTGTAACTTCCTTGCCAGTTTCGGTTCTTATTGACAGGGAACTGCTTTCGTGCAAACTTCTTTGGGTTGGTGACCATCATTGCATATTCTTCGCCAGTAAGGTCACACTCAAACATATCTGAATTCTCCTCTTCTTCTGCTACACTTTTGCCTTTTGAGACAAGGGCCAGCGATCCCACCCCTGAAACTACCTTTGCCTCCTTGGTTACCACGCTTTCATGGGATTTAAGAATACCCATCAGTTTCGCTAGCGAGTAAGATTTAAACTGGTCATGAGCTTTCACCGTTGAAACCACTGCCATCCATTCTGGTCTTAAACCATTCATGAAGGTCACCTTTTGCTCAATCTCTTTTCTTTAAATTCCATGCTTGATCATCTTGCTGAGAAGATGATTGAAGCGATCAAAGGTCTGTATCAGTTTCTCTTCAGGTTTCTGTTCGAAAGCTCCAAATTCTGAGAGCAACAAGGTTTGGATCGAGTGTTCTAGATCCTCATCGGTTGAGTACAGTTCTTTTAACCTATCCCAGATTTCTTGACTAAACGAAAAGTGTCAGATTGCAATGTGAATCTGATCATTCTCATGGCTTTCACGTTACATAGCAGCTTGTCCTTTTCAGCCTGTGGCATCTTATCTACGTCCGCCAAAAGCTGATTATATTCTTTTTGATTCTTCACTGTCCTGTTCGTTCCAGAGTGAACAAACGGCCCAATCGTGATAGCTTCCCAGATGAGATAACCATTATCTTCAGATCCAACTACGTAGTCTTCAAAGTGATGCGCCCACACTTCATAGTCTTGAGTGTAAAGAATGGGAACCCTTGTAGTGGATCCAATGCTGTTGGAGATGTTGATGGGATTAGTGTGAGAATCGTCGTGAGACATGATGAGCCTTTCCTTGGAACTGAAAGAATCAGACCTGTAAACTTGAGATTAAGGTTTTATCAAACACAAGAGTCACCGTCGACAGGAAGAAGACGACTTCTTTATATTCGATAAAAGCGGAAACCCTAAAGAATTCTTCAAACAGAAGGAATGTGTTTTGATCACACAGTCTCCTGCTCTGATACCAATTGTTAGAACAAAGTTCTAGTAGGATCGATTGATTCTAAGCAGAAAATAAATAACGTACTGAAGAACACAGGAATGGTTTAACTAATGTCGAATGATTAAGCTTTAACACCTCAGAAGAGCTCGATTAAGAACTTCGACTGTAGAGGTGTTTAGGGTTACAAAGCAATAATGATAATAATCACGACCGTATCTAAGGCATACATGCATGCACTATATATAGCTTAACCCTAATCAATAATCACGGATGGACAGGCCCAATCCGGATATACAAAAACAAAGCCCATGACGCAACACAGAATACCCAACAGATTCCGCCACAACCTTAATTCTACTGTTGTTAAAAGGGGGAGAGATATATTCACAACGTATTCATACTTTCAAGGAGATACCGATATTCTTCAGTGGAGATATTTTAATACATGAATAGACTATGCTATCAGATTCAAGAAAGGAAGTTCTCATCTTCAAGGGGGCATATGAATGTTCTATTTTCCCTTACTCTTTCTACTGCTGATAACCAAAAACAGGAAGAGTAAAACACTTTCTCAGGATGAGCATTCGTTAAAGCTAAAGGACTTCATTAAAGATTAGTTTTGACATCATCAGATAGGGAGATTGTAAGGTCACACCTTATGATCTGATGATTCAAACACTTTACACACTGAGCACCAGCGCCCGCGTCACCGCCAGCACCAACGCCAACATCAACACACTGTCTTATCAGTGTCATCGTGAACCAATGATCTTGGTGATCTTTTGTATATTAGGCACTTATATATATATATATATATATATATATATATATATATATATATATATATATATATATATATATATATATATATATAACGCCAACATCAACACACTGTCTTATCAGTGTCATCGTGAACCAATGATCTTGGTGATCTTTTGTATATTAGGCACTTATATATATATATATATATATATATATATATATATATATATATATATATATATATATATATATATATATATATATATATATATATATATATATAGGGAAATGATCAAATGCGAACAACTAAAAGGTTGAGAACGCGAGAACAGGTATATTCATTTGTGATTCCATGTATTCATTTATGGAGAAATGATAAATTTTTACGCACAATCAACATGAATATGATTTTTCTCTTCAATTGAAATTAAAGGCGTAAAAATTTATCATTTCTCCACAAATGAATACATGGAATCACAAATGAATATACTTTGTTCTCGCGTTCTCAACCTTTTTGGTGTTCTCATTTGATCCTATATATATATATATATATATATATATATATATATATATATATATATATATATATATATATATATATATATATATATATATATATATATATATATATATAATAGATATCTGATCCATAGTCTTTGTGATTAGGATCGGACCTTTAATTAGATAGGTATACATCCCTTAATTAGTGGGATTTTAGTTATTGTAATCCTATATATTCAACATTAGGGTGAAACCCTAATGCAACGTCTTGGTGGCCGTCTTTGTGACATTCCTTCTCTCTATGAGAACATTGTTTTTTAGTGAAAGCATCTTTGTAATTACTTGTTTTCTTTCATTTTCTGTTTAGTCTTTTGGTTAGTTTGTTTATTGATACTTGAGTATATCCGATCTATAAAAACCTTCACACATACACCCACACATTCACACATACACACATACACACACACTCTTTCTCTTTCTCTCTCTCTCTCTCTCTCTCTCTCTCTCCTCATATCTTTATCTGTATCTCTTACCGTATCTATATCTATTCCTCTTCATCTCTTTATTTCTATCTATATGTGACACCCGTTCCTCAGGTATATTTATTATGAATTTAAAGTTTTTAATTTTTGAGAAATAAGAGTATGTGCAGGTCGTAGATTGGGAATTACATAGGGCGTAATTCATTAAACTCATGCGGGGATCTTATGCCCTATGCAGGGCGTAACCTTGGTTACGCAGGGCATAGTGGCGCATCGTGTAAACCCTAATTTTTGGGGTTTTAAGCCCTATTTAAGGACCTTAAAACCTTGAGACCTTGCTTATGACCAGCCTCCATCCCCTTTAGCCCCCATCTCGAAAACTTAGTCCCTTTGAGAGAGTTTTGGAGCTTAAGAGTGATTATAGGTGCATTTTGATTTTGAAGGAAGGCCATTATAGAAGTTATGACACACTTAAGCTTGTGGATCCAAATTTTTCTTCATTTTGTCCATCTTCAAAAGGTATCAAGTTCAAACCTTGATGAATGCTTTGTTAGATCTTGCTAATTTATGAGTTTATGTTCTTTTTACCCCATATTCTTGGTCTTCTTGGGTTTAACTACTCCAGACCTTGTGAGTAGAATTCTGGACATTTTTTAGTGTATTAAGTAATATAAATGCAATATTGGCCCCTTCCTTCCATCCATGCATGAGATGTGGATTTGAGCCCTCCTTAGCCATAAAAAGACATAAAGTTAGAGACTTTATGATTTAGAATGTTCATTAGAGTCAGATCTAAGCTTTGAGTGAAAGGTCTTAATGTATTAAGTGCTTAAAATGAGGATTGGCTAAAAGGGTTTTATGCGGGGTATAATCTAGGCTACGTCCAGCGTAGCCTGATTTCAACACGATTCTGGTTAAGGCTCTATGCCATACGTAGAGACTTGGGCTACACCATGCGTAAGTCAAAAAAAGGTTGACTGTTGACTTTTTGACTTGTTTGACTTTTGGTCAACTGTGAGGGGTTGCAGACTTGGTAGGAAATATGTTCTTTTACCCAAATGAGAATTAGTCTTGGCATTTGGACTGGTTGAGTTGGAATAATTACTTTAATTGTTAATTAAGGCTATGTTTGGATATGATTAGTAGGAGGAGTCTAGTACCGAAAGTTTGGGTGTGAGGTTTATCAGCCTTCTGTGAGAGGTGATTCTTCTCACTATATTACCTATATCATAGTATGTATGCATGCTGACCAGCTGGGTCTTACTTCGTATTTCCTCTTATGTGCTATCCGGAGTTGCTCATAACTCCCAGGCGTGCTGTTAGTCCGATGAGACTGCTGATAGTCTCCAGGGTTGCTGATAACCTACCAGGCGTGCTGTTAGCCCTCTGAGACTAATGATAGTCTCCAAGGTTGCTGATAACCCACTGGGCTTACTGTTAGCCCATTTGGATTGCTGATAATCCCTAGGGTTGCTGATAACCCATTGTTATTAATTATAAGTTGTGTTGTATGTGATATTTTGGAGAAATCACTAAGTTTCATGCTTACAGTTGTTGCTTAAATGTTTTTCAGGTACTTCAAATGATTGCAGGAAGTTGAAGGCTTGATTGTACACATCCAATTACAGTCTTGCGTTTTCCGCATATTTTGACACTCTAATATTTCAGATGTTACAATTTGGTATCATAGCCCTGGTTTGTGGGATTTCGATGAACACTCGTTGGATTCCAGACTCAAACTAAGGATCTAAGAGTTTTCATAAAAAAATTCAAAGGAATCAAAGAATTTCAAAGGAGAAGAACAGGGTGAAGCAATATGTATATTCGTCCGGAACTCAAGCGGTGAATTCCTAAAATATCTCTACTTATGTTATATGTTGTGCTGAGCTTTTATATTATGAGTTGATAAACCTGCATGCTAGATGATATGCTAAGGATCCCTTAAGTGGTATGGTTGCCTGATTTGTGATGCCTTTAGCATAGGAGGTTGCTTTTTAGGGATTAAACCAATCCTTGTGAATTTCTTCATGTATGCTGCATAGTTGTACATAGTTAGGTTTTATAGCCTTAGAATGCCTGATTTAGCCTTAATTCATGTTCCTTGTTTGGTTGTGGACTTAAGGTATAATCATTTATTCGACTGTCTATCGGTTTTGAATTATGTATAATTGGTGTATGCGAAGCAATTGGTGAGTGTTGGGTATAAGTGTTGCGTCATTGTGATTATTTGTTTAGTCCATTTTGTAACCAGGCTGGGCCTGTCTGCCCGTTAATTATTATTAGGGTTATAGTATTTAAGGTGCATGCATGCACCGTATTTTGTAACTTTGGAAATAGTCTTGTAACCCTACATGCCTCTAAACTATCAATTCTTCATCGAGTTATTCTGAGGCTGTGGCTTATAATCATTAATCACATTTTGATCTATTTTCCAGTTTCATATTCTTTACTTGTTTGAATCTATTCGATCTAACTAGGATTCAATCCTAACAATTGGTATCATAGCAGGAGACTGTGTAATCTATACGCATCTCTTCTGTTGAAAGAAGCTTTTAGGGTTTCCGCTATTATTGGATCTTGTTTCAGCCGTCACCATCGTTTGTTCAACTGTTGATGCTGATCTTGATCTTAATATTGCCCTAATCTTCTTTACACATCTGGTTCATACAGGTTTTATTCGATATACAAACATGCATTTAGAAGATTCTCACGTTAACTCGATAAATCTCTCAAGCGGCATTGGATCCACAACCAGGATTCCTATCTTATTCCCTAGTGAATATGAAGTGTGGGTGTTGCATTTTGAAGACTACGTCCTTGGCCTAGAAGAAAATGGCTATCTGATCTCGGATGCCATCCTAGTTGGGACATTTGTTCATACTGGAACTAGGAGAGTTATTAAAACTCAGGCTGTTTATAACAAGCTTCTTCTTGAAGTGAAGTATGTTCCACAAGATGAGAAGGAAAAGTTAATTAGCAACATCAAGGAAATGAGGATTATTAGGTTTGCCCTACCACCAGACACCTTTCGTTTGGTTAGTTCATATGATACATAAAAAGGTATCTGGGATAGGCTTAAGGAACTGTACTCTACTGACGCTAATCTAGAGCATTCGACTCAAAATTTACTGCTGTTAGAGTTCGGAGCTTTTGTGCAAAAGCCTGAAGAAAGTTTAGATCAGACCTTCAATCGTTATAATCATATTCTCAGCAGGATGATGAAACATAAGATTGGACATGAGCTTACTGAGCAAAAAGTCACGTTCATGAATGGTCTAAGGTCAGAATGGAAGGTTGTTGTTTCTACTGTTAAAGCACATGAGCAGTTCAAGAACTACACATTGGCTAAGCTTGTTGGTATCCTAAGGTCACATGAAGATGAAGTGACAAAAGAAGAGAAATTTTTTTCTGGAGTAGGTTCGCTGGCACTTGTAGCTAAGGGTAAGAAGGCTGCAGAAGATGATGATTCGGAGTTTGAGCTCTCCGATTGTGAACTTTCTAAAGAAGAATTCGCAATGCTGGTGTCCAACCCAAGGAGGTTCACAAAGAAAAACTTCAACAGGAACAAGAACCAAAACTGGCAGGGAAGCTACAGCTCTGAGAAGGTAAAAGAAGAGAGTGCAAACAGTTCTCAGAAAGAAGAGGACAAGAAGGAGAAGAAGCTCACGGGTGACTCTGGCTATGATTGTAACTACTTTCATGGCAAAAACCACTTATCCAAGGAGTGCATGCTGCGAAGGTTGAACGAGAAGAAGGAAGGAGAAGACGATGAGACATACCATCTCCAAAAACTTGAGGAGATAAAGAAGAAAAAGAATGCTGATAACTCTATGCCTTCTTTGAATGTGCAGGAAAACGATGCCGAAGATGAGTTTGGCCGGGTTGAAGTCTAGGCCACTAATTCCAAAGATGAGGAGGTTAGAAGGCCTACTCATGGAAGAAGTTTCGTAAAGAAGGAAGAAGATTCGCAGTTTGGAGGTAGATGCTTGATGGTGACAAATGATGTGTCAGGACTGAGAGGATATGCTACCGACGGTGACCGTGTTTCTGACAGCTGCTTCGCCTTAAAAACTGTTCCTGAGTAGATAAGCGAGTGCGAGCAGGTCATTAACAAGGTAAACTCTATTTTCGAAACTCTAAATATACCCTTGTCTCGTTACGAAACTAAACTAAATGATTTAAGATACACTTTTTCAAGTTTTAGTGACAGTTTAAAAAGAACCCGTTTAACAAACTCTAAGTTAACCGATCAAATCAGCAAGGTTTCGTCAAAGAGCGAGAATACAGAGAACTGAAAGACGGTGGAAGAGTGAAGTTCGGAAATAACTCACTTGGAGAGATTAAAGGATATAGGATGATCACTAACGGAGAATTTTTTATTCGCAAAGTGGCATATGTAGAGGGACTGCAACACAATCTTATAAGTGTTTCGCAGTTAATTGTTGATACAGGATTGAAAGTTTCGTTTGATGACGAAGGATCAGAAATCATTGAGAAAAAGAAAAAGTCAGTACTTCTAAAATCAATATGCAAAGGCAAAATGTACCTACTAAACATGAATCCTATCCGAGGGAAGCCTGCCATTTGCCTACTGACGAAAGTACCTACAGATGATAGTTGGCTATGGCATCGAAGAATTTCGCACCTCAACTTCAAAGATATGAACAAGCTTGTTCTTGGTGATCACATGCGAGGGCTTCCTCTCTTAAAATACGAAAAGGATCATCTCTGTGCTGCATGCGAAATGGGGAAGCAAAGCAGGAAGAGTCATCCAACTGTAGTGAATACGAAAGTCAATGAACCACTCGAACGTTTGCACATCGACCTTTGTGGTCCTTCTGCGATTGAAAGTATTGGTGTAATAAATATATTCTCGTTATTATAGATGATTTTTCTCGTTTCACTTGGGTGTATTTTCTTAAGCAGAAATCTGAAGCCCCTCCAAAGTTACAAGACTTCATAAAGCAGATTGAGTTACAATTGTGAAAGCTGGTTCGCAACATTCGCAGCGACAATGGGTTGGAATTCAAAAACCAAGTGTTTGAAAAAATTTTGACTGCGAAAGGACTAACACATAACCTTTCTACTCCTTATACTCTACAACAGAACGAGGTCGTTGAAAGGCGAAACCGCTCATTGTGTGAAGCTGCGAGAACCATACTTTCTTTTGCAAATCTGCCACTTTACTTCTGGACCGACGCGATTGGAACTGATGCTTCACCCAAAACCGTTCAATCCTCAACAAGCGATATTATGTCACTCCTTATGAAATCATAGACAAATGAAAACCTAACGTAAAGTTTTTCCATGTGTTTGGTTCCAGGTTTTTCATATTCAACTCTAAATAACAAAGGAACAAATTCGATGTGAAAGCTGACGAAGGTATCTTCTTGGGATACTCGCTGACCTCCAAGGCATATAGGGTTCTTAACAAAAGATCCAAGAATATTGAAGAAACCTGCTATGTCACATTCGATCATAATTATTTAAAGAGGTTTCAGAAAGCTGATAGTCAAAAAAAGGAGATCTTTCCATAAGCGAATGCAACAACAATTCCTCTCTCTACTCTCTACGATGAATTCATGAATCTTTTCGACGAACTAGAAAAAGAAATTTCGTCCGAGTCTAAGGCAGCTGACAACAAAGTCAAAGAATTGAAGAAAATCATTGATGACACTGCGAAAGATATGAACCAAGATCCACAAAGTGCGAATATCCCTCAGGCTACGAACACAAAAGTCCAGGGGGAGAGTTCGTCTTCAACCACAACACTGAATGCACCTGTTCAGGGGGAGAACAAAACCCATGAAACCCCTGATGTCAATTTAGAACCACATTTCCAGGGGAGAATCCGAATCTAGAAGATTACAATCATACATCATTCGAGGGGGAGAATGGAAATGCGAATGATGATTCAGATGAACAATCATAATTTGATGAAGTGAATGTGGAATTGGATCCATCATATGATCCAAACTACCCTCCATTAGCTAAATGGACCAAAGATCATTCGAAAACTCAAGTCATTGGAAATTCGTCCTCCGACATTCTTACGAGCGCTCAACAAACGGCGAAGCGAACTGCACTATTCTCTAAAGTGGAATTTTGCATGTTTAATTCGTTCATCTCCAAAATTGAACCTAAAAATGTTCAAATTGCTCTTGATCACTCTGATTGGGTGCAAGCCATGGAGGAGGACTCAATGAATTCGAGCGAAACAAGGTCTGGAGACTTATTCCCACTCCAAAAGATGCATCCGTTGTTGGTCTCAAATGGGTATTTCGCAACAAGTTAGACAATGAAGGTAACGTCATACAAAACAAGGCACGCCTGGTTGTCAAGGGGTATTTCTAGGAAGAAGGCATCGACTACGAAGAAACCTTCACACCATTTGCAAGGTTGGAATCTGTTCGTATCTTCTTGGCTTATGCAGCGCACAAGAACTTTGAAGTATACCAGATGGATGTCAAATGTGCATTTTTAAATGGGGAAATTGAAGAGATAGTGTATATGGAACAACCACCTGGGTTTATAAACGAAAAATATGCCAACTACTACTATATTTGGAAAAGGCGGTCTATGGTCTAAAGCAAGCTCCAAGAGCCTGGTACGAAGCTCTTACTCGTTTTTTAAAACAGTCTAAGTTTAAACAAGGTTCGGTCGACCCAACCTTCTTTCGCAAGAAAGATGGTGACCACTTGATGATCGTCCAAACCTACGTTGATGACATCATTTTCGGATCAACTAACCCAAGCTTAACTGCTGAGTTCCGAAAATTGATGGAAACGAAGTTTGAGATGAGCTCCATGGGTCCGATTAACTTTTTTCCTTGGCTTGAACATAAGGCAGATTCAGGAAGGAATCTTCATAAATCAGGAAGCTTATACGAAGACCTTGCTTGCTAAGTTTGGAATGGTGGGAGACTCAAAGGTGAAGGTCCCAATGGCATTCAGAACAAAACTAACTCCATCTCTGGAAAAAGCGGCTGCATATATGACACTTTATCGTCAAATGATAGGTTCACTAATGTATCTACTGCTAGTCGACCAGATATCATGTTTTCCGTTTGTTATTGTGCTAGGTTTCAAGCTAATCCTCGAGAATCTCACATGATCACTGTCAAGAACATATTCAGGTATCTTAAACGAACATCTTCACTTGGAATATGGTACCCCTCAAAGTCTGGTTTCTTTGTCCAAGCATTTCCGGATGCTGATCTTGGAGGATGCGGGTTAGAATGAAAGAATACAATTGGAGGATGCCAATTTCTTGATGGTAAACTTGTCAGTTGGCAGTCCAAAAAGCAAACCTGTGTTTCCTTATCAACAGCTGAAGCCGAGTACATTGTTGCTGCCTCTTGCACTTCCCATGTCATATGGATTCAAAGTCAACTTCGTGATTATGGCCTGAACATGAAACAAATCCCACTATATTGTGACTCCGAAAGTTCCATTCGTATTTGTCACAACCCAGTGCAACACTCAAAGACAAAACATATAGCACTGAGGTATCACTTCATCAAAGATCATGTAGAAGATGGTATTGTTGAGATACATTTTGTTAGATCTGCTGATCAATTAGCTGACATATTCAGAAAAGCCCTACCTGAATCAACATTCAATCATATTCATCAAGGCTTAGGAATGATGGAAGCTGAATCAGTTCCAAAACCACTTTCGCTTTCATAGTGACACTTTCGTTTTTAGTGACACTTTCGCTTTCGCAGTCTATAGGATGTCATGCGAATCAATGCGAACGCTCACAGCAAATCGCAGTCATCTTTTTGTTCCTGCGAATCGGTGCGAACGCTCGCAATAATTCACAACCCTCTTTTATCTTGCGAATCCATACAAAAGTTCGCTGTGTCTCACAATCAACTGTTCACTCATGGTTTGGATCTTTTATATCCTTATGTATATTATATACTTATATTCAAAAATTACAAAAATATTTTATTTGTTTCTGTTTTAATATTTTTTTCAAATCGAAAATCGAAAATTATTTCATTTCTGTTTTTGTTTTTTTTTTCAGAAAAACAAAATTACAAAAATATTTTCTTTATTTTCTTCTCTTTTATTTTACTTATTTCAAAATACCAAATATATTAGATAATTGAGCAGGTCTCATATCAAGAATCTTGATGATCTCAATTACGAATGATGGGGCAGGTATAAACTTTCTTATCTATGTACTAGTTAAGTGTCCCTAGAAGCATGTTGTTGCATGTTGTCTGAAGCCTCAATGACTCTATGTTGAAACCTTAATGATTCGATAACACCAATCATTTCTTTCGAATTAGGCTGTTCATTCACATAAGTCTCGAGCTACCTTACTCTTCTCATTATGAGTTAAGAGTTCGCTGCTTGGTCACTTTCGCATAGCAGAGGTACACTATTTTCTTTGGAACCACCTCATACTCTTCTGCATCACTTTCGCATTCACCAATGTAACCCTCGATACTCTCAGGTATTACCACGGAGGTTTATGGTTACACAACTTCTGTGTTTATGATCTTCAATTCATTATCACCATGAATTAGGTGAAACCCAAAATCCAACACACTTATATGAATTGACAGTGAACAATATACATGTTCTAGACTTTTCACCAACAAATTAACGAAACTCCACTTTCGTGGTCTGTACCAAGAAATCTCTTTTTCTTTTGTGAGGTCTTAATGAAATGTTCTAGACCTAAGACGTTTCTACCCAATAGATCCAGTTTTTATTTTTCTTGAGATTTCTATGTGAATCCTTGTTACTTAAAATAATTCCAAAGCTTACTTGTTCAATTGACTACACTGCTCAAACAAGTACTTCATTCGAACTTTCGGACTTATATCAAGTTTTGAGGTTTCGTTGGAGATAGAACCACCCAATAAAGCTTTTTAAAAGATGCCTTTCACAGTTTCTTAATAAACATATGATCGTAGTTCAACGGGAAACCACACAGACACTTCTTAGTCTATCTTGACTTCGAAGGAAGAGATTGTTGCCCGTGATCTTTGTGTCTTATACAAGATATCACTAAAATCTCACATATATGTTTTGCTTTATTTCTCTATCTTTGGCACACTCACACACGAAGATCCTTTTGATTTTCCAAAAGTCTGGTTCGTGGCACTTACATTAATTTTCAGTTTCGCAGTTCAACTGGGGTTTACTTAAAAGCAAAAGTTCGTATCTGTCTTAATTGCGAAAGGTGGTATATAAGTCAACTGTGAAAGGGGGTAATTGAAGCAGCAATCCTAATGGATAAGATTTCAAATAGGCGCGTGAAATTTGAAACGACACCTGATTTTCCGCCGCCTGACACCTTTTTATGCCGTAACAGTTGTCACATCACGCCTTTTTAGGCGATGTTTCAGAGGATAAAATGCAGCCGTCAAACTATTTTCTCTCTCCTGGTTAATGTTATAAAGGGTTTTTCGATGATTCATCATTCCTCACCATTGTCAACAGATTTCAAAAACCCTCATGCGATTTTTCTCTCTACTATTCATCATCTTCTCCAACAAGCTCCATAGCCGCCTCTTCAGAAACCCCTTCTGTTCAAGATCAATCAGCACAGTCGTCAATTCTTGCCATCAAGACAAATTAAAACTTTATTCTCGATCTCGATCCTCTCAAGTACGACAACTTTCTTCTACCCATTGTCGAGTGCTTGAAATATTATCCTATGGTCAATGTTTTGACCACATCGGAGATTCTTCCGATGTCTCTCTTATCCAAAGCCTACTCGTCTGCTAGCTACATCAAGGAGGAACAAAGAATCACCTTTGAAATTCACAACAGGAAAACCTCAATTACCAAGTCCCGATTCTGCACCTTACTAGGGCTTGCTTATCATGATGATTTGGTTGACCCTGAATCTATCTCCATCGCAGTCATCATGGAGTTGTTTTACCAAATAGGGTACAAAGTGTAACACCAGTCAAAGTTAGGTCAAAAATAAATTGATCAATAATCGTGATTGGGATGAACAAAGTGGTAGAGATTCTAACAAGGTTTCCGAAAATATAAAGAACACTGAAATCCGAGTTATAACGAAGAAGTTATGACCAATCGAAAGATCCGCGACAAAACCGGCAAAACACTGTTCAATGTAGAATGTGAATTTTCGATAAAAGGCTTTTTAGCCTTAACAATCTAAATGAAAGTTGTAGAATATGTTAAACCGAGAACTTTCATGAAAAGAACGTAAGAATCTGACTTCGTATGAGGAAGTTATGATTTTTCTAAATTTCGGTTTAGCAGTAGACAGCTAAAAATTCGAAATAAAAATCAATAAATATTTAGCCGACACAAATTAAACGAGAATCGAAGGTCTCGTCAAAAGTAGTACAACGGTAAAAAGACAGACGAAAACGGACGTCGGATGAAGAAGTTATGAATTTTTAACGGATTTTCCTGTCTCGGTCTGTTAAAAATAATAATATTAAAAACAAATTCAAAGTTAGCCGACGAAGTCTAAACGAAAGTCGTAGAGTATAATTTTACCTACGCGTGCATATAAAGAACGTCGAAAACGGAGCTCGTATGCGAAAGTTATGAATTTCGCAAGTTTTGGGCACAAAAATCGAGAAATGTTGAAAACCGGGAAAATTCGCATGGTCACCCTTCGGCCACGTCACCTCGCATGCGAGGCTTCCCCATATCACCACGTGTTCATTGCTGATTGGACCAAAGTTGCTCGTGACACCTCCTGGTTGGACCGAAGTTGCGGTCCACTACGCATCTGACACCCTTTGCACGGAGATGCCACCGAGCTCGGACCCGTGTCCTCTTCAGATTGGACCGAAGGCTCGGCCACTCCTGATCCGACGTGCCACGCCAGGTGTCCGAATCGAAGCCTCCCCCTCGCCACCTGTTCGAGACACGCGTCTCCTCCCCCTTGCTTCGGATCCGAGGCTTCGGCCTATAAATAGGCTTCGGCCTATAAATAGCAGAGGTACACTATTTTCTTTGGAACCACCTCATACTCTTCTGCATCACTTTCGCATTCACCAATGTAACCCTCGATACTCTCAGGTATTACCACGGAGGTTTATGGTTACACAACTTCTGTGTTTATGATCTTCAATTCATTATCACCATGAATTAGGTGAAACCCAAAATCCAACACACTTATATGAATTGACAGTGAACAATATACATGTTCTAGACTTTTCACCAACAAATTAACGAAACTCCACTTTCGTGGTCTGTACCAAGAAATCTCTTTTTCTTTTGTGAGGTCTTAATGAAATGTTCTAGACCTAAGACGTTTCTACCCAATAGATCCAGTTTTTATTTTTCTTGAGATTTCTATGTGAATCCTTGTTACTTAAAATAATTCCAAAGCTTACTTGTTCAATTGACTACACTGCTCAAACAAGTACTTCATTCGAACTTTCGGACTTATATCAAGTTTTGAGGTTTCGTTGGAGATAGAACCACCCAATAAAGCTTTTTAAAAGATGCCTTTCACAGTTTCTTAATAAACATATGATCGTAGTTCAACGGGAAACCACACAGACACTTCTTAGTCTATCTTGACTTCGAAGGAAGAGATTGTTGCCCGTGATCTTTGTGTCTTATACAAGATATCACTAAAATCTCACATATATGTTTTGCTTTATTTCTCTATCTTTGGCACACTCACACACGAAGATCCTTTTGATTTTCCAAAAGTCTGGTTCGTGGCACTTACATTAATTTTCAGTTTCGCAGTTCAACTGGGGTTTACTTAAAAGCAAAAGTTCGTATCTGTCTTAATTGCGAAAGGTGGTATATAAGTCAACTGTGAAAGGGGGTAATTGAAGCAGCAATCCTAATGGATAAGATTTCAAATAGGCGCGTGAAATTTGAAACGACACCTGATTTTCCGCCGCCTGACACCTTTTTATGCCGTAACAGTTGTCACATCACGTCTTTTTAGGCGATGTTTCAGAGGATAAAATGCAACCGTCAAACTATTTTCTCTCTCCTGGTTAATGTTATAAAGGGTTTTTCGATGATTCATCATTCCTCACCATTGTCAACAGATTTCAAAAACCCTCATGCGATTTTTCTCTCTACTATTCATCATCTTCTCCAACAAGCTCCATAGCCGCCTCTTCAGAAACCCCTTCTGTTCAAGATCAATCAGCACAGTCGTCAATTCTTGCCATCAAGACAAATTAAAACTTTATTCTCGATCTCGATCCTCTCAAGTACGACAACTTTCTTCTACCCATTGTCGAGTGCTTGAAATATTATCCTATGGTCAATGTTTTGACCACATCGGAGATTCTTCCGATGTCTCTCTTATCCAAAGCCTACTCGTCTGCTAGCTACATCAAGGAGGAACAAAGAATCACCTTTGAAATTCACAACAGGAAAACCTCAATTACCAAGTCCCGATTCTGCACCTTACTAGGGCTTGCTTATCATGATGATTTGGTTGACCCTGAATCTATCTCCATCGCAGTCATCATGGAGTTGTTTTACCAAATAGGGTACAAAGTGTAACACCAGTCAAATTTAGGTCAAAAATAAATTGATCAATAATCGTGATTGGGATGACCAAAGTGGTAGAGATTCTAACAAGGTTTCCGAAAATATAAAGAACACTGAAATCCGAGTTATAACGAAGAAGTTATGACCAATCGAAAGATCCGCGACAAAACCGGCAAAACACTGTTCAATGTAGAATGTGAATTTTCGATAAAAGGCTTTTTAGCCTTAACAATCTAAATGAAAGTTGTAGAATATGTTAAACCGAGAACTTTCATGAAAAGAACGTAAGAATCTGACTTCGTATGAGGAAGTTATGATTTTTCTAAATTTCGGTTTAGCAGTAGACAGCTAAAAATTCGAAATAAAAATCAATAAATATTTAGCCGACACAAATTAAAGGAGAATCGAAGGTCTCGTCAAAAGTAGTACAACGGTAAAAAGACAGACGAAAACGGACGTCGGATGAAGAAGTTATGAATTTTTAACGGATTTTCCTGTCTCGGTCTGTTAAAAATAATAATATTAAAAACAAATTCAAAGTTAGCCGACGAAGTCTAAACGAAAGTCGTAGAGTATAATTTTACCTACGCGTGCATATAAAGAACGTCGAAAACGGAGCTCGTATGCGAAAGTTATGAATTTCGCAAGTTTTGGGCACAAAAATCGAGAAATGTTGAAAACCGGGAAAATTCGCATGGTCACCCTTCGGCCACGTCACCTCGCATGCGAGGCTTCCCCATATCACCACATGTTCATTGCTGATTGGACCAAAGTTGCTCGTGACACCTCCTGGTTGGACCGAAGTTGCGGTCCACTACGCATCTGACACCCTTTGCACGGAGATGCCACCGAGCTCGGACCCGTGTCCTCTTCAGATTGGACCGAAGGCTCGGCCACTCCTGATTCGACGTGCCACGCCAGGTGTCCGAATCGAAGCCTCCCCCTCGCCACCTGTTCGAGACACGCGTCTCCTCCCCCTTGCTTCGGATCCGAGGCTTCGGCCTATAAATAGCCTGCGAGACTCTCCGGTTTTTTCACCATTTTTACACCATTTTTGATCCTCTTTCACATCTCTCACCTCCCCAAACTTCCTTACAACCCCCAAGGCCCCGGTATCATATTTAAAACCCGAAGCAAGCCCCGGAGCCCCGAAATTATCGAGAAGCTAACCTCTTTCCATTCGAAGTGCTGCCCGCGTAAAGCCCGGTTTTTTAATCAAAAACTCACGATTTCTTCGAGAAAGATCATTTATAGAAACGAAACGCTGCCAAAATCACCACTTATCAAGTGAGTTCATACCTGTGACAACTGTCAATTCAGGTCATTCTCGGACTCATGCATCTTTATAAAAACCATTCATGCATAACATGCCATGGCCTAGTAGTATAAATTAGGTCAAAATCTTGCATAAACTAGGATCCAACTAAGATCTAGGACTAATATACTTGACTCTTACGATTCTAGTAAGTTGCTTAACTACAATAGGAAATGCCAATACCATAATTAGAATGAAACTTCAAACTTTGTTACAATTTAAAAAGGGTATAAAACCCTAAAAATAAATTAAAATATTCTAATTTCATTCCAATATGATGGTGAATATCAAACAAAGTTCCAAAAGCCCTAAAGAGCCCAAAAATCCAAATTTATAAACTTTAAATCTTAAAAACTTTATAAAATTTTCTATAAACTTCCTAATATAAAATTTTTATTAATCAAATTATAGATTATAATCAATGACATAAAAATTTAATTATCAAACATTAATCATAATTTATTAGTTAAAAACAAAGATTTTTAAATAAATCAAGAATTACATAAAGATACATTTTATAAAAATTTAGGTTTTATAAAAATTGAAGGGAGAATTATATAATTTGAATTTTAGGAGAGAGGGAGCCTCTCTCACTCATAAAATTCGTGCATCCTCTCCCCCATGCCCTCTCTCTTCCCAAAACTTCAATCATTAAAACGCAATCCCCACTCTTCCACTTCTCTCTTCACTCTCTCTCACACTCCACCCTTTCAACTCTCAAACTCTCCTCCTCTCTCTCCAAACCCACGAAAATCATCAGCCAAGAACACCTCTCCACACTCAAATCTTCATCTTCTAAGGTTGTTCTTCAAGGTATTCACGAAAATCCTTCATTTTCCCTTACTTTTCTTTCTTGTTTTTAAAGAGTTTTCTTGTATTTCTCTTCCTTCTACACCATTCTTTATGAACATTCATGAACATGTTCATGAATGTCGAGTTTGATGATGATGGTGGTAGGGTTTCACCCAAGAACAACATGCATGTTGTTTAATGGTGAAATCCAAGGACCAAAACCTATGTCAAACACTAAAGTTCGGATTTTTACAAGTTTTAAAGGTTTATACACCTTATGCATTCAAGTATTTCCTTTAAAAACATCACTATGACAAACATATGTCCATGCATGGTCTTCAAACCGTGATGCATGTGATGAACACCAAGCTAAAGAGCTTGGTGATCAAAGTACATTGTTAATAGTGCATGTAAATGATTTTGTCTATAAAAATATCTAAAAGTTCTTTTCTGTTCAAATCAAATTTTTTCCAGATTCCCATTAAGGTAATATGAACATCTGGAAAATGTCAAGAGTTTTTATCATTTCCTTCATTTATTAAAATTGTTACAAGAAAACAAGGGCATAAATCACATAAAATACTTCCAGAGGTCTATAAATCCGGAATAAATTCGTGGATGACCCCTATGGTGAATAATGACCTCTCATTAAGTTTCATCGATTTATGTTTCTATTTAGTATGACTTTTGATTTTCCTTTTGTTTGGTTCCAATAAATCTCAAAACCACTTTAGAAAGTGTGAAAATTGTATCTAACAATTTTCGCAGCTCTTACCTGTGGTGGGAGACTTAGAAAAATAATTTCAGAATTTTTCATCATGCCTTCCTATTTTTCCCAATTTTTGGTAATTATAATGGCCTAAAAATAGGAAAAATAGTTCTGATTATCCAAAATTCATGAAAATTTACCAGAACATCATGTTGTACATTAGGAGGTTACATAAAACTTTTGATGATTTTTCTCTACTGTATACTATTTTTCTCCTATTTGCTAAGGTTAAATACACTTAAATACACATAAATACCCAAAACCGGATTATACAACATGAAAACCACTTTTTGTATTTTTCCCAGATTACTTACACTGTAAATGATGTTACAAAAGTTTTTGGTAATTTATTTTAACTGTTTATTATTTATTCTTCAGTTAATGATTATTTAAGGGGATAAAACAAGGAAAAATAGAAATACCCACTGAAAAATATCTTTTATATTTTTCCCAGCCTAGTTATGTATAATAACAGTTAAATAAAAAGTTTGGGTAATTTTGGAAACTGTTTTCTATTTATTTCAATTTTTATTGGAATAAATGCTCAAAAATCATAAAATATAATTAAACAGCTTGAAAATCCATTTTTATATTTTTCCCAGCTTAGTAATGTGTAATAACAGTAAAATAAAAAGTTTGAGAATTTTTTATCCTTTGAATGCTATTTTTCGTGAATTTATGTTGTTATGAAGGCTTAAAAATTTGGAAAATAGTTAACCATATCAAAAATTCAAGGAAAATTTTTCTGGAAAACCTCTTTTGTATTTAGAATGAAAAATACGAGGTTTGACAATTTTTGGAAACTATTTGATAATATTTTACATTTTTAGGAATTTAAAACACCTTTAAATGTGTTGAAACACCCTTAAATTTATATTACTAAATCTGGAAAATTAATATCCCAAAGTTGTATTTATCGCATGACTTGTAGAATTTCATCATTTCAGAAAAAGTGTAACCAATTATTATAAAATCCAATATTAGAACATAAATTGGCATTTCACTATATGTAGAGTTTAGTATATTAGCATTAGATTTCGACATGGAAACTCACTAGTGTGTGTTTGATGTCGTAGGATCCCGGCATTAAGACGTTGGTGTATTCCAAGGCATCACTTGTACCTACTCAAAACATTGTGAGTATTCACCACTCCCCTATTTTCAGTTTTTATGTTTTGGGGTGGAAAAGCATGTCCCGAAAAACTATTATTTGCATGTTGTATTTAAATCGATTTATATCAAACATGATTGCTATTGTATTGCTATGTCTCTCTATGTATGTCTATGCAACACGGAACATGAGAACTTATCGTACTAAGGCCCTTCCCTTATCTCTAACCATTAACTCTTTGAGCCAATGGTCATTATTGATAGCGCTATTAGGAATTGACAACTCCTCACTCGCCCTATTGCTGGAGTGCATGATACTATATTCATCTATGGAACGATAAGCATAGATCTTGATAGGGCTTCAGTCATAGGTTTGGTTGAGACTTATTGTTTGCTCATACACATACAAACTCGTTTCTCGTTATAGCAATAAACTTGTTATCAATAATGGCAATCAACTTTGTTTCTCATTAAAGCAATGTACTTGTATTTATGAAAAGCCTTATTCCAAATCTTGATTTTATAAACTTGTGAACTCACCAACTATTTTCATAGTTGACGTTCGTTTTACATGCTTTTTCAGGAAATAATTAGTAAGTAGATATAAAGATTCATCATCATAGAGCATGCTGCATCGTGTAGAAGTTATTTTATGAAGTTATATATTTTGAACAATGTCATTTTGGAAAACTTGTACTTTGTTTTGTTTAAGCTATGGGTTGTAAACTTTTAAATATTGCTATGGTGATGTATCTTTATCTTTTGCAATGAAACCTTTGTTGCTGTCATACCTTGCATTTCCGCTTTAGCGAGGTGTGACAGAAGTGGTATCAGAGCTAAAGTTATAGAGAACATCAGTTTTCCTTTAAGAAAACACAACCTATAACCAAAACTTATAAAAATTCTTTTTACATCAAACATATTACTAATATAATTAGGTCGGGAATTGTATCGTTGGACCTCAATTAAACATAGCCTGATCACCTATGTTTAATTAAGGAAAGATTTATACAAAGCTTGAGCTAATTATAATGGGAATATGTTCAACAAAATTTTTGAGAAAACTTTATTTCAAAAAAAAAAAATTTCAAAAAGGTTAATTTTGGTGTGTGTAAGCATTGCATATTATAGGCATGCATTGTCATTTATTTCATATCTCATTGAATCTATGTCTCAGTCCACTATGTCGACATCGTCATCTTCTCACGCTACCGCCTCAGCTGATGAGTCCGGCTACGTCACTGTTATCCCTCGACGTAATCCCCCCGCCTCGGTGGAGGAAGACCCCTCGGAAGACACAGAAGATACAGGAAACTCGGTGGAGATCAGCAATGACAACGCCCCGAGTCAGCGACGCGAGGCATCGCCTACATCGGTGATGCCACAGCCACCACTTTATGGGCTTCGCATTCGGAGGACGGCGAGGAAGAGTGTTCCCATTCCAGGAAGGATAGCCACCAGCACAGCAGGACTTGGCACGGCAGGACCTAGCAGGGTAGGACCTAGCATTGCAGGACCGAGAGCACCCCCACCACAGCGAGTCATAGGGATACCTGTCAGGCAGCCAGGTATGACCCCGGAGGAGTCCTGGAGGATGCATTCAATGGCAGCGGACCTACGTCATAGCCTCGCTATGATAGCTGGGCATCAGGAGGTATTGAATGAAGTGATGACAGGGATGGAAATCCTATTTCAACATTCGATGGAGGCTACTGACACTGCTAGTGCTGCTAGACGAGAGGCAGGTCATGCGATGACGACATATTATGTGCTTGGAGGGCTATTACTGATTGTGGTGTTGATGTTTCTTGTTGGGATAGCGATTAGTATTTGGTTCTGATTTCAGTATTTTATTTTATTTTGTCATGAAACGAAAACCCATGTTGGGTGTCTTTTGGGGAAAAACATTTAAAATTTTATTTGGGGAATTGATGTATTGTTTTGGTTTTAAGACTATTTCAAATGGTGATGAAGAAGTTTATTTTATGTTTAAAAACTTTTACTATGAGGTCAAACCCTAGAATTTACTTAGTCAAAGGTCGAATAAAAAGATTTTTCTTTTCTTTCTTTTTTCAAATCTATATGCCTAGTATTAATGCAAACCATTAATTTGACAACACTTACGGTTTTCAAAATAGTAGTGAACTAAATATTATACATTATTTTATGTATTTATACGTATTTCTACTCTTGTGTCTTAGAACCAATGGTCATTAACTCTTTGAGCCAATGGTCATTATGGATAACGCTATTAGGAATTGACAACTCCTCACTCACCCTATTGCTGGAGTGCATGATACCATATTCATCTATGGAACGATAAGCATAGATCTTGATAGGGCTTCAGGCATAGGTTTGGTTGAGACTCATTGTTTGCTCATACACATACAAACTCGTTTCTCGTTATAGCAATAAACTTGTTATCAATAATGGCAATCAACTTTGTTTCTCATTAAAGCAATGTACTTGTATTTATGAAAAGCCTTATTCCAAATCTTGATTTTATAAACTTGTAAACTCACCAACTATTTTCATAGTTGACGCTCGTTTTACATGCTTTTTCAGGAAATAATTAGTAAGTGGATATAAAGATTCATCATCATAGAGCATGCTGCATCGTGTAGAAATTATTTTATGAAGTTATATATTTTGAACAATGTCATTTTGGAAAACTTGTACTTTGTTTTGTTTAAACTATGGGTTGTAAACTTTTAAATATTGCTATGGTGATGTATCTTTATCTTTTGCAATGAAACCTTTGTCGCTGTCATACCTTGCGTTTCCGCTTTAGCGGGGTGTGACAATACCCCTATAATCTACCTTTTTAATGGTTTTTAAATGCTTTTTAGGGGGGGAATACAAGTTGAACACAATATAAATTGTGTTAATAATTGTATGTGATATTAATCACACAAAGGATTTCCTTATGCTTTTAAGGATTTCCAAATACTTCCAAAATGACTTAAAGCCATGTTAAATCTTTAAAGTCATGGGAACTCTTTTAATACTGTTAAATTCTTTGAAAAAGGTTTTATAAACTATTTCAAATTATAATTGCCGAAATCATGTTTATATATGGATAAATATATAAATAAGATTTGAAGGGCTTAGGACTAATGAATTATCTTATTTCCTTTTCCTTGTTTGGATGTGGAATTAAGGTGGTGTTATTTGTCCGAAGGTCGTTCCCTTCTTAATTGTATATATATATTATACATATATGAATATAAAAGGTTACTTCATTCGGTATCATTACCTTTGTATCATGCTGAGCAAAGGTGTTCATCCATGAGAAATCATGCTAATCAGATAGAATATATAAATTATAATAGGTATAATTTATGATTCAAAACAAAATATACAAGTATGATTCACGATTGTATACTTTTTATTCCAAAGAAATTACTAACAATTCATTTATCTATATCATGATATGTATAATACTTTTAGTATATGGATAATATATTAAAGAAGTAATAATACATCATACCGGGTTTGCATTAACAAGGGTACAAATACAACGTACCAGGGTTAGCAATCACGAGGTAATAATACATCATACCGGGTTTGCATTCAAAAGGGTACAAATACAACGTACCAGGGTTAGCAATCACGGGGTAATAATACATCATACCGGGTTTGCATTAACAAGGGTACAAACGTACCAGGGTTAGCAATCACAGGGTAATAATACATCGTAATCTCGTTGAAACAATAAATTTGTGAGACTCTTCATGGTGTACCTAACGTATTAACCAGAATCTCTTGGAAGGAGAGCGTGAATTTGTGTATAGATCTATACAGGACTGACAATCCCGCACCTTCACTGTTCGCAACAGTTTGGCCGGCAGGCCTAGGGTGACAATTGTCATATCGTTTCCGACGCCTAAAGAACGTCGCATCAGGCACATAAGTCATATTAGTATGGTTAATAGAACTCACATGGATAAAACAACGAGTAAATTACTTAGTAATATACTTCTCTTAAAACAGTAAGAAAAGATAATTACATCCGATCTATTTTACTGAACAAATATACCTTCTGTTAGTTTTTACTTATAGTAAAAACTACGTATCATGAAATCAAGTATGACAAATATACTTGTACTTTTGGTTTTGGAACGTTTAAAACCACAAATCAGTATTATGGATAATATAATATTTTCCAGGATTAATACCAATGTTTTACTGTAGAACGGATATAACTAAGAATACTTTTACAAATTAAAAGGTTTATGGGATTAAACTACTTTTACAAATGGAACGGTTTTATGGGGATTTAAAACTACTATTCAGAAACGGTTTTATGGGGATTTAAAACTACTATTCAGAAACGGTTTTATGGGGATTTAAAACTACTTATCAGATGGAACTTAGTCATTCACTCTCTTTAAACTAGTATAACATAAAGGACCTTTAGTGGTTAATTCTATAATTCCTTAGTTTTTACATCAGAGTTATACATAAGTAATATCCGATTGACAGTGAAATGTGACTTCCGCCTTACTTCATGTTCCTTATTTGGTTGTAGGCTTAGGGCAGATGCACCCATTTAACTGTCCATTCGATATTAGGTTATATATAACTAGTATAAACTAAGTAATTGCAGAGGGAAGTATTGAGGTTATCAGTTTATCACCTCAGGAAATATAGGATTTTCTGGAGGAACCAGCGAAGTTTTCCAAGAACTTAGAGTATACTTTATAGAACTAAAATACTTATGAACTCACCAGCTTAAATGTTGATCTACGCTTTCAAAATAACTTGTATTCTCAGGAATCCATTAGACAGGTATACTCCCGAAGCTTTTGAGAAGACTACCTAGTACCGTACTGCGACTCTTGTCTTCTACTGTATCTACTTTGGTGTTTGAATATGTAATGTTAAACACTTATGTAAAACTTATACTGATTAATGCAATGGTTGTTTGTACTTTAATTACTATATTGCATGTGTTGTGATACTTACATGAAGTCCTCCGCCCCCGAACGTTTCCGCCGTTCTGGTTTGGGGGTGTGACCAAAGAAACCCTAACTACCATCTCAAAATTCAGGAAACCCAATCTGCCACCTCAATAGAATGGGATTTTTACCCTGCTATTCAAAAGTTTTTCTGAGCGGGTGCCAGTAAGTTATTCATGACCATCATTTATGGGATCGACACGGGAGTCAACATTGATTTTGGGGATGTTCTTTGGGCTCAATTGGTCCAAAGTACCCATTCTACAACCCGACACGGTGAAATTTCATGTGCTCGCTTATGGACAATCATTGTTCAAAGGGAAATCGAGAAGCTCAGATGGATGAGCACCAAAGAATAATTTGCGAGGCTGAAGCGAAAGAAAGAGCTGAACGCGAAGCTCAGGTCACGCTGGAGAGCCAAAAGCTTTTATTTCCAGTGTGGACTCTGAAGGGAGTTCAAAGTGACGTTGTAGATATGCCAAGTCAATATTGGCTGGAACTGGTTGTGTCATTCGATCTTCAGAATACACAAGATTCGCAGCTGGACCTGCCAATTACTCCGAACGCCTTCAGGTTTCACAGCTTTGTGAAAGTAGCGAATGTCCTATCTACAGATAGCGGCGCAGATCATTTACTCTTCTCGTTCTACCTCAAGCATATGAAGCCACAATACGAAACGTGGAGTGCTAGCAAGATTACTGGTGTGAAGGTCACTGGTCCAATCGAAACTGACAGCTTCCCCAATGCGAAGTTCAAGGTTGCGAGAGGCTCATCCAGTCAGATTCACGAGTTCACTCTCGCTGATCTTGTGACAACCCGAATCTTTACCCGTTAATGTTAACCCGATTCCGTTAATAAAACTTGAATTTTATTGAGTTCCGTCAAATTCCTTTGGGTTTGGAAAATCATTTAGTTATATAATTAAGTTCTATTTAACAGTCAGAACCAAAATCACGCAAAAAAACCCGAGTTTCCTTTGAAGAATCAATAGTTTTCGGCCTAAGAGGTGTTCACGGCCGTAAACCCATTTACGGCCAGTGCCAAGTGACCCCCACCACCGACCATAACCCCAGCCTATATATACGGGACCCCCACCTTCATTTGAACTTTCTTAGCCGGAAACTCTCTCACTCTCTCTCTCTCTACCTCTCGACCGTAAACATCAAAACATCCTCTATTCTTCCGAAAATCATCAAGAAGCACCTTTGGAAGTTGTTTTGGAGCAGCTAAAACACGTTTTTCATCAAATCCAACATCATTGTTCTTGAGTTTACGGCCGTACACCCTTCAAATCTTCAAATCTTCAAAGGCCGCAAACTGTTTACGGCCGTAAACCCTTCAAACCTTCATAGAATCTTCAAAGGTCATAAACCCTTCAAAGTGTTGTTCACGGCCGAGAACAGTTCACGGCCGGATACTCTTCATGGCCGCAAACTTCTTCACACCGTGAACCTTGGCCGCAAACCCGCTTTTCCGAATCAATCGAGTCCCGGTAACATTCCTAAACTGAAAGCAAATGTTTTCCCAATGCTATAAACAATGGTTTCGCTAATAAAATACATAGATGCATTAATTGTATTAGGATTCCGTTAAGTGCCGCGTACATCAACTCGAGGGTCTTCACTCCCAGTTCTCGCTGTCCGACTATTCACACGACTAACTGTGAGTTCATACCCCTATGCTTTTATGATTTTAAATGTTTTAAGGGGGGAGAGTACAAGCCAAACACAATTGATTTTGTGCATTTATACAAAAGGATTTCAACACATTTAAAACTGATGCAATTGATACAATCTCACAGTTTCCACATGTTTTATAACATCTTTAGATATTTTATCCCTTTTGTAACATGCCGAGCATAAGGGACTTTTTCAATCTACAGTCGAAATTGCATAGTTTTCAGATCAATACGTAAACCAAGTACACATCATACATGCAAACTATAATAGGTATAGTTTGGGCCTTCAATACACAGTTTTACGAATTCAGAGCTTTACATGGCAAAACATATAAACTATGACAGATTTAGTTTATGATATACAATACTACAAGAATACAACATTTAATGATTATTTAAGTATAATTATTAACTTATAAAGTATACACACGAGTTTAAATACAGCAGATCAATACAGAACTACACGTAAACTAGTTAATACAGGATTGTGAGACAACACTTCAATTGTACCTTTGCGGGTACAGGTTAAATCCTATCATAGTATAACCAGAGTCTCCTGGAGGGAGAGCATGAGATTTCTGAATAGATCTATTCGGGACTGACAATCCCACACCTGAACTACTAGCTACAGTTAGGCAGCCATGCCTGGGGTGACAAATGTCGTTTATCCGACACTTGAAGAACATCGTAAAGGTCACTAGGTCATATCAAGCATGGTTATACGAATCACAATAGTATAAACTAACCTTATTGTTTACGGGATTTCATTCTTCTTTAGTTTTATTTTATTAATAAAACTAGTTCAAAATACAACTGGAGGATTCCAAGGATTTCAACTCATAGCTTTAACTTAAGTAATGATACTACTATACATACTGGTGGTAACCAGGGTTTTCAAACAGAAGATCTTATACATTACTGGTGATAGTCAAGGTTTTCTTACAAAGGGTTTTCATTCAAAACAATGTTATACAATACAGTCAGTGGTAACCAGAAGTACAAACTAATACATCATACACTACTACAGGCATAGAAATAAATACATATGTTAGAAAATATTGGATTTTCTTGGGAAGCATAAAAACATTTTACAGATTCAACGATAGGATTTTCACTACAAAAACATTCTTATGAACTCACCAGCTTTATGCTGATACTCTTTCAAAACTGCTTGTATTCTCAGGAAATCAGTAGACTGGTACCTCGCATCGATTTTTGAGAAGACGGAGCGTATAGAGTCACGTCTTTTACTTTTGTTTATGCTTTTGATGTATAAAAACATGAATCAAACAGATGTAAAAACCTTTTTATATATATTCAATGTAGTGGTTGTGTTTACTTGATTACTATGATGCAATTGTTGTGATACTACTAATGACGTCATCCACCCCCGAACGTTTCAGCCGTTCAGGTTTGGGGGTGTGACAGATTGGTATCAGAGCTCTTGTTTATAGTGAACTAAGTATACCGAACCTTACATGGTATACAACTATAAACACAGAAGGGGCCGAAGTGCTCTGAAAGTAAAAGTATACTTTAAAAATACGAGTATTTTTACAAGAAGTATACAAGTATACATATGTACAAGAAGCCAACATAGTAAGAACTACATAAAAGTATTTAGGGCGAGTTGGACACTACGTTTAAACCTGGGCAGTTATGTAGTGATATGTGGGGCCAATATAACCTGATCAACTACATTTGTCCGAGATATGACCAACATGTGTTTGGGAGTGACTGTGGTGTCGCGACAAGTCTAAAACTCGCCAAATCCTATACTAATGAAAACACATAGTTAAAATACGATAGGAGTATTTTACGGTACTATATCACTATGCAGAGTCATCACTATTAATACAAATCCTTATAACAAAAGACCTACAGTTCCTTGTTAATGTTAGTAGTTATCATTATAGGTCTTTATTATCGTTGTAGAATTAAGATATATCTTGCTCAAAAATATTCGATTCATGATCATATAGGAGGCCTATCGTCATTTTTTCCCTTGTATACTTTAGAGAAAGATGCCTCCCAGGAAGAGACCCAACAAACAGAACAACGATCCTCCGCCGCCAGCACCTCCTCAGTTCGATCCCGCCATGTTCCAGGCAGCAGTTACAGCCGTTGTGGCTGCTGTGATGGCGCAAATGAATTCTGCCGGCTCTAGCGGATGAGGAAGTGGTACCCATTCCCAGAATCTTAACGGCAATCAGGGACACCAGAAGGAGTGTTCCTATAAAGACTTCATGAATGCCAAGACTAAGTCTTTCGACGGTAATGGAGGAGTCATTGCCTTAACCCGATGGTTCGAGAAGATCGAATCCATTTTCGAGATTGGCGCATGTTCTGAGGCAAACAAGGTGAATTATGCCGCTTGCACCTTCACTGACATAGCATTGACTTGGTGGAATAGCCGGGTCAAATCCCTAACCCTTCCAGTAGCTAATGCCATGGGTTGGGAGAGTTTAAACGAACTTATGATTGTTGAGTACTGCCCGAGGGGCGAGATGCAGAAATTGGAGCACGAGCTCTGGAACCTGAAGATGAAGGGTTCCGATATTGCCGCTTACACAGCTAGATTATGTGATTTGACTCTTCTATGTCCGAGAATGGTCACCCCGGAAAGCAAGAAGATAGAAAGGTACATTTGGGGATTGACGCCCCCAACTCAAGGAAATGTCTTGGCTACTAAGCCTTCCACTTTTGACAGCGCCAAGTTCCTGGCGTAAACCCTGATAGATCACGGGGTTGATCTTGATGAAGTGGCAGTCGCTTCCGAACCACCAAAGGCGAGTGGTGGGAAAAAGAAGTTTTGGAACAAGCGAAAGGGCCAGTCTTCGCAGGAGCCCTCCAAGAAACAACAAGTAGTGGCAGTTCATGCTGCTACCACTCCTACCGCTGTTCCTGCAGCTCAAGCACCTGCCAGTAGATATGCTGGTACTCTTCCAAGGTGCGACAAATGAAACTTTCATCATCACGGACCCTGCCGTGATTTGCAATGCAACAGCTGTGGCAAGAAGGGGCACACAACTCGATTTTGCAAGTCACCAGCCCAACCAACCAATCAGGCTCCTGGAGCGGGCGCTGGTCAAGCCTGTTATGGCTGTGGGGAGATCGGGCACTTCAAGACAAATTGCCCCAACGCGACAACAGCTGGCAACACAGGGAGAGTGCTAACGATGGGCCAAGAGGAGGCAGTTGCTGATCCCACCATTGTTACGAGTACGTTCCTCCTCGATAACTCTTATGCATGCATTAGTTTCGATTCTGGTGCGGAGAGGAGTTTTGTTAGTCATGCATTTAAGCATCTACTCCAGCATAAACCCCAACCTTTAACCGAAACATTTACCGTCGAGATGGCTAACGGAAAGAAAGAGAGCACTAATGTCGTATTCATAGGTTGTACCATTACCTTAAACGACCATTCTTTCTCAATCGACCTTATGCCAGTTTCCATAAAAAGCTTCGATATCATCGTCGTTATGGATTGGTTAAGCTCCAATCGTGCTGATATCCTTTGTTATGAAAAAGCAGTTCGTCTCAATCTACCCTCGGGAGAAGCCCTCATAGTCTACGGTGATAAACTTAGCTCAAACCTTCATATCATTTCATGCATCAAAGCCCAGAAGTATTTGTGGAAGGAGTGCCATTCATTCCTAGCCCATGTTGTTAACGAAAAGCAGAAAGTTAAAGACCTCAAGAGCATCCCAGAAGTCTGCAACTTTCCTGATGTCTTCCCCGAAGATCTTCCCGGAATCCCTCCATGCGCCAAGTCGAGTTCCGTATCGACTTAATTCCTGGAGCTACTCCCATAGCTAAATCCCCATATCGTCTAGCGCCAGCAGAAATGCAATAGTTATCCAGCCAGCTCAGTCTTGTTTGTGAAGAAGAAAGATGGAACCTTTCGGATGTGCATAGATTATCGTGAATTGAACAAGCTAACCATCAAAAACCGTTATCCTTTACCGAGAATCGACGATATCTTCAATCAACTCCAAGGGGCCGGCTACTTCTCAAAAATAGACCTGAGATCAGGGTACCACCAGTTGCGGGTCCATGAGAGTGATGTTCCCAAGACAGCATTCCGAACTCGCTATGGTCACTACAAGTTTGTAGTAATGCCCTTTGGTCTAACCAACGCACCCGCAGTATTCATGGACCTGATGAACCGGGTGTGTCGCCCTTTCCTAGACAAGTTTTTAATAGTGTTCATTGATGATATACTTGTCTACTCTCGGAGTGAGGAAGATCATAGACAACACTTGAGGCTAGTGTTAGAAACACTAAGGGCGGAGAAACTTTATGCAAAGTTTTCAAAGTGCGAATTCTGGATCAGAAAAGTTACTTTCCTTGGTCACGTGGTTAGCGAGGAAGGCATACACGTGGACCCTTCCAAAATCAAAGCGATTGAGAATTGGTCAGCACCGAAGACGCCCACATAAATCCGTCAATTCTTGGGTCTCGCTGGCTATTATCGCAGGTTTATCCAGAACTTCTCCAGAATTGCTAAGCCTTTAACCACCCTGACTCAGAAAGGTGTACCCTTTTGTTGGGGAGAAAAGCAAGACACTGCGTTTCAAACATTGAAGCAGGCCTTCTGCAGCGCACCCATCTTGTCTCTACCTGAAGGGACGGAGGACTTCGTTGTCTACTGTGATGCATCCAATCAGGGCTTAGGCTGTGTGCTCATGCAGAGATGGAAGGTTATTGCCTATGCCTCGAGACTGCTGAAAACACACGAAGTCAATTACACAACTCACGATCTAGAGTTGGGAGCAGTGGTCTTCGCATTAAAGATTTGGAGACATTATCTCTACGGTACCAAGTGTACTGTCTTCACCGACCATAAGAGCCTACAACATATCTTTGATCAGAAGGAGTTGAACATGAGGCAACGACGATGGGTAGAGCTACTCAATGATTATGAGTGCGGGATACGCTATCATCCCAGTAAGGCCAATGTGGTAGCGGATGCCCTCAGCCATAAAGAGTATTCAGGTCGTAGAGTGAAGGCACTGCCAATGACCATCCATTCTCACCTATCCGCTTAAATCAGAGAGGCTCAGCTGAAAGCCTTAAAACTAGAGCACATGTCGGGTGAAGCTTTGAGGGGAATGGAAAAGAACTTAGAGATAAAAGGTGATGGGGTCTACTATTTCATGAACCAGATCTGGACCCCAAAGTTTAGCGGGTATAGAGAGGTTGTCATGAACGAAGCTCACAAAACTAGCTACTCCATTCACCCATGTTCAGATAAGATGTATCTAGATCTCAAACAACTCTATTGGTGGCCGAACATGAAAGCAGAAATCGCTACCTTCGTGGGCAAGTGCCTGGCTTGCGCCAAGGTGAAGGTGGAATATCAAAAGCCCTCAGGTCTACTTCAGCATCCCGAAATACCTGAGTATAAGTGGGAAAGGATTACGATGGATTTCATCACTAAGTTGCCCAAGTCTCCGAGTGGGCACGATGCCATCTGGGTAGTTGTCGATCGATTGACTAAATCCGCCCATTTCCTGCCAATCAAAGAAAACTTCAAGATGGAGAGATTGACACGAATCTACATTCGAGAGATAGTCCGTTTGTATGGTGTGCCTATGTCCATTATCTTCGATCGGGATAGCAGTTTTACCTCGAGATTTTGGCAGTCACTGCAGAAGGCTCTTGGAACTAAACTGGATATAAGCACAACTTACCATCCACAGACCGATGGGCAGAGTGAGAGAACCATTCAAACATTGGAAGACATGTTCAGAGCATGCATCATCGACTTTGGCACGTCGTGGGACACACATTTTCCCTTGGTCGAATTTTCCTACAACAACAGCTACCATACCAGCATCAAGGTTGCGCCGTTCGAAGCCGTCTATGGTCGTAAGAGCAGATCCCCTCTGTGTTGGGCTGAAGTGGGTGACACACATGTAGTTAACGGTCAAGTCCCCGATAGCACTCTCACTGGCCCAGAAATCATCCGAGAAACTACTGAAAAGATCATACAAATCCGGGAACGACTAAAAGCTTCAAGAGATAGACAAAAGAGCTACGCCGATAAGAGACGAAAACCCTTGGAGTTCCAGGTTGGTGACCGTGTTCTATTGAAGGTCTCACCCTGGAAATGCATGATACGCTTCGGAAAGCGTGGAAAGCTGAATCCGAGATACATAGGACCATTCGAGATCCTCGCTAGGATCGGTCCCGTAGCATAAAAACTTCGTCTACCCCGGGAACTTAGCAACATTCATCCCTTCTTCCACGTCTCAAATCTTAAAAAGTGTTTATCCGACGAAACCCTTGTGATCCCTCTTGATGATATTGAAATCAATGCGAACCTTAATTTCGTGGAGGAACCAGTCGAAATCATGGATCGAGAATTCAAAAGAATGAAACAAAGTCGCATACCGATAGTGAAGGTCCGCTGGAATGCCAAGCGAGGAGCTGAGTTCACTTGGGAGCGCGAAGATTTAATGCAACAGAAGTAGCCCCATCTCTTTCCGAGTCCATGATTTGTATCCTATGTTTCAATTTCAGGACAAAATTCCCTCTATCGGGGGGGATGATGTGACAACCCGAATCTTTACCCGTTAATGTTAACCCGATTCCGTTAATAAAACTTGAATTTTATTGAGTTCTGTCAAATTCCTTTGGGTTTGGAAAATTATTTAGTTATATAATTAAGTTTTATATAAGAGTCCAATCCAAAATCACGCAAAAACCCGAGTTTCCTTTGAAGAATCAAAAGTTTTCGGCCTAAGAGGTGTTCACGGCCGTAAACCCATTTACGGCCATAAACCCGTCTACGGCCAGTGCCAGGTGGCCCCCACCACCGACCATACCCCCAGCCTATATATACGGGACCCCCACCTTCATTTGAACTTTCTTAGCCGAAAACTCTCTCGATCTCTCTCTCTACCTCTCGACCATAAACATCAACACACCTTCTATTCTTCCAAAAATCATCAAGAAGCACCTTTAGAAGTCGCTTTGGAGCAGCTAAAACACATTTTTCATCAAATCCAACATCATTGTTCTTGATTTTACGGCCGTACACACTTAAAATCTTCAAATCTTCAAAGGCCGCAAACTGTTTACGGACGTAAACCCTTCAAACCTTCATAGAATCTTCAAAGGTCGTAACCCCTTGGCTGTTCACGGCCGAGAACAGTTCACGGCTGCAAACTCCTTCACACCGTGAACCTTCGCCGCAAACCTGCTTTTCCGAATCAATCGAGTCCCGGTAACATTTAAACTGAAAGCAAGTGTTTTCCTAACGCTATAAACAATGGTTTCGCTAATAAAATACATATATGCATTAATTCTATTAGGATTCCATTAAGTGCCGCGTACATCAACTCGAGGGTCTTCACTCCCAGTTCTCGATGTCCGACTATTCACACGACTAAGTGTGAGTTCATACCCCTATGCTTTTATGATTTTAAATGTTTTCAGGGGGGAGAGTACAAGCCAAACACAACTGATTTTGTGCATTTATACAAAAGGATTTCAACACATTTAAAACTGATGCAATTGATACAATCTCACAGTTTCCACATGTTTTATAAAATCTTTAGATATTTTATCCCTTTTGTAACATGCCGAGCATAAGGGACTTTTTCAATCTACAGTCGAAATTGCATAGTTTTCAGATCAATACGTAAACCAAGTACACATCATACATGCAAACTATAATAGGTATAGTTTGGGCCTTCAATACACAGTTTTACGAATTCAGAGCTTTACATGGCAAAACATATAAACTATGACATATTTAGTTTATGATATACAATACTACAAGAATAAAACATTTAATGATTATTTAATTATAATTTTTAACTTTTAAAGTATACACACGGGTTTTAATACAACAGATCAATACAGAACTACACGTAAACTAGTTAATACAGGATTGTGAGACGACACTTCAATTGTACCTTTCGGGGTACATGTTAAATCCTATCATAGTATAACCAGAGTCTCCTGGAGGGAGAGCGTGAGATTTGTGAATAGATCTATTCGGAACTGACAATCCCACACTTGAACTGCTAGCTACAGTTAGGCAGGCATGCCTGGGGTGACAAATGTCATTTTTCCGACACTTGAAGAACGTCGTAAAGGTCACTAGGTCATATCAAGCATGGTTATACGACTCACAATAGTATAAACTAAACTTATTGTTTACAGGATTTCATTCTTCTTTAGTTTTATTTTATTAATAAAACTAGTTCAAAATACAACTGGAGAATTCCAGGGATTTCAACTCATAGCTTTATTTTAAGTAATGATACTACTATACATACTGGTGGTAACCAGGGTTTTCAAACAGAACATCTTATACATTACTGGTGATAGTCAAGGTTTTCTTACAAAGGGTTTTCATTCAAAACAATGTTATACAATACAGTCGGTGGTAACTAGAAGTACAAACTAATACATCATACACTACTACAGACATAGAAATAAACACATATGTTAGAAAATATTGGATTTTATTGGGAAGCATACAAACATTTTACAGATTCAACGATAGGATTTTAACTACAAAAAAAATACTTATGAACTCACCAGCTTTATGCTGATACTCTTTCAAAGCTACTTGTATTCTTAGGAAATCAGTAGACAGGTACCTCGCATAGATTTTTGAGAAGACGGAGCTTATAGAGTCACATATTTTACTTTTTTTATGCTTTTGATGTATAAAAACATGAATCAAACAGATGTAAAAATCTTTTCATATATTCAATGTAATGGTTGTGTTTACTTGATTACTATGATGCAATTGTAATGGTAAGCAAAATGGATGTGGAAATTGTTGCTGTTTTGCGAAGGAAGCCCAGTGTTCTTGCTAAAGAAGTCCCAGAAGGTTTTGAGAAGATAAAGCGTGGGAAGATACAAAAGGAAGGATGGTATGTGGCTTTTCAGTTGAAAGAATGAAACGATGCAGACTCTCATAAGGCTTGCTTCTTTCTTGTTGATAAACATATGTTCACTACCTCTTGCCTGGAGTATGTTTTGGATATGGTCAACAAGCACATGGGTAACAGCAAAGGCGACAAAAAGTGTTTTTCGGATATGATTCTATAGTATATCCAAGTTCGCAAGGTTCTGATGAGCGTCATTCCGAAAGTTTTTGAAGTGCAGAAGCGAACTCATCCTTGAAGGGCTCCCGCCTCAATTGACGCAAAGGGGGAGATTGTTGGGTATATGTGTTGCGTTATTGTGATTATTTGTTTAGTCCATTTTGTAACCGGGTTGGGCATGTCCACCCGTTAACTATTATTAGGGTTATAGTATTTAAGGTGCATGCATGCACCGTATTTTATAACTTTGGAAATAGTCTTGTAACCCTACACGCCTCTACAGTAGAAATTCTTCATCGAGTTCTTCTGAGGTTGTGGCTTATAATCATTAAGCACATTTTGATCTATTTTCCGTGTTCATATTCTTTACTTGTTTGAATCTATTCGATCTAACTAGGATTCAATCCTAACAGTGAAAGTAGCGGAGATCCCTATGAAGCGAAATTATGGTCAAGAGGTACCCTCGGATGAGTGCCTAGGTGCTTAGTTGTGATTCTGGGGAACCTATAGGTGTGTAGATACACCAAAGGAATAGTGTTCTTGTAACTCAGGGTCTTGGGAGGACAACTTAAGTCAAATACAGATAGGTATGGAAGGTAGTATTAGGCCCGTACTACTAAAAGCACAGGTTCGTACGCGATTCATGAAGAAATGTTGGGGTACTAAGGAACTTGTTGGAGTGTGTGTAGTATTTGTGTAAGATTTAGCCTAGTTTTGATCTTTTTTATGTATTTCAGTATGGATATTACATGAGGTTTAGTCTCTAGCGACTCGGAGAGGCCGGGTACCAGTGATGTGCCGCCGAGGTGGCCGCAAAAATCAGGGAGCTATTCTAGAGATATTTGGGTCTATCAAGACCACAATGATTAAGCTATTTGATGAGCGCTATGCTGTCAATACTGAGGTTGCTGCTGTCACAGCCACTACAACATTTGCTGCAGCTAGGCCGCATGGGGGTGATTAAATGTTGTATCGGGAGTTCAATAATACGAAGCTTCCTGAGTTCGACGGGGTCAAGGACTCGATTGCTTCTATGAGATGGGTCTCTGGTGTGGAGGGATGTTTCTACACTTGTTCATGTCTGGAGAACTTGAAGGTTCCTTTCACACTGAACCTCCTTTGCCTAGGAGCGAAGGACTGGTGGAAGTTCGTGACAACAGATTATTCACCCACGAAGCGATCCACTTTGACTTGGGATCAGTTTACTCAAATGTCCCTTGCTGAATTTGTGTCCGAGGTGGAGAGGGAGCGCTTGGCCTAGGAGTTCCCGTCTCTCAGACAGACGTCCGAGACGGTGACTGAGATCACCAAGATGTTCCATGAGAGGTCCCTTTTTTTTGGTGAGTACGCTTCCTTAGATCAAGAGAGTGTGAGCCAGTATTTGAGCATCCTGAAGAAGGATATTCATGAGTTCGTGGCGAACACCTAACATCGGACATTGGATGAGCTTCAGACCAATGCCAGGAGGAGGGAGATTAAGCTGGATACCAATGTAAGAGAGGTCGAGGCAACGACACATAGGAGAGATAGGAGGCCAGTACAATCGCAACCGATGACTAAGAGGTTCAAACCCATGGATTCTAGGGCTGGAGGACAGAGGGTCCACACTTGTAGGAAGTGCGGCAACGTTCATGAGGGTCCCTATCGGTTAGAAATTACTTATTATATATGTGGCAAGGAGGGGCACATCACGAAGGATTTTCCGAAGGGATTTTGGGTTTGCTTTAACTGCAACTAGATGGGCCACATGAAGGCCGAGTGTCCACAGCTTGCGTCAAGGACAATTCAGGCTCCTGCTCCTGCAACCCTGCACATTACCGATGGTCGCCAGGGGAAAGCCGAGGCCCCGAAGTCCGGTGGGAGAGCTTTTAGCTGACAGTATAAGAGGGAAGGGCGACTCCAGACGTCGTTGCTGGTATGTGTTTCTTTATATTTCTGTCAATTTATTTCATATATGCTTATGATGTTGCTCCTATTAGGTACGTTTCTTGTAAATTTTGTACCTGATTTAGTGTTTTTTGACTTGGATGCGAGTCGGTCCTTTGTGTCATCTTCCTTCTGTCACAGTTTTAGCATTCCACGTGAGGCCTTAGATTGACCGTTGAGCGTCTCTATAGCGGATGAGCATGCTGTCTCAACTACTGATCTCTTCCGGGGTTGTGTATTGGAGATTTTTGGTGTTGTATATCTGATCGATCTTATTCCTATTGTGACGGGGGGATGTTTGTGTTATTGTGGGTATGGATCGGTTGATCCATTTTGGGGCTATGATTGACTATGAGCGATAATTGGTCACAGTTTTAGACCCAAGTGGAGGAGTGCTTGCCATCTACGACGAGGGTACTAGGGTTGACTCAGCATTCTATTCTGCCGTCAGGGCGAGACAGTGTTTGCAACATGGGTGCTTTGGATATCTTATGTGGTTGATACACAGGATGATGGGAAGAAATCGATTCCGATCTTGGATGTTCCAGTATTGTGTGACTTCCTCGATGTTTTTTCTAAGGATTACCTAGTGTGCCTCCCGACAGGCAGGAGGGGTTCCAGATCGACCTGATCCCTGGTGCGGCTCCAATTGCCAAGGTGCCTTATCGCCTTGTGCTACCCGAGATGCAGAGGTTATCCTTTCAGCTTCAGTAGTTGTTAGGCAAGGGATTTATATAGCCGAGCACTTCGCCGTGGGGATCATCGATCCTTTTTTTAAGAAGAAGGATGGTTCACACCGGATGTCTATTTATTACCAGGAGTTGAACAAGCTGGCGGTGAAAAACCGTTATCTGTTGTCGATGATTGATGGTCTCTTCGATCAACTGCATGGAGCATCTTAGTTTTCCAAGATTGATTTGAGGTCTCGGTACCATCAGGTGAGAGTTTGGGAGGAGGATATACCGAAGACGACCTTTCAGACTCGTTATGGAAATTATGAGTTCGTGGTGATGCCTTTCGAGCTCACCAATTGTAACATCCATAAAAATCATGATAAATTTAAACTTTTTAAAACCAACCAATTTCACAAATTGTTTACAATCATAATTTTCAAAACATTTCCAACATCAGAGTCTCCCACAGTCATAAGTCAAAAACATGAGGATGTGTACGTTCACACCTTCGCCTTCCCACGATCATTCAAAGTACCTGAAACATAACCTAAAACTGTAAACCAACACTTAGTGAGTTCCCCCAAAGTACCAACACAATACATACGTATAATACAGACAACATGCATACAGAGCCTTTATCCTGACAGGAACGCCGCACCGGCCTACAGACTATCTGGTACGCTCACAAAACCTTCAACATGAATGGTACGCCTGACCGGTTCTTCAGCCTATCTGGAACGTTCTCCGGGCCTTCGACAGGCCTACTGTCTATCCGGGACGCCCTGGGTCTCTTGGCCTTCAGTCTATAATTGTTCGCCTCAACCCAACCACACATAAACCATGTCGAAATATACACAATAGATAAGCATACATATAACCAGTCAACAGAAAATCAGATAGATCTTACAGATCACTAAGCATAGCATCATCCTATATACCAGGATAGCGATCTAACAGATCGCTACAACACAGAACGTACTATCACATAACAAAATATATAATCCAATCGGCCAGCCTTGGTGCCTTTGACCTGCAAATACAATGAAGAAAACTCACCTCGCAAACTGAACAGAAGCTGATGAGGTCCCGACTCTAAATCCCAACTCTCTAACCGATACCTATTCCCACCAAATGACCAATTTCCATCAAAATCCCAAAATACCCAAAATACCCTCAAGGTCAAACTTGGTCAAAGTCAACTGGTCAAACCAACTAGTTCAACTGAGTCAATCCAACCGATTCAACCCAACCGAGTCGACTCAACCGGATTGACCCAATGCGAGTATGTGGGGTGTACTCTAGAGGTACGCTGGGCATACACAAAGCCTTGTAGCTTGACCACCATTGGGGTGGTTGACCTCTTACGCAGGGAGTACTCCGAGTACACAGGGCGTACTCTCACCAACTTCAAAACTCAATAAGTGCTTAATGGATTAAGCACTTACGTCCATATTTCAGATCCAAGGCTAAAATACACTCTAGAGTCATAAAGTTTCATTTTGAAGACTTCATTTTGACCATAATCTTCCTTGAATCCATCTTCCATTCCAAAAGTCATTTCCTCATCTCCCACTAGTAATATGAGTTTTGACTCGCGTATATCCACCAAGGCTCGAGCGGTATTGAGAAAAGGTCATCCAAGGATAATTGGGATATTTTAATCCTCCTTCATATCTAACACGAAAAATCAATTGGAAAAATAAAATTTCCAAGTGTTACCAAGATGTCCTCAACTATGCCTCGATGATGAGTCACTGAACAATTAGCCATATAAATCGTCATTCTAGTAGCCTTTAAATCTGGAAGAGCGAGCTTCTGATAGAACGAGTAAGGTATCAAATTTATGCTTGCTCCAGAATCGGCTAAAGCGTAAGTCTTCATGTTATTCCCAGATTTGCATGGAAGTGTAAGGCGTCTAGGATCTCCCATCTTCTTTGGTATTTTTCCCAAAATCACCATGGAACTCTGCTCACTAAGGACAACCTTGGAAGTCTACTCTAGTTGTTGGTGAGTGTCGAGAAAGTCTTGCAGAAACTTTGCATATTTGGGAACTTGTGCCAAAGACTCAATAAAAAGAGTATTGATTGGAATACCTTTAACTTGCTTCATAAACTTCATATGCTCTTGCTCCAGTGGGTGAAATTTTGCTCGAGAACGAAACGGTAGCGGAGGACGAAAAGCTTGAGTGCAAGAAATTATTTTTCTTTTCAGGTTGTGCCCACGTCGTGGAGATTCAGTCTCCACATCGTGATGTCGAGGATTCAGCATAAATTTGATCTTCAAGTTTCGACTTATTTTGCTGTGGTTCAGGCTGATTCGGATCTTTTTCTAGGGATTCTAGGAACTCAGAAATAGTATCTTCTCCAGTGTCGATGGCCATGACATGCGGTCGTGGCTTTTTATTGGGAATTTGTGGAGGTAATCGTTCATTAACCAATGTAGTTAACTGACCAAGTTGAGTTTCAATGTTTTGGATCGATGCTTGATGATTTCTAAGTAAAGCATGCTGATCTCTTATTACTGCATCGGTTTCATCATGACATTTTTCCAAAGCCTCCATGAATATAGTTAGCATGGACTCAAAATCTACTTTCTTTTCAGGTTGTGGTTTCTCTTTTTGGTAGAAGCCTCGACCTATTTGCCTAAATTTCTATTCTTTTTTGCGTTTTGTATTCATCGTATGCCAACCATTCCTTCTTCGGTTTCCTCCAATCTTCATCGTAATGATCGCCACTTGAGTAGCATACTTGAGCTTTCTTATTCCCAATTTCATCCAAGTGACAATCTTTTGTAAAATGTGGACCATTTCATTTTTCACAACCTACAGGTATAGCATGTATGGTTTGATCCATCTTTGTCATTCTTCGATCCATATTATTAAGCTTAGCCAAAAAAGTCGCCATGTCCTCAGAAGTGCCACTTCCAATTCCTTTTGCTCCTTCATTTCGAGGATTGTGGTACTCACGTGATTGCTTAGAAAACTGTTCAATTAGCTCCTCAATTAGCTTAAGGTTCACGTCGTGAGTTCAGTAATTCCGAAAAAATCTAATGCTACAAAAAATGAACTTTTTGCAGGATTTACCCCACGAAAAGGGTCAATTAAACTAAAGCAATTAAATCTAAAACTAAATAGCCGTTCCCCGACAACGGCACCAAAAACTTGATGTGTGTAAAAGATATCACCTTATCTAGCTTTAAATTATAACCAACTCCTTATCTATTATTGCACCTATAGATAGTGTACCTAGTTAGTGTATAGCATAGTAAAGTAAGTTGGGATCGAACACAAGGAACATATCTAATTAATTAATCTAATCGCTAAAAATTAACCTAAAACAAGCAAAAGTTAAACCAGAGTCCCAAAATTACAATTTAGCCCTTAGGCTCTCATGGCTTTATTCTTCTATCCCCAGGGACCATAAATGACAATATTGGGATGTTAGAATTCTCCCCCACTTAAACTAGGCTTTGTCCTCGAAGCCTGCTGCGGCGAACCATTCACAATACTGCTCCCGCATCTGGGACTCTGGCTCTCAAGTCTACTCGGATCCCTTCCGATGCTGCCACTGGTTTCCCTACATAGATCAAGTGCTCTCCGACCTAATCATCACCCACTGATACAACCGCCTACTCATCTAATATGCACCTTTGCAGCTGCCAAACGTGAAAAGCGATGCGAATCCAACCAAAACTTTTCAAAAGGTCTATCCTACATGCCACTTTGCCAACCTGACAAGATCCTGATGATCGAAAATATCGGAGACTCAACTTTCCCTCTTCCTGAAGCGAACCCCTTTGTGCTGACAGGATAATGCGTCCTTCAGCTCCCGAAACAACTTACGTGATCAACCAGTTAATAAGTACGAAAACTCATACCTGGCCCAATCAGCCACGTGCTGGAATACCAAGCACGCCTACGACGGGTCCAGTCATCCTTAGGATGGAATACCCTCGTACCACACACATGTTTGGCCCAGTCAACCCTCGGGTTGGAATACCAAACATATCAGGTCCAATCAATCATAGGGCCCGCTTATCCTCAGGATGGAATACCCTAGATTGGAATACCTCTATGAACATGACTCGGGTCTACTCATAACTTGGTATCAAAGGATCTATCCTTGCGTCTCATCAACAATCCTTTATTTCACCACAACCGAGTACAACTCCCCCGAATCTCAATAATACATCCCTTCCGAACGTGCTCCTACAAGATACATAACCATCACAATCTCTATGCCCGCAGCCTATGACTGGAATACCCTTACATGGTCCTCATCATAGGTCTGGATTGCTTCTGAGCCCACAGCATGAGTCTGGTATGCCCTCTCCGGCCGTCAACTCATGACTGGATTACTCCCGATGACCTTCGGAGGCTCTGCTCTACCCTGACCCAACACTCCGTCCTGGAGATACTCACCTCCTCCATTGCCCAAGAGAGTCTAATCCATGTCCTTTACAACACTGACATGTGACACAGTACTGAAACATCACCCTACACCATCCACTTATAGAACAAGTTGCTACCCCCGAGTTTCCAAGCTCTCCTTCATAACCACTAACAGCTCCTAAGAGCATTCTAAAGGTGATAACTAGAAAGCGCATAACGTATACTCAGTGCCCGATCATATAACCCATACTAAGTCTTCAGCATGTATGGACCGCCTCAACCCAACCACTCTGTAAACCATCATCCGAACCGCAACAGACAACATCTTCCATAGTTAATGCCCCATCCGAGAATTCTCGATTCTCCCCCACTTAGAGTACTAACTACTACCCACAGGTGGCGAAGCTGATACGCGACTTAACCGAGTATTACCATTTTAATTTTAGAGGGGTTAACCCACGCAACGCAATCCTACCGATACGACGTAGCGAACTTCAAGAGAATTCGAATTCCCACTGATGACCTTTGAATTTCCGAATACACTACTCGTCATAGGCTGGCGATCTCTACCCTAACTCCTTAACATCGAATGCATCTTCAGATCCTAACCATCTATAATCCCTTGACAATAAATTCTCCCTAACCTCTCCTATGTCCTAATAAATTATGCATAAAGGAAATGAAAGCTCATAATACAATCATAAACAAATGGATAGGATAAAAGACATACCGGTCGCCACATCAGGTACTACTCTGGCCTCCTCGGCTGTCAATTGGAAGGCGTGTCCTTGAGCCTTCGGAGGCTCTGCTATACCCTGACGCCCGCCAGTAATCCTCAGGGTGGCTGGCGCTGGAGCCTGCACCGGCCTGGCAGCTAGTAGGGGACACTGGGCCTTCATATGGCCCACCAGCTCACAATGGTAACAAATCCTGACACCATCCCCTGGAGTCTGCTTCCTACAATCCTTTGCCATGTGACCCTCCTTGCCACACTTGTGGCATCCTGAAGAATATCGGCGAACCCCATCATGTACCTTGCCGCACTTTCCACAAGTACGACCCTCTGACTCCCCTGTCTGTAATCAGCGGCCCTAAACCATTTCGGTGCAGGCTGTGACTGCGTCGGGGCCTGTCTCTTCTCTCTCAGCTGAAGCTCAATCACCAACTCTCGCCGCCTGGCGGCCTCCTGCAGCTCTAGCAAGGTATCACATCTCTGCGTGGACACGAACTGTCTGATGTCTGTCTTGAGCATGCTCAGATATCGGGTCATCTGAGCCTGCTCCGAAGCAAACTCAGGGCAAAACATCGCCCTCTCAGTAAACTTGCGGGTGATCTCCGTCATCGACTCTGCATCCTGTCGCAGATCCAAGAACTCATGTGCTAGCCTCTCCCGATAAACCCGCGGGATGTAACGGGTACGGAAAATATCCCGAAATCGATACCAAGTAACCGCAGCACACTGCTCGTCCGAATATGATCCAATAATCAACCTCCACCAATCCTTTGCTCCAGACCTTAGCAGGTTCAGAGAACACCTGACCTTCTGGTCAGCCGGACATGAACATGTGAAGAAACATCCCTCCACGTCAGATAGACACCTCATGGCTACGATCGGATCCTGAGTACCATCAAATGTCGGGGGCTTCATGTTATCGAAGTCCCGGTACTGAAAAGCTCGCCCGGCTCCCAACCCCGCCGCCGATACACCTACTGTGTCTGCGGCGGCAGCCGCCTCAGTGAGGGATGCATAGTGATCATCGAAATACTCTACCATAGCGGTCTTGATAGACCCAAACATCTTCGGCAACTGAGCCCGAAACATAGTAGCAACCTCATCATGCAGGATCTCTCGGATCCTGTCATCCATCTCATCTGGGCTCATTTGGCCGATAGTCTCGGGCACTGCCAGCGCCTCCTGTCCGCCCTCTCCTGATCCTGACCCGGATCCAGTCACGAATTGTCGTGTAACTAGCTTACTGAAAACTTGCCAAAAAGATATCAGATACTCCTCATAACAACCCGAGAACCAACTCCCAACCAAAACCCTAGGGGTTGTGACTTTCTTGATATGCGTATGGATCCTGTGCTTTCAGTAGTACGAGCCCATAATACCTTCCACACCTACCCATATTTGTCGCAAGTATCACCACAACACCCTACAATATACATAAACGTAGCGAGCACTCAATCCTCACTCCTAGAGGAAGGCTAAATATCTCATAACTGACCTACCGGTCCCACACAACCCACCCATCCATGAAATTTCCACCAACCCTGTAACACTAATGTATGGTAGCCATACATAACGTTGGACCCTATAGACTTTCGAATATCGAATCCTACCCTAAGCCCTAATCAATAAGAACAGAACATAAGGCCAAATCAAATATTCTCATGCCATAAGATCTTAATTATATACAGCTGTGATGCATACACAAGCAACTACAGTAATGATGTGAATCTCATATAAAGAAAACCCTAGGCTAGCAGGCATCATGTAATCAGGCAATTCTATCATGCAATTCTTGAAGATCCCTAGCCTAGTACTAGCATGTTGTTCTAACATATGGCATAATCAAATAACTGCATGATATTTTAGGGTCTACTTACTGGCTCCGGCTAATCGTACACTTCGCATCCTCTTTTACTAATTTTGAAAACCATTTAAATTTATTTTGAAAATCTTTCCTTGATTTGAGACTGGATTCACACGAGTGTTCCTCTAATTCACTCAAACCAAGACTCTGATACCAACTTGTAACATCCATAAAATTCACGCCAATTTAAAACTTTTTAAGTCATATAAAACCATTCAGTTATTACAATTTGTTTTCAAAATAGTTTAAACATCAGAGTTCCCAGAAATCATAATCATAAATCGAGGAAGTGTACGGTCACGCCTTCGCCTTCCCGCGGTCATCCGCTGAACCTGAAACAATAAATTGGAACTGTAAGCCCGAAAGCTTAGTGAGCTACCCCCAAAATACTCATACACACAACAATACACATACAATAACAAACAGCATACTATGGGTCCAATCATCCATCGGGATGGAATACCCCAGGCCCCTCAACCATCAGGTTGGAATGCCAACATACTATGGGTCCAATCAACCATCGGGTTGGAATACCCACCTGCTACGAGTCCAATCATCCTCGGGATGGAATACTCTCGGCCCACAACCATCGGGTTGGAATGCCCACACACAATACATATATCATAGATACTATGGGTCCAATCATGCATCGGGATGGAATACCCCAGACCCACAACCATCGTGTTGGAATGTCCACATACTATGAGTCCAATCATCCTCAGGATGGAATACTCACGGCCCACAACCATCGGGTTGGAATGCCCATAACCAATCAAACATGTGCACCTATATCAGATAATCATATAACAGACTATAGAGACAACATACTAGGGTCCTATCATCCTCAGGATGGAATACCCTCAACTACCAATCAATCATGTGCACATATAACAGGTAATCTCCTACCAGCATACAGACAGTCAAACCAACTACATGTCTCTAAGCATAACCACATCCTATCTACCAAGATACCGATCTAACAGTGCATATCAACATATAACCATCCTATCTACCAGGATACCGATCTAACATAGCATACCAACATATAACCATCCTATCTACCAGGATACCGATCTAACAGAGCATAACAATATGAATTCCAAATAACAAATCAAAGGGCCGGCCTTGGTGCCTTAGACCCTTGAGTACAGTGAGGATAACTCACCTCGCAGTGCCGATTTGAACTGAAGAATCGACTCCCGAATCGCTATCTCACCAAAAATCCCGAACTATCCAAATAATGAAAATTAAGTCAATAAATGGGAATATCAATCTTGACCAAGAGTCCTACAACTATTCATAGTCCATTTTGCCTTTCCTATAATTTGGGCCAAGGCCCAATACCAAATCCATGATCCACAAGCCCACATATACAAGGCCCATTATTGGTCTAATCTTCCAAATTGGGCCCAACTTCCGATTTGGGCCTTATTCTAAGATCCAAATTCAAAACTGGCCCAAACACCATTAATCAGAAAGCCCAGCAATACCCAAGTCCAATTAGTCCAAAAGCAGCCCAAACCCGAAGCCCAAATCGTCGAAGGCCCAACAAAGGGCGTACTCCGCCTTGTGTTGACCACCATCGGGGTGGTTGATCCAGTACGTTAGGCGTACTGGATTTACGCGGGGCATACACGAGCTGTTCTTAGAACTCTAATAAGTGCTTAATGGCTTAAGCACTTAAGCCCAAATTTCAGATCCATCGACCAAATATGCCTTAGAACCATAAAGTCTCGAACTGTATCACATTGAACGTCCAGAAAGCTCTTAATTCAAGGTCTTAATCCATTAAGACCCTTCTACTACATGCATGGGACATCGTAAGCCATTGGGACCTCATTTTTATCACTTAAGACCTCTTCAAGGTCCAGAAAGGACAACTTATCTCGTCCAAAATGCATCATTCACCATATTGGGGTTTATGGGACAAGAAATGGTTCCATAATGCTAGAAAGGCTAGATCTATGACCTACAAGCATAAAGTTTGAAGCTTTTTACCTTCTGGAGCTTCTAGGACACAACACAACTTCAGATCTACAAACCAATCTCCTTCTTCAACTATTTGTTGCAATGGCTTTACCTTCAAGAGCTCAAAATACCCACCAACTCACTCTCACACACAAGAACTAGGGTTTGGGGACGTTTCCGGAAGATGGAGGCTGAGAAGGAGGAGAGAAAATGAGCCATAAGGATGTTTATATAGCCCCCAACCCGAGATATTAGGGTTTCCTTCTGTTATTAGTACGCCCAGCGTACACAAGTGTACGCCCAGCGTGCTAGGGCGCGCCCTAGTACGCTCAACGTACCCTTATGTACGCGCAGCGTACTCCTCCAGGTCCCAAAATTACAATGTAGCCCTTAGGCTCTCATGGCTTCATCCTTCTATCCTGAGGGACCATAAATGACAATATTGGGATGTTACAAGTTCAAACAAACTTAAACTCTTTAACTAACGATTTCAATCAATTACTAAGAACACATCCATTTAGTTCGAATCCAGTTCTCCTTTATGGCTAGCTACTAATTATGGATTATTAATGTTGGTTATCAAATATTATTTTATTAGCAATTCAAGTCCAAATTTACTAATGTTTTCATTAATTCATGTAAAACCGTGTATTGTCACACACTAGCAAACACAAAATCAGTTATAGAATGTAGATTACCTATGTAAGATTAATCCAAATAAACACAATTGTGGTCACAATTTATGTTCTCTAGCACAGTTAAATTAGTTACTTTTATCACTTATCTAATATTGGGTCGATCCTAGCTCTAGCAATTTAATAGTCACTAAACTACTAGGTAACAAGTTCATGTAATTTAATGGTCACTAAGCTACACATAACCTAAATTCAAGTAATCAAAGTATCAAATATTAACATGCTAGGTGAAGATAATCAAACAAAAGCTCATAACCAACAATTAAAATCCATAATTTAATAAACTAAACCATTGAGTTAACGCTTCATCTAGCTAAACGAAAGCAACTAAATTCAGCTACTTATGACTGAAATCATAAACAAATTCTCAATACTAAAAGACATAATCAAAGTGTACCAAACTAATGTGTTGAATATAATCTTCAATCTCTCGATCTTCAATGAATGCTCCTTACTAGAATGCTTAATATCGGTTTCTCTGAATAGTTCTTCTCCAGAAATCTCTCTGAAAATCTTCCAAGCCTCCTCAAACCGTGATAGTGAATGAGTATTTATAGTTTTGGAAATTTTCGTGCTTCACGACGTGGACAAGGATTTCACGTCATGAACTTGAGATAAATTCTTATAGGGCAAAGACTTTGACTTCCCGTGCAATTATCTTCTAAAACACTCACTCCACGTCGTGAATTTGATGGCCACGTCATGCTTTGGGTTTTTCGCTGGGATTTTCCTTCTTTTGAGCTTCCATCCTCCAAAGTTCCAAATCTTGTCCATTTGGTCCTTTATCTTCAAGAGTGTTCTTTTTGGTTGCAGAATTCAATTCAATCTCATAAGTATTATATTTCTTTGCAAATAGCAAAAATATTAATAAAAATGTATTAAAATATTGTTTAAAAATATGTATAAATATGACAATATCAATTTATAACCGTTGATTGATAAAAAGGAGAAGAAGGAGATATATAACGACTTACCCAACCCGTAAAAAGTCTCTTTATTGTGATATCGATCAACGGCGGGATCGTATGACCTATGGTACCGCCCATACCCGAGCCGCATCTAAAGCGACTCTCTATACACTATACTATAAGATCTAATAGGATAAAACTAAAATATAAAAACGATAATCATAAGCTAATCAAGTATATTGATATATAGTTTCCTGTATGATACCATAGCAAACATGATGAAAAAGGATAGCAAAGAAAAAAAAAATGGAGTTAGTTGAAGTAAAGGGAAACTTGAGGGGCTGATATCGGGGTACTTGAAAGGCAGGTGGGTTTGGATGGTTTATTTTATGACCCCCCGCAATCAACGGCTTATCCTAAAATCCAAGAAGTAGTACTTAGATTCTTGAAATTAGTATTTCAAGATTTGATTTGATTTGATTGAAAATCATTTTTTATAATTAGATAAAAGCGCTAAAATACAAATTGATCCCGATTAGGGGACATACATCTATTTTTCGTGGTGGTCAAATTTCGATATATTATTACTTACTTTCTAATTTGTGAATTAAAATGGTGGTAACTCATTTGTTGGCATATGTCGATTCGGATATTTCTTCTCACAAAAAAAAAAAAAAATCCACAAACAAAAATAAAAAAAATAAATAAGGATAGAATGAATATAAGTTGTAGCAACCGACAATTGTCTAAATTACAGTATTTAATGTTATTTTGTTAAAATTTGCTATATCATTATTATAGAAGTTATAGTTTTATAATCATATTTAATATATTAATTATATATAAAAAATGAAAAAGAATGCTTCATGTCGACACAACTCATTTCGACTTCCACATTTGCATGTATCGTTTTGGTTTACATTTTTTTTAAGATAAACATTTGTTGGTTCTTAATAGAAAAACATATCATAAATAAACATCAAATATTTAAAACTTTATATATATCAAAAATAAACAAGAAAATATGTTTATTATGTCTAATATATATATATATATATATATATATATATATATATATATATATATATATATATATATATATATATATATAAAGTTCAACAAGGAACCATTTTAAACATTAGCACCAAAAAACCATTTTATTTTTAAGTTTTAAAGGTTAATCTTTATCGAAAACATTTTTAAAATACATAAATTCATAACTTTTTATCCTCTTCCCATTGATATCAAATTCAATATATATATATATATATATATATATATATATATATATTAATTAATTACTTTTTTTATATGTTCAGATTCACACTGTGAGTGTGAATCAGCATAGAATCACAGGGTCAATCTGTACGGATTCATAGTGTGCAACTGAACAAATCAAAAAATAAATAAATAAATTATATCAAATTTGATATCAATGAAAAGATGATAGAAAGTTATGAATTTCTATATATTTAGTTTTTTTTTAAATAAAAAAATAAGCTCTAAAATTTAAGAACATATTGATTCCTTGGTTCTAAGGTTTAAAAAATGGTTCATTGTTGAACCCAACCATATATATATATATATATATATATATATATATATATATATATATATATGTCGTAAATAAATTTAAAAAATATCATATTATTCCAAAAAAATTATTATTTAATTTTTTAATTAATTTTTGATTATCCAAAATGATTTTTATCATAAAAAAAACCTTATATTGACAATATACCCTTGCTTAAAAACCTTATTCCACAAAAATATGTACCAAAAAAGAACATAATCGTCACAATTTGGTTCATCATTCTCCATTACTCTCAATTTTACCTGGTTTGGTTTTCTCGATCATCAACATAATTATCATTTGCTCCGTCGTCTGTCCCGCCATCATCAGGTGTGATAGCTAGTCTTTTTATTGTGATTTTTCTTGGTCTGATTTCTGATTGCTAAGTATTTTGGCCAACAAAAGTATCAACAAAATTCGGCAAAGTGGTGTGATGTTTTGAATAATTATTCAATATATTTTAATTTAAAATCTAATAATGTTAAAGATGCGTAAAATCTTTAAAATGTTAAAAGGTAGTAGTTGAAGATGAAACATATGATGTATGAAGAAAACCCTTGATCACACAAGATCTCCAACATAAAACATCGGGAGGTGAAGAAAGTTATACTTTCTTAGAGTTTTTATTTAAATAATAAAGATTAAAAGTGGGAATAAAGCTTTTAGAGATTGACAATGTAGATAATAGTCAGAAGTGACCATGTATGTAACACCTGATTTCCCGATTTGATCAACTAATAACTTGAGGATTTCAAAGATGATATTTTTGGGAAGAGTCATATGCCACAGTGTGGTAAGATGATGACCACGACGTGGCAATGCCCACATGAATGAAGATTCTGATGGTTTTGAGTATTACAACATTCATATGGTGCATATACAACCCTAATGCTTTGGATCTAGGTTTTTCTCAAGTTATGCATGCAAATCAATTATCCAAAGAAAAACCCTAGACCAAGTATATACAATTCAAAATTTACATATATATTAGGGTTCGATGATTACCTCACTTGTTATATTGTAATAACAAGAACAATCGTTGCTAGATCTTGATTTCTGAAAGCCTAGTACCCGAAGTGCTGCACCTCTAATGGAGTCACAAACACTCAATGCACAGAATGACTTAGGAAAGAGGTGAAAATTAGCTACTCTAGGGTTTCATAAAGCTTATGCCAAAAATCCCATAGTGAAGGGTTCCTTATATAGCTGTGTGGGCTGCTAGGGTTTCTGGAGGAAACCCTAATTCCTGCTTAAGGCTTAAGCAGCCCATGGACCCCCTCTTTAGAGCCCTTGACGAAATCTATAGGGCTTCCCTATAGGATTTCGTCCACTCCACTCAATGGAGTCTATCAGCCCAATTTTGCAACTATCAATGATTTTCAAAACCAGTCCCTCCATTATTAATCAGTTCCTTTAATCCCAAAATTAACATTAAATTAATTTCTGATTAACTACTAATTAATAATATGATTTCCAAATAATATATTAATCTTATAATATATTAATAAAATCATTTTGAGTACCAATTTATTATTCATATAATAAATCCTACTCTCTCTCTCTCTCTCTCTCTCTCTCTCCTCTGGTCATCCTATCAAGTTGCATGAGTGAATGCTCATAATCAAATCAAGTACATACCAAATATAGTTATGGGCTCAGACAACTAATCCAATAGTCTCCCACTTGGATAAGTCTAATAACTATTATTGCAAGTATGACTTTAGAATCTGATTAGCAATTGTAGCTTTCAAAAGCCGCTGTCGAATTCTGATCTTATCACAAACGCATGCTTTAGATAAGGGATCAAATATTCCTCCGTTCTACAAGATATCATATGGACATGAGACATGGATTGTAATCATTCTCTCTGTCTAAGTTCTGTTTCCCGATTTCCGATTTATGACGACTGGCTAATTGAACAAATCAAATTAGTCCAGGCTTGGCCAAGCGCTTAGGGTATCATCACTAAATCATCGAGGGGCCCACAGATATCGCTTTTATCCCATTTAGGGTAAAAGGAATGGATAAACTTCGACTTATATGCTTGAACTATTTACTCATCAAATCACGCACAACAATACGTTTTATAACATCAAGTTATTGATGTGTTTACATATTATCAATGCGCAACCGACTTGTAAAAAACAACTATATGTCTTCGTTTCAAGAATATAATATATGATCGTCTCACAATCACTCGTGATAAAATCCATGAAGTGATTCAAATGAGTTTGGGTTTAATCTAATACTCAAATCCTATTTCAGGAGTACTCATGAACACTACATCAAACTTTGTGCTATGTCTAAACACTTAGACAATCTACAGTCGGATTCATGACAGTCTTACCTCATTACTTACTTCCAAAGTATGATTGAATGTGGATGTTTGAATAATCTTATTATTCAGGAAGTAAAACATTCAAAGTGAAACACAAGAATAACCTAATCCGATATGGTCTCAAAACTTTTGAATATAAATAAAACACTTATATTTAATCACCTTATCGATTAGACCTTACTCATTGTATAATGTTTCGAACAATCAACTCAATACTTGAATTAAAACAATAGTAATCCCATGATTCAAGCATGTACACTATGTTTATCTGTGGTCCTTCTTTTGTGAAATAGATCAATTGAATTCATTTCCAATGATGCTCATTTCACAATTTCCTAATCCGTACAAGTGTAAGAATACAAAATCCTTTCAACTAATAGAATGTGTTAGAGTTTAACCTTTCATGAAATGATCCTTTGTAATGTCGAGGCTCCAAAGTCACAGAGACTTGGTCAACGATATTACAAAGCATTCCATTGGAGATTGTTACAAGATAATTCCCTGGATATGAAGTCTCATATTCAAAGTACATTCCTTTGAACATCCTTCTTGCATTAAAGTTTTTAACTCTACACATAGATTCTTAATATCCAACACCCATAATGGAAACACTTCCATATTTCCACATGACAATCTATTCTTAATAGAATCCTATCTATTCAGAAGTATATCAATATGGTCCATCCATTACTATACTTCCATATGTCCCAAGCAACCAATGTTTGGCAAACCATAGATTATCCTTGACAGTTGTTTAACAACTTTAGTCATATCTGGTTCCGGTCCCTTTTCCCTCTTAATGCGCTAGGCATTTGGAAAACTCAGAACATGTGAATATTGTAGCACATGCAATCGATCCTATACTCGAAGCATATGGGATACGATTCATAATGTCGTACATAAAGACATGATACTTGACCAGTCTCTTGCTATAACATTTCCATATATAGAATTTCCTATATTGAAACATTTCAACATGACATTCATATATATATATATATATATATATATATATATATATATATATATATATCCATGACTAAGTTCCATTAAAATTAAAATCTAAGCTATTAGATTCGAAATGAAGTATTATTGTTTTCTCCCTCAAGTCTTACTATAGCGAAACACCTTCAAATTTTGCAACTTTGCAAATTTAGAACTTTGTTTCCTATAAATAGCATTGCTAACTTGCAACACCTTAACATAATAATTATGCTCCCACTAGCATAAGAATTATGTTCTTACCAGCATAACAATTATGCTACCACTAGCTTTGACATGTACCCAAAAATCAGCTAGACTTCTAGAAAACAATACTTATTGACTTTCTTACCAAAGTTCAGATTTCTGATATGTGGTGCTTTGATAAGTCTTATCCTAGACTTTTCAAGCTCATACACCTTTCAATAGATAGCTTATGTGTGTGTCTAAACCTTTTTAGAACTTATAGCGATAAGTCCCAAATGTTTAAACTAATTGTCATTTCTCACAATTCGAACTATGAAAAGGGATGCCGTAATCATAATCGAATTTGAGAATGCAATTACCACAATTGCTTACTCTAATGATATCCTTTAAAAACTACTAGTGAAAGCGTTTCCTCACAATCATTTTCATGAAGTAGAGAGAAGGCTCTTACCAATTAGATTTTATGGTGTATGTGTTCCTATCCATGTGAACTTGTCATTTCGAAGTGCTATTAGAAGACAAGGTCTACGAAAAATTCAAACTCATATGGACTGAACCTGTTATTCTTAATTTCTTTCCATCTGGCAGCACAAGGGCCTACAGTGCTTCCAGGTTATTGAGCAGCTTACCCACACTGATCAATGTACTTTCACTGATCAAATTGCTTTGCCTTATGCAGTCAAAGGAGAACTCACATAACTCACAAGCATAGTCAACTTAACTAGAATAGGCACAAAAACAAGAATATGTGAACACGATAGGTTGTTAACCTCTGGTCATGTGCTAGTGATAACTAAAAGGCTTATTCTTGATTAGTTCCTGAAACTATTCAAGAGCATTTAGACTCCTATTAACCTCTTGAAATACAAGATTCTCTGTTAAGAAACATTTCTTGAAAAACAAATATTCAAGAGTTAGTGTGAGTTCTTATCATGAAAACACTTCATTTAATTGGTCTTAGTTGGTCTTTGTTTTAAGCAAAACATCACAACTACCAATTTCAAATGTGCAAGAATAAGAAACATTTCTACTCCACATTTCATGAGGTGTTGTAAACCTACTTAGAACATTTTACTCAAGGTAGTTTTTCGAGTATGACTCTAAAACTTGATCTTGGAACGAAGTATGACTCATCTTCTTGATTTACCCATTTCAACAATTCCCGATACATCTTCTTAGTCATGTAAATGCACTAAGGTGTCCTTAGAGGATCAATTGCGACATGGTTTCATAAACATTAGGATGATCATAAAACATGATACCAAAGTACTCTCGTTTCCTTTCAGATTGGAGAAACTTTTATCTTTCTGCCTAATTGATTCTTCTTATTCGCTCTGCTATATACTTTGAACCTTTTCAAGGTATTAGAATTACACTTAAAATTGTAAGTATAACCATATTTACTCAACAAACAGTAAATCATGATGAATAGACTTTATCGTCCTTTGTGGTGGATCTGACCAGTTCACATCAATGTGTACTAGATCCTTTTGTCTTTCACTTGATTCACCTATACATGTGAACAATGAATTAGTCTTAATTTCCCAAAGATCACGATTCTCATACATCATGCAATTCTAATCGCATGATTCCAAGTTTCTGTCCAATTGAAACTTGTGTGATGAGAATCTTTCCTTATTTGGTAAGTTATGACACAACCACAAACGATATAACCAAGAATCAAATCCATTTTTCAACATGCTAACAATAGAAATATAAACACCAATTTTCACAAATGTCATTGCAAGGATACGTAAAATAAAATAAAATCAAATTTTACTTTATTTAAAAAATAGCGGAAAAACTTGTCCTTACAACGCAAATACAAATGAAAACTATGTTTCCAAATATTCCTAAGCACTCTATCGTAACTCTAAGTAGCAGGTCAAAAATCCGATCATCGAACCATGTGATTAAAATCCATCTCTTCACGATCAGACTCAACTTACTCTTCCTTTAAGCTTCCTTCCTTTTCTTCGATCCTACAAAACATCAAAATGGAATCTTATCTCATCATGTATTAAGAATCTATAAATAGGAACTTAATAGAGTTAGATAGTGGATTTACCTATAGTAGAGTCATACAGTTTGACTTTACTATCCTTGCGATTTTTCAGGTAGGTACGACACCTTCGCATCCAATGTTTCTTCTCTTGGCAATAGAAACATATGGACTCTTTGCGAATGACACATATGACTATCTCAAAATTTGACTTTCTCTTATGATCAAACTTTTTGACCATGGCCGATTTCTCTCCTTTAGGAGAAGAAACCATTTATGGACTATCACCTTTGACATCACCAATGTTCATCGAAATTTAGGAGATTGATCCTTCAAACTCTTTTGCTTAACCAGTGCTCTTCAGCATTTCTGCTTCAACAACAATAAGCAATTCTGTTAGATCAATAAGCGTCACGTCCTTATCTATCATATAATAGTCCTTAACAAACTGACCATTTGAATCGGGAAGTGACTGAAGAACCAAGACAACAGCTAGCTCCTCTGGGAAAACGACACCCAACATTCCCAGTCTGTCAAGGTGCGACTTCATGTTTAGAGTATGTGTACATACAAAGTTTCCATCTTTATGTTTGCATGCCAATAGCGCTTGAGTAATCTTGAAATTTTCAAGTTGGAGAAAACGTGGGTTAGGGAGAATTACTGGAGGAGGTGGAGGAAGAGAAGTATGATTCTCAGTTCCACCTTTGCACGAAGAAGGGATTGATCTTTCACCTTGATCGACATGTGGAATACCATCTTCATGAGGAAAGCCTTTTCCAAAGGATTGAGGAAGACCATAGTTGTCAGAACTAGACATCTACAAAAGAGAGAAATTCAAGTTAGTTGATTTAATCCTTAATATAACACCCAAATGAAATATTAAGGCTAGGACCCAACACAATAATTCACAATTCGGAAGAGGGATGCCGTAATCCAATTGCAAATTATTTGAAGGTAGGTAAATGACGATTTACCAATTCCACCACGAAAACAAAATTTTAACGAATTAGGTTGTGGATGAAACTCCTAGATCTTTTAAGATTCATTGAACTTTTCAATGGCATGTTTAATCTCGATTATGCCCTTCAAGTTTTTGACTGGGATATCGAGGATCACAAAGAAGGTGTGAATAATCATGCAAATTAGCCTGATACTCTCAATGTCATTTATCATCTAGTCAATGTGCCGGTTAACCACACATGCTCCATTGATCAATGATAATTTACAAGAACCCATTGCCATCCTTCATTAGTTCACATTAGTGTGCCGGTTAACCACACACGCTCCACTAACTGACCAACAAGGCGCAATGTGGAATTTCATGGGTTAGCATGAAATTCACATTTTCCTAAAGTAACTAAGATTTGGGAATTTATAAAAGCATTTAGTTACTTTATAATTCATTATACTTTTAATGAGATTTTAGAGTCCTATCTAACCCGTTCGGCTAACGAGCCTCAATTAGTCAAGGGTGCGGTGGGTAATAGTGGATACCCAATGAAGGTCTTTTTACAGGCCCCTTCCTTAAACACCCCTTATAGAACAACTTCGTGAATGAGGCCTACTAACGGTAAGAATGACCTTTTCTTATATATATATATATATATATATATATATATATATATATATATATATATATATATATATATATAAAATTAAACTTTTAATATTATAATAGTATAAGGGTGTATTTTAAACATTTAAAATACTAAGTGGTTTAACCTTTAATAAATTAATCTTTTAATTTAATTAAATCTAAACTTATCTATGGATTTATTAATAGTCTGTTAATTAAAACATTTAATGAAACAATTAATAAAATCCATGTCGGTGTATATTTAAACTTTTAAAAATACTAGGGGTTTAGAATTTAATATCTCAAAATTAAAATCTTTAATCAATTTTTTTAATTCCAAAACTTGAGGGAAAATTTTGAAACTTTTCAAAACTTTTAGATCAAATTTAAAACAATGAAATTAATCATATAATTTTTATCTTTATCATAAATTTGACCTTTTATATTAATTGGCAAGAACATTCAAATCAAATTTTACAAATAATTAATTTATCACAAAATCTCAAAATTATCTTAAAATTTGACAATTATCTTTCAATTAGATGAGGATATCCATTACCATATCTGAAAATTCTTATTATAATTAGTAAAATAACTTAAGGTAATTATCCAAATCTAATCTAGGCCAAAAATCCGAAAATCCGCCATCTGACTGGTCTCCACGTCGTGTAATGCCATTACACGTCGTGGAGGACCTACACGTCTGTTCCACTATGAACACGTCGTGTTCATCAGCCAGAAACAAAAAAAAAACAAATTTTCTTTTGCTTTGTACAATTCATAAATGCAACAAATATAACAAAAAAACACCCTAGGCTCTGATACCACTGATGGGTTTTGAGCATTACAACATTCCTATGGTGCACATGCAACCCTAATGCTTTAGATCTAGGTTTTTCACAAGTTATGCATGCAAATCAATTATCCAAAGCAAAACCCTAGATCTAGTATATACAATTCAAAATTCACATATATATTAGGGTTCGATGATTACCTCACTTGTTATATTGTAATAACAAGAACAATCATTGCTAGATCTTGACTTCTGAAAGCCTAGTACCCGAAGTGTTGCACCTCTAATGGAGTCACAAACACTTAATGCATAAAATGACTTAGGAGAGAGGTGAAAATCAGCTACTCTAGGGTTTCATAAAGCTTATGCTGAAAATCCGATAGTGAAGGGTTCCTTATATAGCTGTGTGGGCTGCTAGGGTTTCTGGAGGAAACCCTAATTCCTGCTTAAGGATTAAGCAGCCCATGGACCCCCTCTTTAGAGCCCTTGGCGAAATCTATAGGGCCTCCCTATAGGATTTCGTCCACTCCACTCAATGGAGTCTATCAGCCCAACTTTGCAACTATCAATGATTTTCAAAACCAGTCCCTCCATTATTAATCAGTTCCTTTAATCCCAAAATTAACATTAAATTAATTTCTGATTAACTACTAATTAATAATATGATTTCCAAATAATATATTAATCTTATAATATATTAATAAAATCATTTTGAGTACCGATTTATTATTCATATAATAAATCCTACTCTCTCTCTCTCTCTATCTCTCTCTCTCTCTCCTCTGGTCATCCTATCAAGTTGCATGAGTGAAGGCAACCCAAAAGGACCATGCTCATAATCAAATAAAGTACATACCAAATATAGTTATGGGCTTAGACACCTAATCCAACAGAATTGTGTTTGGTATATTGTAATGTCGTGGCATGAGGATGGCCACGACGGCGTGGCTGTTACATCCCAAACTCAAGATTTTTAGGGTTTGTCCCATATTTAAGGACGTTAACTCTTGGATTAGGTCATTTTCCTTCAACATTCATCTCCCTATTTCGGAACCCTAGCCTCCTTTCCATGGTTATAAGCTTGGTGGCTTGATCTTGAGCTTGCCTTCTTTATTTTGTGAATCTTGAGGAAGAAGGAACTCCATCTTGGTGCAACGAAGCATAGATCTAGCTTAAATCCTTCATCTTCTTTAGATTTCTGATTCATTTGAGGTATAAAAGATTGTAACTTGATCTTTTTTCTCTTAGATTTAAGTTATTGCCACTTTTGAATGGTTTTGGTCCCTTTCATGGATGCTCTTGGAGTTTAAGGAACTCTAGTGTGACATCCCCTAATTTCTCGGCCAGAAAAGACCGATTTAATTTATGCTTTTTAAAATAAAGTCAGAGAAATCCTTTTAAAAGATGTTGCGGAATTGGTCCCCAAAACAAAACATGATAAAAGTTTATCAAAACCTTTCTTTAAGAAATACATATTTTCATTTTATATCAAAACCTCGGGATGTCATGTTCCGATACAGATCAAAAGCATAAACAAGACATTATAAGCCTTACAACAGTTATTTACAACTACTGGCCTATAATCCAAAATTCTCTCATCATCCTCCGACTATGCTCGGGGTCCACTACCTGTAATATAGAAAGTTGAGTGGGTCAGGCTTGGGAGACTGGTGAGCATATAGGGTTTACAACCCATAATAATAATAAACTTATTAAATTCATCAATCAACAATAACCCTGATTACCCGTTCCCGTTATCCTCACTTTACGTCCCTAAACACCTATCAAAAGGGACCTAGCCTAAGGATTATCATCGGGGTGGACACTACTGGTAAGGGGACTCCTCATCCATATATGTCCTAAAGGCAACCATGAGGGGGATGGAGTACGCCAATGAACATATAGTTCACCAACACCTACAGGTTGCGAACCTGCTAGTGTTCCACTGGACTGTCTAGAAAGGTTTGTGGTCGTCATCTACACTCCGCTAGATGACTAGAACAACAACATCGAGGCCTCTCACCATTTTAACACACATCGACTATTTTCGTCTACCCATGTTTTACCCAACATATTTGTAGATAAAATACATATACAGTTTAAAAGCTGTATAAAACAACTATTCAACAGTCATCTCAATTAAACAATTAATATAATTACACATAACATGTATTTTATAGAAAATACTTCATATCTAGGTGTAAGATGAAAGTGACTACACATTCACATGATTTAATGATAATCGGGCAGCACTTCGTTTCCTAAAACAATCGTTTCTAATAAAACCTGGAGTTTTATTGAGAAACCGGGCTCTGCGAGGGTCGGGCTTCAAAACTGAAAAGATAAATTTCTCGGGCTTCTCGGGCACTTCGGGACGTGTTTTGGGTATTTGGTATGATATCGGGGCTTTGGGGGAAGTTGTAATGGAAGAAATATGGGTTTAGGGGTGTAAAATGACACTTTTCCAAAATATACGCGGGAGGTATCGCACCCTTCTATTTTAGGGGCGAGGCTTCTGATCCGAGGGCTGAGAAGCGAACAGATGTCAGCAGATCCCAGGGTCAGGTGGGGCGCACGTGCGAGACTCCAGGTGTTGGCTTCTGACTGGACCGAGGTCTAGGTTCCGCGGAGGGTGAGTGAGCGAAGGCAGGTGGTAGCGAGGGAGAGAGACACGTATGTGAGGTCGGACGCGGGCACCTGTGCGAGGCACGTCAGACGTGCACTGGTCCGCGGTTCGGTCCAATCGGAAGGCGACAAGTGTGCGACATGCGGCAGATCCAGCTTCGGATGAGTCATGGATCGAACACGGGGCGCGGATGGAGCGAAGGTGACGTGGCCGAAGCATGACCATGCGAAACTTCTCGGATTTTGCGATTTTTCTCGATTTTTGAGCCTAAACTTCTAAAATCCATAACTTTCGCATACGGGGTCCGTTTTGGACGTTCTTTATATGCACGCGTAGGTAAAATTACACTCTACAACTTTCGTTTAGACTTCGTCGGCTAATTTTGAATTTAATTTTAATATTTATATTTTTAACAGATCGGGACAGGAAATCCGTTAAAAATTCATAACTTCTTCATCCGGCGTCCGTTTTCGTCTGTCTTTTTACCGTTGTACTACTATTTACGAGACCTTCGATTCTCGTTTAGGTTGTGTCGGCTTAAAATCACTCGATTTAAAATTCGAGTTTTTAGCTGTCTACTACTAAGCTGAAACTTTGAAAAATCATAACTTCCTCATACGAAGTCAGATTTAGGCGTTCTTTTTATGCATACTCTCGGTTTAACGAACACTACGACTTTCCTTTAGATAACTAAGGCTAAAAAGTAGTTTATCCATGTGACACTAGTCAAAGTTTGGTCAAAAATAAATTGATCAATAATCGTAATTGGGATGAACCAAGTGGTAGAGTTTGTAACAAGGTTTCCAAAAATATAAAGAACACTGAAATCCAAGTTATAACGAAGAAGTTATGACCAATCGAAAATCCACGATATAATCGACAAAACACTGTTCAGTATAAAAAGCGAATTTTCGATAAAAGGCTTTTTAGCCTTAACAATCTAAGTGAAAGTTGTAGAATATGTTAAACCGAGAACGTTCATAAAAAGAACGTCAAAATCTGACTTCGTATGAGGAAGTTATGATTTTTCGAAGTTTCCGTTTGAAATATAAATTGATCGATATTTAGCCGACGCAACTTAAACGAGAATGGAAGGTCTCGTCAAAAGTAGCACAACGGTAAAAAGACAGAAGAAAACGGACGTTGGATGAAGAAGTTATGAATTTTTAACGGATTTCCTGCCCCGGTCTGTTAAAAATAATAATATTAAAAATAAAGTCAAAATCAGTCGATGAAGTCTAAACGAAAGTCGTATAGTATGATTTTACCTACGCGTGCATATAACGAACGCCAAAAACGGAGCTCGTATGCGAAAGTTATGATTGTCGCAAGTTTTTGGCACAAAAATCAAGAAAATGTTGAAAACCAGGCAAATTCGCATGAGTCATCTTCGGACACGTCACCTCGCATGCGAGGCCTCCACGTGTTCGCTTCTCATTGGACCGCAGCCTCGCGTGGCATCTCCTGATTGGTCCGAAGTCGTCACCCTCTTTCCCCATTGGACCGAAGTCCAGTCCACTTAGAAGACTCCATTTGTCCGAGGCACGTGCCTCGCACCGGGTCTGAAATCTGCACTGCCTTAGACTTCATACGTGGTCTTCGAAGGAGCTGCCGCGTAGCTGCTGACTCACCTCCTCGCCTCGCCAGGTGGCTGCTGACTCACCCTTCGGACCGCACCCTCGCACCCCTATATAAAGGGTGCGAGCCTTCTCGGATGGAAGGGATTTTTCACCCCTAATTTCCCCAATTTTCACATTTTCACCCCCTCGACTTTCTCACGACCCCCCAAGGCCCCGGTATCGTGTCTAAAGCCCGAAGAAAGCCCCAGAGCCCCGGAATTCCCGAGAAGTTATCCTCTATCCAGCCGAAACTCTGCCCGATTTGAGCCCGTTTCTCGTCAAATAAACTCTTTCCGGGAAACGAAACTCTGCCCGAATCACCGCTTATCAAAGTGAGTTCATACCCCCGTATTTTCATAATTTCTACTGTTTTAAGGGGGAGGGGGGGATTTCAAGCATAACACAAGAACTTTGTGTTATAAAATCATGATTTCAAACCATGATAAAACAACATTAAATCATTAAAAATACTCAAAACATTAAACTCTTTTATAAACTTGTATTTTTCCCCAAAAATTCATATTTATATATATATATATATATATATATATATATATATATATATATATATATATATATATATATATATATATATATATATATGAGATTTAAAAGACTTAGGACTGATAACTCATTCTGGGTCCTTTTCCTTGTTTGGATGTGGGCTTAAAATACCGGTTATTTGTCCGAGTGTCGTTTAAATTTTACTTATATATAGAATTGTATATGTATATAAATATAATAGTTATTTCATCAGTTTAACTACCTTTGTAACATGCTGAGCAAGGGATTACATGCAAACGTAGTTAAATACAGATTCAGAAAGTACATATAAATTATAATAGGTATAATTTATACATAGAACATTAATTCATGATTCTAGTATACTAGAATACACTGTCTTACAAGAAACACAGGTTTTGATTCAGAACAAATCAAGGGTTTACACTTATCAAATACATGTTCGGAATACTAATTCAAGAACATACTGTCAATAATTTATTTTAGAATGATTGGGTTTTGATTCAAGAACATACTGTCAATCATTTATTTCAGAATGATTGGGTTTTCATAACTAATATACATGTAACGTTTATATGCTTTTTATGAGACATTCAATTCAGGTTGTTTAATTCATTTTAGACAACATAGGTAAAGTCCTGACATTATAACCAGAATCACCAGCCGGGGATCGAAACAAGTTGTGTGTAGATCTATATCGGGATTGACAACCCCGCACTCAGGCTGCTAGCTATAGTTAGGCATACACGCCGATGAGTGGCAATTGTTATCACTAGTTTAAACGCCCACAAAGTGTCTGTTTCAGGCCATCAGTCATAGTATGGTTATAATAACTCATTAAAAAGATATTAACAATACGTTAGTGTATAAACAACTAAACGAAAGTACACCTTCAAAGTACCAGTTTACAGAATACAAAATACAATGGTTCAATACAGTTTTCAATAACAGCTGGTGGATGTGACAACCCGAAATTTTTATTTGTATAAACTCTACAGTCAAGCACTTCAAATATTAGTCAAATTCATTTCAGTACATTTTTGGTCGGGTTAAAGTCCGTTTGGGTGTTTTTATTTTTAAATTCGTCAAACGAACAAATAAAAGGAAGTATCTGTTAGGAGTGATGTGTAACAAATAAACAAATAACACCTTAACTAGGTGTTTACGGCCAAACTTGGGGAGTTTGGGCCGTAAACTCCTCTTGGCCATGAACTCATGCATATATCATGAGTTTACTCTTCATTCCTTCATTCTCCAACTTTCAAACCCAAGAACTCCCAACTTCTCTCTCAAGTATCATAACACTCTCCTTCCAATCTTCAAAAAATGTAAGTTTTTCGTCACTTGATTTGTTGTTATAACCTTTCATCTAGTTGTTATACATCATTTCATCCATAAATTCTTCATTTTTACTTAGATCTTCAAGTGTTCTTCAAAACACCAAGAACACACACTAGTGTTTTTGGTCCTTAAACACTCTTACAAGCTTCCTATAAGTAAGTACACTCCTCCTAACTAGTTACTTACTTAGAATACATGTTAAACCATTGACAAACATCAAAAACCCTCAAGAACACATGTGTTTACGGTCAAGGGATCTCCTTGAACCGTAAACACCATCAAGTAGTGTTTGAGTGCCACCAACACCTTCTAGGACTTGTATATTGGACTAGAACCTTGCATGCATGAGCTAGAAACCCTAAAACACGAAATGGTAGGAGTGACCATGAGTTTACGGCCGTAAACTCATGGGTTTACGACCATAAACTCCAAGGGAGTGGTCCATGGACCGTAAACTCCAATGAAGGGTCATTTTGAGCCCTAGTCCCTTCCTAAGCCTTGGATACAAGCCTAGAACACTTCCTTGAGGGGTATAAGACCTTAAAACACACAATGGTACAAATTACTATGAGTTTACGACCATAAACTCATGGGGGGGGGGGGGGGAATGACCAAAAACCGTAAACTCATTTGTTGTTACTAAATGGGAAGTAAACTCCAATGTGAGGCCATACTCTCTTTAGATACAATGTGAGGCCATACGATCACTACATGTTAAATAGGATCCGTGTGTGTGTTCAAATCCTCACTTGACACCTAGCATCCTATCCGACACTTCCATCCAATCCACTCACTACAGGTGAGTTCATACCCCTTAATCAACCTTTGAAATGATTTTAAATACTTTTATGGGGGGGAATACAAGTTGAAATATTCTATTTATTGTTTTAATCACATGTGATTAATAACTAGAACACACAGAAAATAATTCTATTGCCTTCAAATTGCTATCAAATATATGGATTTTTAAGTGTTTCAAAACCCTTTTATTAAACTTTTAAATACTAAAACTATTTCCAAAACTCTTTTAAACTTGCATTGTTTTCAAACTCATATCTACACTAATCTATTTATATAAGTAAGACTTGAAGTACTTAGGACTGATAGCTCACTTTACTTCCTGTTCCTTGTTTGGTTGTGGACTTAGGGTATCCTGTTATTTGTCCGAATGTCGTTGAATTCTTAGTTATATATCATATATATACGTGTTGGATATAAAAGCTTTCACTTCAGTACAGTACCTTTGCGTAACAAAGGCATCCAAACAACCTTACTATTTAACTATAATAGGTATAGTTAAGGGATTACTACTCACTACTACTATTACAACGACCCATACAAGAGTCAGTACATTTATGAATCACTACATAAGTACTACATTGAGTAACAATACATGCTATACACTATTCAAGAGATCATGCTATACACTATACAAGAGAACATACTATGCACTATACAAACATTAAATACTATAACATAATGTGACATACTACTTCTCGATACGATACTTCATCGTGGTATCACTTTGTAACCAGAGTCTCCTGGAGGGAGAGCGGGCATTGTGTGTATAGATCTATACGGGACAGACACTCCCACATCCTGACTGCTAGCTACAGTCCCAGCCGAAAGGCCAAGGGATGACAGAATGCTACCTCACTATATATGACCTGGAGGGTCATCCGATATTCAGCCGTCGATCAGCATGGTTATATACGAGTTCACATTCAAACTTTTAATTAACCAATTTAGAATTAAAGGCAAAATAGACTCTCCGAGGCGTTTTGTTCATTTAATACCACCTGGAGTCTACCTTTTTCATTACTTTAGATTTCCCGAGGTGTGCTGTACATTTAGTACTACCTCGAGTCTGTATTTTATCACTTTACGACCAGCAGTGTCACTGCTGAGGAAAAATATTAATTTCCCCTATTACACTTATTTTGAAATCACCTTACAAGGGTGAAGTCTAAAACTATATTTTCGTACTAATAGTTTTCACTGGGGAAAAACCCTTACATTTACGAAAGAACAAACATACAAACAATCGGGTCTTGGTAGAAGACTATTTTTTACTAGAAAATATAGGATTTTCTAGGGAGCATACTATTTACAAACGTTTAAAATCAGTTATTACTCTACATTGTTACAAACATTTTTATACAAGCAATGACACTAAATACTTATGAACTCACCAGCTTTATGCTGATAAACTCTTTCAAAATAACATGTATTCTCAGGTCATCAATAGACAGGTACAGATGAAGCTTTTGAGAAGATGGAGCACATACAAGACTCATCTTTTATTTTGATTATACTTTTGGTGTCTTACAAACTATACAGAACACGATTGTATTACAATTATTATATTAATGCAATGGATGTTGTTGCTTGTCTTTACTATTATGCATTGTTGTGATACTGTACATGACGTCCTCCACCCCAGAACGTTTCCGCCGTTCCAGTTTTGGGGTGTGACAGATTGGTATCAGAGCACTATTTATAGTGAATCAAGTATATCAACCCATAAAAGATATACGAACTATGAACACATCGGGATTAAAACACTCTGACCAAGAATATATACTTTTAAATCATAAAATATTTAACTAAGTATATATATATACATCTATTCATACCAGGGTCAGTATCATACTAGAACAGAACAAAAGTATTACGATTGTTGGACAGCACAATTAGACTTAGAGACATATAGTCAAGTCTGGGAAGATATTGCCTGATCAACTATATTATCCGAGAAGTGACTAGCATGTGCCTAAGAGTAGTTGTGGTGTTGCAACAAGTCTAAAAACTTACTAACACTACTACAACAAGAACGTTAGAACAAAATACTATAGGAGTATTCTGCGTTACTATAAATTACATATGTGAGAACTAAAAAGGTCGTTACTAGTAGGGCAATAGTTGCTAAGTGGATACCCTAAGGTTACATGTGACAAAGGCGCTATAGACTTAGAATTTGTGATCTTTGCTTTACTTCTTGTTCCTTGTTTGGTTGTGGACTTAGAGTTAGGGTCACTTATTCGAAGGTCTATCCTGTTTTGGTTGCATGTAATTGGTATGCACTATGCAAGTATTGAATCAACTAATAACGATCATCATATAATTATCTTCGATTAGTACGTCTGTTAACTATTCTTTTCCCCCTATTCTCGCGTAGATACCATGGCTGAATTAAGGGTTCGCCCAAGGGTTGCCCGTCGCCAGTAGAGGATTATCTGCTCATCCTTTCTCTTCTTAAAAGAATAGCCTTTCTCTTCAGTATCTCTGTTTCACTTGCCTGTAAACATTCCTAACCTTGAAAGTACTCTAACTAGACTTCTAAGCTGCCAACAGTTTCCCTTATGGTTTGATGTAAGACCTACTGTTAGGTCATTTTTCTTGAACTCATTTTACATCATTAAAACCAGTAATATTGGCAGTTGTCTACTCTATGGGAAAGTTTGTACTCTTGTGTTCCCTACTCTATTGTTATGACTCTATCTGATATTTGGACTATGGCAATTTAGTCCATGAAACACACTCATAATACTTACAATCGATTCTTACTATTATCATCACCTTTATGAACTTTCAGTAAAAGATGTCGCCTTGAAAGCGTCCGACCAGAAACACGCCTGCAAATCAAACTCCACCACCACCACCCCCTCTGCAGTTCGATGCGGTGATGTTCCGGGCAGCTGTGACCGCAGCTGTGACTGCCGCCATGGCCCAAGTAAACTCTGGTGGCGTTAGTGGAACGGGGACTGACACTAACTCTAGCCATGGAGAAATCCATCCACGTGCACGGGAGTGCACTTATAAAGATTTCATCAGCTGCAAACCTACATACTTCAACGGAATCGGAGGGATCCTTGCACTGTCCCAATGGATCGAGAGAACAGAAGCAATCTTCGAGATGTGCTCATGCCCTGAAGGAAGCAAGATAAAGTTCGCTACTTGCACCTTCCTCGAAAGGGCCCTGACGTGGTGGAATGGCCATGTCAAATCACTCTCACTGGTAACAGCTAACGCCATGGGCTGGGATACACTGAAAGACCTTATGACAAGGGAGTACTGCCCGAGGGGCGAAATTCAGAAACTCGAGGAGGAACTGTGGAACCTCAAAATGCAGGGTTCTGACATAGTGGCTTATACAGCCAGGTTCTGCGACCTGGTCGCTCTATGTCCTAACATGGTCCCCACCGAAAGCAAAAAGATCGAAAGATACATCTGGGGTCTAGTACCCCCATATCGAGGGAAAGTTCTAGCATCACACCCTGCGACCTTCGATAGTGCCAAGGAATTGGCCCAAAGACTCATCGATCACGAGGTTCCTTCTACTCCATCAACAACTACAACGACTACCCCCGCATCAACCAAGACGTCTGATAACAAGAGGAAGCGTTGGAATCAAAAGAAGGGCAAGTCAGCTCAACCCTCTTCCAAGAACCAACAGATGGTGGCTGTCCATGCTGCCACTACTCCTGCTGCCCCTGTACCAGTCAAACCTTATGCAGGGAACCTACCCAAGTGCACCAAGTGCTCTTTCCATCATAACGGCCCCTGCCGTGAAATGCACTGCACTAATTGCGACCGGAAGGGCCATACCGCCCGGTTTTGCAGAACACAACCCAAAGCCATCACCCAGGTTCAAAGTACCAGAGTGAGTCAAGCCTGCTACGGGTGCGGCGAGACAGGACACTTCAAAAGAAACTGTCCGAAAGCTGGGAATGCGGGAGGAGCAGGAAGACTACTTGCTATTGGCCACAATGAGGCCGTGGCAGACCCCGCGGTAGTCACGGGTACGTTCCTTCTCGATAACTCTTATGCTTGTATCCTATTCGATAGTGGGGCAGAAAGGAGCTTCGTAAACCAAAAATTTAAACACTTACTTAATCAAGCACCACAAGCACTAAAAGAAACCTTCGTCGTAGAAATGGCTAACGGAAAGACAGAAAATTCTAACAAGATTTACATCGGTTGTACCCTCACGCTAGATAATCATTCATTCCCAATCGACCTCATACGAGTAGCTATCCAGAGTTTCGACGTCATTATAGGCATGGACTGGCTGAGTCTTTATCGTGTCGATATTCTATGTTTCGAAAAAGCAGTCCGCCTGAAACTACCGAATCATGAAACCTTGTTGATCTACGGAGACAAACCCAGTACGAGTCTTCGTATCATCTCGAGTATTCAAGCCCAGAAGTACTTGCGTAAGGAATATCGTGCATTCCTGGCACACGTTGTCGATACGAGCTAGAAAACAAAAGACCTAAAAGACCTCCCCGTAGTACGCAATTTTCCCGACGTCTTTCCAGAAGAACTCCCAGGATTACCCCCGCAACGTCAAGTCGAGTTCCGAATCGACTTAATTCCAGGAGCGACCCCAGTAGCCAAATCGCCCTATCGTCTAGCACCTGCTGAGATGCAAGAGCTATCCGGTCAACTTAACGAACTGCTCAGCAAGGGCTTTATAAGACCAAGCTTCTCACCCTGGGGAGCACCAGTCTTGTTCGTAAAGAAGAAAGACAGATCGTTCCGTATGTGCATCGATTATAGGGAACTCAACAAGCTTACAGTAAAATATCGTTACCCTCTTCCTCGCATAGACGATTTACTAGACCAGCTGCAAGGGGTGAGCTACTTTTCCAAGATTGATCTGAGGTCCGGGTATCACCAGTTACGAGTGCTTGAGGAGGATGTTCCGAAGACAGCCTTCCGAACTCGTTACGTACACTACGAGTTCGTAGTGATGCCATTCGGATTGACCAATGCGCCCGAAGTATTCATGGACCTAATGAATAGGGTATGCCGTCCTTACTTGGATCAGTTCGTCATCGTTTTCATCGATGACATACTTATCTACTCTCGAAGTAAGGAGGAACATAACGATCATTTACGACAAGTCCTAGGAACCTTACGATCAGAGAAACTTTATGCGAAGTTCTCTAAATGCGAATTTTGGATCCGAAGAGTCGAATTCTTAGGACACGTGGTTAGCGAAGAGGGAATCCACGTAGACCCTTCCAAAATTAAAGCCATTGAGAACTGGTCAGCACCGAAGACGCCTATAGAAATTCGTCAATTTCTAGGCCTCGCTGGCTACTACCTCAGATTCATACAAAACTTCTCTCAAATTGCAAAACCCCTCACTATATTGACTCAGAAGGGCGTGGCCTTTGACTGGGGAGAGAAATAGGAGAAAGCGTTCCAAACGCTAAAATGAGCCTTATGCACCGCACCGATACTATCCCTCCCTGAAGGAACAGAAGACTTCATGGTATACTGCGATGCATCCAACTAGGGGCTCAAATGTGTTCTGATGCAACGAGGTAAGGTCATCGCCTACGCCTCAAGACAGCTGAAGACACACGAGGTCACCTACACCACACACGATCTCGAATTAGGAGCGGTTGTGTTCGCCCTGAAGATCTGGAGACACTACCTGTACGGTACGAAGAGCACTATCTTCATAGACCACGAAAGCCTGCAGCACATATTCAACCAGAAGGGGCTCAATATGAGACAACGACGGTGGGTAGAGCTACTCAATGACTACGAATGCGAAATTCGTTATCATCCGGGTAAAGCCAATGTGGTAGCAGACGCCCTAAGTCGGAAAGAATATTCTGGTCGAAGAGTCAAGTCCTTAACAATGACTATCCATTCGCATCTATCCGCACAAATTAAGGAGGCTCAGCTCGAAGCCTTGAAGCCTAAAAATGTGGCGGGAGAATCCTTGCGTGGAATGGATAAGAACTTGGAAGTCAAGGGTGACGGAGCCTTATATCTCATGGACCAGATCTGGACACCGAGATACGGTGGCTTCAAAGACTTGGTCATGAAGGAAGCGCACAACACTCGATATTCCGTCCACCCGGGTTCAGATAAGATGTATCTGGATCTTAAAAAGTCATACTGGTGGCCTAACATGAAAGTAGAGATTGCTACCTTCGTGAGTAAATGCCTTACTTGTGCAAAGGTTAAGGTCGAATACCAGAAACCATTAGGTCTACTTCAGCAACCGGAGATACCTGAGTGGAAGTGGGAGCGGATCACTATGGACTTCATAACCAAGCTACCCAAAACAACGGGTGGACTTGATACCATATGGGTCATCATCGACAGATTGACCAAGTCCGCACACTTCCTGCCTATCAAGGAAACTGAAAAGATGGAAAAACTCACAAGAACATACATTCGGGAAGTAGTACGACTGCACGGTGTTCCTATATCCATTATCTCCGACAGAGATAGTAGATTCACTTCGAGGTTCTGGCAATCACTACAAAGCTCCCTAGGAACGAAGCTGTACATGAGTACAGCCTACCATCCACAGACCGACGGACAAAGTGAGAGGACTATCCAAACCTTGGAAGATATGCTGCGAGCCTGTGTGATCGACTTTGGGAAGGCGTGGGATACCCACTTACCTGTCGTCGAATTCTCTTACAACAACATTTATCACACGAGCATCAAGGCGGCTCCATTTGAAGCCCTCTACGGCCGGAAGTGCAGATCCCCTCTGTGCTGGGCTGAGGTGGGTGACACTCAGTTAGCTAAAGGACGAGTTCCTGACAGCACTCTCACGGGTCCGGAGATCATTCGGGAAATGACAGAGAAGATCGTTCAGATTCGTGAACGATTGAAAGCCTCTAGAGACCGACAGAAAAGCTACACAGACAAACGGAGGAAACCTTTGGAGTTCCATGTTGGAGACCGAGTCCTTTTGAAAGTCTCACCCTGGAAGGGCTTGATACGCTTCGGAAAGCGCGGAAAGCTAAATCCAAGATACATAGGGCCTTTCGAGATTCTTGCTAGAATCGGCCTCGTAGCTTACAAACTCAACTTACCCCGCGAACTTAGTAATGTACATCCTACCTTCCACGTCTCGAACTTGAAAAAGTGCCTATCCGATGAGACTCTTGTAATCCCACTCGACCAGATCGAGATCAACGAGAGCCTCAACTTCGTGGAAGAACCTGTAGAGATCATGGACCGAGAGGTCAAACGAATGAAACAAAGCCGTATCCCAATAGTGAAGGTTCGGTGGAACGCCAAGCGAGGACCGGAGTTCACTTGGGAGTTCGAGGATCAAATGAAACTTAAATATCCTCATCTTTTTACTTAGTTATCTTGTAATAACTTAGTTGCTTGAACTCTAATTTCGGGACGAAATTCCCTCTAACGGGGCGATGATGTGACAACCCAAAATTTTTATTTGTATAAACTCTACAGTCAAGCACTTCAAATATTAGTCAAATTCATTTCAGTACATTTTTGGCCGGGTTAAAGTCCGTTTGGGTGTTTTTATTTTTAAATTCGTCAAACGAACAAATAAATTGAAGTATCTGTTAGGAGTGATGTGTAACAAATAAACAAATAACACCTTAACTAGGTGTTTACGGCCAAACTTGGGGAGTTTGGGCCGTAAACTCCTCTTGGCCATGAACTCATGCATATAGCATGAGTTTACTCTTCATTCCTTCATTCTCCAACTTTCAAACCTAAGAACTCCCAACTTCTCTCTCAAGTATCATAACACTCTCCTTCCAATCTTCAAAAAATGTAAGTTTTTCCTCACTTGATTTGTTGTTATAACCTTTCATCTAGTTGTTATACATCATTTCATCCATAAATTCTTCATTTTTACTTAGACCTTCAAGTGTTCTTCAAAACACCAAGAACACCAAGAACACACACTAGTGTTTTTGGTCCTTAAACACTCTTACAAGCTTCCTATAAGTAAGTACACTCCTCCTAACTAGTTACTTACTTAGAATACATGTTAAACCATTGACAAACATCAAAAACCCTCAAGAACACATGTGTTTACGGTCAAGGGATCTCCTTGAACCGTAAACACCATCAAGTAGTGTTTGAGTGCCACCAACACCTTCTAGGGCTTGTATATTGGACTAGAACCTTGCATGCATGAGCTAGAAACCCTAAAACACGAAATGGTAGGAGTGACCATGAGTTTACGGCCGTAAACTCATGGGTTTACGACCGTAAACTCCAAGGGAGTGGTCCATGGACCGTAAACTCCAATGAAGGGTCATTTTGAGCCCTAGTCCCTTCCTAAGCCTTGGATACAAGCCTAGAACACTTCCTTGAGGGGTATAAGACCTTAAAACACACAATGGTACAAATTACTATGAGTTTACGACCATAAACTCATGGGGGGGGGGGGGGAATGACCAAAAACCGTAAACTCATTTGTTGTTACCAAATGGGAAGTAAACTCCAATGTGAGGCCATACTCTCTTTAGATACAATGTGAGGCCATACGATCACTACATGTTAAATAGGATCCGTGTGTGTGTTCAAATCCTCACTTGACACCTAGCATCCTATCCGACACTTCTATCCAATCCACTCACTATAGGTGAGTTCATACCCCTTAATCAACCTTTGAAATGATTTTAAATACTTTCATGGGGGGGAATACAAGTTGAAATATTCTATTTATTGTTTTAATCACATGTGATTAATAACTAGAACACACAGAAAATAATTCTATTGCCTTCAAATTGCTATCAAATATATGGATTTTTAAGTGTTTCAAAACCCTTTTATTAAACTTTTAAATACTAAAACTATTTCCAAAACTCTTTTAAACTTGCATTGTTTTCAAACTCATATCTACACTAATCTATTTATATAAGTAAGACTTGAAGTACTTAGGACTGATAGCTCACTTTACTTCCTGTTCCTTGTTTGGTTGTGGACTTAGGGTATCCTGTTATTTGTCCGAATGTCGTTGAATTCTTAGTTATATATCATATATATACGTGTTGGATATAAAAGCTTTCACTTCAGTACAGTACCTTTGCGTAACAAAGGCATCCAAACAACCTTACTATTTAACTATAATAGGTATAGTTAAGGGATTACTACTCACTACTACTATTACAACGACCCATACAAGAGTCAATACATTTATGAATCACTACATAAGTACTACATTGAGTAACAATACATGCTATACACTATTCAAGAGAACATGCTATACACTATACAAGAGAACATACTATGCACTATACAAACATTAAATACTATAACATAATGTGACATACTACTTCTCGATACGATACTTCATCGTGGTATCACTTTGTAACCAGAGTCTCCTGGAGGGAGAGCGGGCATTGTGTGTATAGATCTATACGGGACAAACACTCCCACATCCTGACTGCTAGCTACAGTCCCAGCCGAAAGGCCAAGGGATGACAGAATGCTACCTCACTATATATGACCTGGAGGGTCATCCGATATTCAGCCGTCGATCAGCATGGTTATATACGAGTTCACATTCAAACTTTTAATTAACCAATTTAGAATTAAAGGCAAAATAGACTCTCCGAGGCGTTTTGTTCATTTAATACCACCTGGAGTCTACCTTTTTCATTACTTTAGATTTCCCGAGGTGTGCTGTACATTTAGTACTACCTCGAGTCTGTATTTTATCACTTTACGACCAGCAGTGTCACTGCTGAGGAAAAATATTAATTTCCCCTATTACACTTATTTTGAAATCACCTTACAAGGGTGAAGTCTAAAACTATATTTTCGTACTAATAGTTTTCACTGGGGAAAAACCCTTACATTTACGAAAGAACAAACATACAAACAATCGGGTCTTGGTAGAAGACTATTTTTTACTAGAAAATATAGGATTTTCTAGGGAGCATACTATTTACAAACGTTTAAAATCAGTTATTACTCTACATTGTTACAAACATTTTTATACAAGCAATGACACTAAATACTTATGAACTCACCAGCTTTATGCTGATAAACTCTTTCAAAATAACATGTATTCTCAGGTCATCAATAGACAGGTACAGATGAAGCTTTTGAGAAGATGGAGCACATACAAGACTCATCTTTTATTTTGATTATACTTTTGGTGTCTTACAAACTATACAGAACACGATTGTATTACAATTATTATATTAATGCAATGGATGTTGTTGCTTGTCTTTACTATTATGCATTGTTGTGATACTGTACATGACGTCCTCCACCCCAGAACGTTTCCGCCGTTCCAGTTTTGGGGTGTGACAGATTGGTATCAGAGCACTATTTATAGTGAATCAAGTATATCAACCCATAAAAGATATACGAACTATGAACACATCGGGATTAAAACACTCTGACCAAGAATATATACTTTTAAATCATAAAATATTTAACTAAGTATATATATATATATACATCTATTCATACCAGGGTCGGTATCATACTAGAACAGAACAAAAGTATTACGATTGTTGGACAGCACAATTAGACTTAGAGACATATAGTCAAGTCTGGGAAGATATTGCCTGATCAACTATATTATCCGAGAAGTGACTAGCATGTGCCTAAGAGTAGTTGTGGTGTTGCAACAAGTCTAAAAACTTACTAACACTACTACAACAAGAACGTTAGAACAAAATACTATAGGAGTATTCTGCGTTACTATAAATTACATATGTGAGAACTAAAAAGGTCGTTACTAGTAGGGCAATAGTTGCTAAGTGGATACCCTAAGGTTACATGTGACAAAGGCGCTATAGACTTAGAATTTGTGATCTTTGCTTTACTTCTTGTTCCTTGTTTGGTTGTGGACTTAGAGTTAGGGTCACTTATTCGAAGGTCTATCCTGTTTTGGTTGCATGTAATTGGTATGCACTATGCAAGTATTGAATCAACTAATAACGATCATCATATAATTATCTTCGATTAGTACGTCTGTTAACTATTCTTTTCCCCCTATTCTCGCGTAGATACCATGGCTGAATTAAGGGTTCGCCCAAGGGTTGCCCGTCGCCAGTAGAGGATTATCTGCTCATCCTTTCTCTTCTTAAAAGAATAGCCTTTCTCTTCAGTATCTCTGTTTCACTTGCCTGTAAACATTCCTAACCTTGAAAGTACTCTAACTAGACTTCTAAGCTGCCAACAGTTTCCCTTATGGTTTGATGTAAGACCTACTATTAGGTCATTTTTCTTGAACTCATTTTACATCATTAAAACCAGTAATATTGGCAGTTGTCTACTCTATGGGAAAGTTTGTACTCTTGTGTTCCCTACTCTATTGTTATGACTCTATCTGATATTTGGACTATGGTAATTTAGTCCATGAAACACACTCATAATACTTACAATCGATTCTTACTATTATCATCACCTTTATGAACTTTCAGTAAAAGATGTCGCCTTGAAAGCGTCCGACCAGAAACACGCCTGCAAATCAAACTCCACCACCACCACCCCCTCTGCAGTTCGATGCGGTGATGTTCCGGGCAGTTGTGACCGCAGCTGTGACTGCCGCCATGGCCCAAGTAAACTCTGGTGGCGTTAGTGGAACGGGGACTGACACTAACTCTAGCCATGGAGAAATCCATCCACGTGCACGGGAGTACACTTATAAAGATTTTATCAGCTGCAAACCTACATACTTCAACGGAACCGGAGGGATCCTTGCACTGTCCCAATGGATCGAGAGAACAGAAGCAATCTTCGAGATGTGCTCATGCCCTGAAGGAAGCAAGATAAAGTTCGCTACTTGCACCTTCCTCGAAAGGGCCCTAACGTGGTGGAATGGCCATGTCAAATCACTCTCACTGGTAACAGCTAACGCCATGGGCTGGGATACACTGAAAGACCTTATGACAAGGGAGTACTGCCCGAGGGGCGAAATTCAGAAACTCGAGGAGGAACTGTGGAACCTCAAAATGCAGGGTTCTGACATAGTGGCTTATACAGCCAGGTTCTGCGACCTGGTCGCTCTATGTCCTAACATGGTCCCCACCGAAAGCAAAAAGATCGAAAGATACATCTGGGGTCTGGTACCCCCATATCGAGGGAAAGTTCTAGCATCACACCCTGCGACCTTCGATAGTGCCAAGGAATTGGCCCAAAGACTCATCGATCACGAGGTTCCTTCTACTCCATCAACAACTACAACGACTACCCCCGCATCAACCAAGACGTCTGATAACAAGAGGAAGCGTTGGAATCAAAAGAAGGGCAAGTCAGCTCAACCCTCTTCCAAGAACCAACAGATGGTGGTTGTCCATGCTGCCACTACTCCTGCTGCCCCTGTACCAGTCAAACCTTATGCAGGGAACCTACCCAAGTGCACCAAGTGCTCTTTCCATCATAACGGCCCCTGCCGTGAAATGCACTGCACTAATTGCGACCGGAAGGGCCATACCGCCCGGTTTACGGCCGTAAACTCATGGGTAGAAACCCTAAAACACGAAATGGTAGGAGTGACCATGAGTTTACGGCCGTAAACTCATGGGTTTACGACCGTAAACTCCAAGGGAGTGGTCCATGGACCGTAAACTCCAATGAAAGGTCATTTTGAGCCCTAGTCCCTTCCTAAGCCTTGGATACAAGCCTAGAACACTTCCTTGAGGGGTATAAGACCTTAAAACACACAATGGTACAAATTACTATGAGTTTACGGCCGTAAACTCATGGGGGAAAATGACCAAAAACCGTAAACTCATTTGTTGTTACCAAATGGGAAGTAAACTCCAATGTGAGGCCATACTCTCTTTAGATACAATCCTTAAGTACTTCTAGCACTTGAAACAATGTGTTTCCATGTATTAGGGTGTCTTTACTTGATTAATTAGTTGTTAAATGACTAATTAGATACATTTATGTATCACTACATGTTAAATAGGATGCGTGTGTGTGTTCAAATCCTCACTTGACACCTAGCATCCTATCCGACACTTCCATCGAAACCACTCACTACAGGTGAGTTCATACCCCTTAATCAACCTTTGAAATGATTTTAAATACTTTTATGGGGGGAATACAAGTTGAAATATTCTAGTTATTGTTTTAATCACATGTGATTAATAACTAGAACACACAGAAAGGATTTCTATTGCCTTCAAATTGCTATCAAATATATGGATTTTTAAGTGTTTCAAAACCCTTTTATTAAACTTTTAAATACTAAAACTATTTCCAAAACTCTTTTAAACTTGCATTGTTTTCAAACTCATATCTACACTAATCTATTTATATAAGTAACACTTGAAGGACTTAGGACTGATAGCTCACTTTACTTCCTGTTCCTTGTTTGGTTGTGGACTTAGGGTATCCTGTTATTTGTCCGAATGTCGTTGAATTCTTAGTTATATATCATATATATATATATATATATATATATATATATATATATATATATATATATATATATATATATATGTGTGTGTGTGTGTTGGATATAAAAGCTTTCACTTCAGTACAGTACCTTTGCGTAACAAAGGCATCCAAACAACCTTACTATTTAACTATAATAGGTATAGTTAAGGGATTACTACTCACTACTACTATTACAACGACCCATACAAGAGTCAGTACATTTATGAGTCACTACATAAGTACTACATTGAGTAACAATACATGCTATACACTATTCAAGAGAACATGCTATACACTATACAAGAGAACATACTATGCACTATACAAACATTAAATACTATAACATAATGTGACATACTACTTCTCGATACGACACTTCATCGTGGTATCACTTTGTAACCAGAGTCTCCTGGAGGGAGAGCGGGCATTGTGTGTATAGATCTATACGGGACAGACACTCCCACATCCTGACTGCTAGCTACAGTCCCAGTCGAAAGGCCAAGGGGTGACAGAATGCTACCTCACTATATATGACCTGGAGGGTCATCCGATATTCAGCCGTCGATCAACATGGTTACATACGAGTTCACATTCAAACCTTTAGTTAACCAATTTAGAATTAAAGGCAAAATAGACTCTCCGAGGCGTATTGTTCATTTAATACCACCTAGAGTCTACCTTTTTCATTACTTTAGATTCCCCGAGGTGTGTTGTACATTTAGTACTACCTGGAGTCTGTATTTTATTACTTTACGACCAGCAGTGTCACTGCTGAGGAAAAATATTAATTTCCCCTATTACACTTATTTTGAAATCACCTTACAAGGGTGAAGTCTAAAACTATATTTTCATACTAATAGTTTTCACTGGGGAAAAACCCTTACATTTACGAAAGAACAAACATACAAACAATCGGGTCTTGGTAGAAGACTACTTTTTACTAGAAAATATAGGATTTTCTAGGGAGCATACTATTTACAAACGTTTAAAATCAGTTATTACTCTACATTGTTACAAACATTTTTATACAAGCAATGACACTAAATACTTATGAACTCACTAGCTTTATGCTGATAAACTCTTTCAAAATAACTTGTATTCTCAGGTCATCAGTAGACAGGTACAGATGAAGCTTTTGAGAAGATGGAGCACATACAAGACTCATCTTTTATTTTGATTATACTTTTGGTGTCTTACAAACTATACATAACATGCTTGTATTACAATTATTATATTAATGCAATGGATGTTGTTGCTTGTCTTTACTATTATGCATTGTTGTGATACCGTACATGACGTCCTCCACCCCAGAACGTTTCCGCCGTTCCGGTTTTAGGGTGTGACAGTGGAGCCAGGCACACTCTCAGTTACAAGTTTTCATAAAGGAATACAAATACAAAACATTAATACAAAGAGAACGGTTTATGGGATTAAACCACTTTTACAAATGGGAACCTAGTCATTTACTTTCGGTAAACTAGTATAGCATAAAGGACCTTTAGTGGTTAATTCTATAATTCCTTAGTTGCTACATCATAGTTATACATAAGTAATATCCGATTGACAGTGAAATGTGTGACTTCCGCCTTACTTGCTGTTCCTTGTTTGGTTGTGGGCTTAGGGCATATACACCCATTTAACAGTCCATTCGATATTGGGTTATATATAATCAGTATAAACTAAGTAATTATAGAGGGAAACTATTGAGGTTATCAGTTAATTACCTCAGGAAATATAGGATTTCCTGGAGAAACCAGTGAACTTATCCAAAGAACATAGGGTATACTTAACATAACTAAAATACTTAGGAACTCACCAGCTTAAATGTTGATCTACTCTTTCCAAATAACTTGTATTCTCAGGAATCCAGTAGACAGGTACACTTAGGAAGCTTTTGAGAAGACTACCTAGTACCGTACCGCGACTCTTGTCTTCTACTGTACCTACTTTAGTGTTTGAATATGTAATGTTTGAACACTTATGTAAAACTTATACTTATTAATGCAATGGGTGTTTGTACTTTGATTACTATATTGCATGTGTTGTGATACTTACCTAAAGTCCTCCGCCTCCGAACTTTTCCGCCGTTCTGGTTTGGGGGTGGGGCAATAAAAAACTCACTTTTTACGTCATTCGGCACCGTGCCGGTTTTTTCGTGGAACTTCGACATGTCATAACTTCTTCGTTATAACTCGGATTTTGGTATTCTTTATATATCCGGAATTCTTGTCACGACCACTACAACTTTCTTAATAGATATCGACTTTATCTAATATTTATTTTCGACGCTCATTTTTATTCTTAATTAATTAAATCCTAATAATTAAGCATAAAACACATAATATTCACATAATTCCTTTTCATTTCTTCAAAATGAGTTACAAAGGTTAACATAGACTATCACGTCAATATTAATGCCTAGCTTAGAAACACGGGCGTTACAATTCTTTCCCCCTTAGGATGATTCCGTCCCCAGAATCACACATCAGCAAACAAATGCGGGTAGCGACTCATCATGTCACTCTCCGTTTCCCAGGTGAGATTTGGCCCATTCGTATGTTTCCAACGCACAAGCACTAAATAGACCATCTTGCGTCGCAACTTCTTAGTCTTATGGTCAACGATTGCCTCTGGTTCTTCAATTAACCTCTTGTTTTCATCCAACCTTAATTCAGAAATTGGAATTATGTCGGGCACATCTCCCGTGAACTTTCTCAAATAACACACATGAAAGGTATTATGAATACCCTCTAGTTCTTCTGGTAATTCTAGCTTGTAAGCTTAATTCCCAATCCTCTAAAGAACTTTAAACGGTCCAATAAACCTTGGACTCAATTTTCCCCTCTTACCAAATCTTATAAGTCCCTTCCACGGCGAGACTTTAAGTAAAACCGAATCTCCAACTTCGAATGATATCGGTTGTCTTTTCTTGTCAGCATATCTCTTTTGTCGATCTTGAGCTGCTAACATCCTTTCCCTAATCACTTTCAGCTTTTCAGCAGTCTGATGGACTATTTCAGGTCCCATAAACTGCTTTCCCCAACTTCCAGCCAACATGACGGTGTTCGACACTTTTCTCCATACAAAGCGTGATAAGGTGCCATCTTGATGATCGAGTGGAAACTATTATTATAGGAAAATTCTACTAGAGATAAGTGTTCCTCTTAGTTACCTTGGAATTCCAGGGTACGTGCACTGAGCATATCTTCCAACGTTTGAATTGTTCGTTCGCTCTGACCATCAGTTTGCGGATGGTAAGCTGTACTCAAACACAACTTGGTACCCAATTCCTCTTGAAGACTCCTCCAAAACCTTGAGGTAAAACGGCTGTCACGATCTGATATAATCGTTGACGGAACACCGTGAAGCCTCATAATTTCCTTCACGTAAGAATTCACAAGTTTATCCATAGACCATTTCTCGTTGGCTGCTATGAAATGCACACTCTTAGTGAAGTGATCAACGACCACCCAAATCATGTCGTGACCGTTCCTTGTTCTGGGCAGTTTAGTCACAAAATCCATGGTGATGTCTTCCCATTTACCCATGGGTACAGGTAAAGGTTCTAAACTCCCATACGGTTTCTGATGTTGTGCCTTAACCCTAGCACATGTTACACACTCGGCCACATACTTAGCAACATCGAGCTTCATCATCGGCCACCAGTAGTAGGGTTTTAGATCCCTATACATTTTTGTGCTGCCGGGATGAATCGAGTACATGGTCTTGTGAGCTTCTTCTATCAGAAGATCTCTTACTCCTCCCGTCTTAGGTACCCAAATCCTATCTTGGAATACCTTCAATCCTTGACTGTTTGTATCAAACACTAACGTTTTGCCCAAACGTTCTTCCTTTCGGTCATTTTTCTCTAAAGCTTCCTCTTGAGCTTTCTTTATACTTTCCACAATTGTCGAGACAGCTTCAATTCTCAACGCTCTTGGCCTTTTCTTTTCAAGGTTTACCTTCCGACTGAGAGCATCAACAACAACATTTGCTTTACCAGGGTGCTAAAGTATCTCACAGTCATAGTCCTTGAGTAACTCTAGCCAGCGTCGTTGCCTCATGTTCAATTCCTTCTGATTAAAGAGATATTGAAGACTCTTATGATCAGTGAAAAGTTTGCATTTAGTACCATAAAGATAGTGCCTCCATATCTTTAAGGCGAATACTACCGCTGCCAACTCCAGATCATGAGTGGGGTAGTTCTTTTCATGCTCTTTTAATGCCTCGATGCATACACTATCACTTTATCCCTTTGGGTCAGAACACAACCTAACCCAACTCCAGAGGCATCACTATAAACTGCGAAGTCATCAACTCCTTTAGGTAGCGAAAGAATCGGTGCTTCACATAATTTCTTCTTTAACTTCTCAAAAGCTTCCTTATGCTTCTCATTCCAAGTATAAGTAGCTCCTTTGTGGGTCAAAGCTGTTAATGGAGTAGCGATCGAAGAAAAGCCTTGGATAAACCTTCGGTAATATCCAGCTAATCCTTTAAAGCTTCTGATCTCCGTAGGACTTTTTGGTTGTTCCCACTTCATCACAACTTTAATCTTTGCTGGGTCAACCATTATCCCTTCTTGGTTAACCACATGACCTAAAAATTGGACTTCTTGAATCCAAAATTCACATTTGGAGAACTTTGCATACAGCTTCTCCTTTTTCAGAACTTCTAGCACTTCACGCAGATGCTTGTCATGCTCCTGCTTTCTTTTTGAATAAATCAAAATATCATCTATGAACACTATCACGGATTTATCAAGGTATGGTTTACAAAACCTGTTCATCAAATCCATGAAATCCGCTGGAGCATTGGTTAGTACGAACGACATAACCAAGAACTCATAGTGTCCATATCTTGTTCTGAACGCAGTCTTCTCAATATCCTGCTCTCTTACCTTTAGTTGTCATTAGGGCTTAGGCTTTTCCCCAGAGTGTTCCACCAACGAGCAGCGCTACCTCTGAACTTCCGCACTACAAATGTGGTTTGTAACTTGCCTTGGCAACCACATGTCATGAAAGCCAATTCCATTTCCGAGATCCAATCCATTACTCCGATGGGATCTTCTTTTCCAGTGAAGGTTGATGGCTTGCAAGTCATAAAGTCTTTATACTTGCATCCATTTCTCTCCACTCTATCCTCGTGGTTATTTCTCCCAACCACAAGCGGTTCACTATGACAAACATATCTACTGTTGTTTCCTTCTTCAGATTGATCGTCATTTAATTCACGTTGTTCAACAGGCATTGAAGGTTCATTCCTGTTGTTCAGCAATATTTGCCTCATTTCCTCCCTTTGTTCAGCCATCATTGACTGAATCATGGCTCGTACTCCAACCATGGTGATGGGTTCTGGTGCAGCTCCTGCTATAGGCACCTGTTCCACCACTTGGGGTTGAGGTTGTTGGTTCTTGTTTGCATTTCCAGCTCCACTTCGAGTTCTTGCCATTATGATCTATATACCGAATAAGGCGAATTTAGGTCTTTATCCTCGATAGATATTTCAATTCCCCTTATCACCCCGAAACGTTTACATGTTAGTTCTAATATCGTAATCGTACGCTTAGAATCCTCCACACATAAGGTTTCTAGATCCGGTCGGCAACAGACCATAGATCCGAACAATTAATGGCATATATGGCAAACATATAGCATTTAGCACATACAAGCATTTTAGGCTTCTTTCCTAAAATAAACTAGTGCTCGTGTCTAAAATATACTACACACTCATCTCACAATCATCACTTAGCATTCTAAGTTTAAGTCTAGAAATCCTACAATTTCTTAGTTCGCTTAAACTAATGCTCTGATACCAACTGTGACATCCCCTAATTTCTCGGCCAGAAAAGACCGATTTAATTTATGCTTTTTAAAATAAAGTCAGAGAAATCCTTTTAAAAGATGTTGCGGAATTGGTCCCCAAAACAAAACATGATAAAAGTTTATCAAAACCTTTCTTTAAGAAATATATATTTTCATTTTATATCAAAACCTCGGGATGTCATGTTCCGATACAGATCAAAAGCATAAACAAGACATTATAAGCCTTAAACAGTTATTTACAACTATTGGCCTATAATCCAAAAATCTCTCATCATCCTCCGACTATGCTCGGGGTCCACTACCTGTGATATAGAAAGCTGAGTGGGTCAGACTAGGGAGCCTGGTGAGCATATAGGGTTTTCAACCCACAATAATAATAAACTTATTAAATTCATCAATCAACAATAACCCTTATTACCCATTCCCGTTATCCTCACTTTACGTCCCTAAACACCTATCACAAGGGACTTAGCCTAAGGATTATCATCGAGGTGGACACTACTGCTAAGGGGACTGCTCAGCCATACATGTCCTAATGGCAACCATGAGGGGGATGGAGTACGCCAATGAACATATAATTCACCAACACCTACAGGTTGCGAACCTGCTAGCGTTCCACTGGACTGTCTACAAAGGTCCGTGGTCGTCATCCATACTTCGCTAGACGACTACAACAACAACAACAACAACAACAACATCGAGGCCTCTCACCATTTTAACACACATCGACTATTTCGTCTACCCATTTTTTACCTGTATAAAACAACTATTCAATAGTCACCTCAATTAAACAATTAATATAATTACACATAGCATGTATTTTATAGAAAATACTTCATATCTAGGTGTAAGATGAAAGTGACTACACACTCACATGATTTAATGATACTCGGGCAGCACTTCGTTTCCTAAAATGATCGTTTCTAATAAAACCGCAAGTTTTATTGAGAAACCGGGCTCTGCGAGGGTCGGGCTTCAAAACCGAAAAGATAAATTTCTCGGGCACTTCGGGACGTGTTTCGGGTGTTTGGTATGATACTGGGGCTTTGGGGGAAGTTGGAATGGAAGAAATATGGGTTTAGGGGTGTAAAATGACACTTTTCCAAAATATGCCCGGGAGGTCTCGCACCCTTCTATTTATAGGGGCGAGGCTTCTGATCCGAGGGCTGAGAAGCGAACAGATGTCAGCAGATCCGAGGGTCAGGTGGCACGCACGTTGGCTTCTGACTGGACCGAGGTCTAGGGTCCGAGGAGGGTGAGTCAGCGAAGACAGGTGGCAGCGAGGGAGAGAGACACGTATGCGAGGTCGAACGTGGGCACCTGTGCGAGGCACGTCGGACGCGCACTGGTCCGCGGTTCGGTCCAATCAGAAGGCGACAGGTGTGCGACACGCGGCGGAGCCAGCTTCGGATGAGTTACAGATCGGACACGGGGCGCGCATGGAGCGAAGGTGACGTGGCCGAAGCATGACCAAGCGAAATTTCTCGTATTTTGGGATTTTTCTCGATTTTTGAGCCAAAACTTCTAAAATCCATAACTTTCGCATACAGGTTCAATTTTTGACGTTCTTTATATGCACGCGTAGGTGAAATTACGCTCTACAACTTTCGTTTAGACTTCGTCGGCTAATTTTGATTTAATTTTAATATTATTATTTTTAACAGACCGGGACAGGAAATCCGTTAAAAATTCATAACTTCTTCATCCGACGTCTGTTTTCGTCTGTTTTTTTACCATTGTACTACTATTTACGAGACCTTCGATTCTCGTTTAGGTTGTGTCAGCTAAAAATCACTCGATCTAAAATTCGAGTTTTTAGCTGTCTACTGCTAAGCTGAAACTTAGAAAAATTATAACTTCCTCATACGAAGTCAGATTTGGGCGTTCTTTTTATGCATACTCTCAGTTTAACGAACACTACGACTTTCCTTTAGACCACTAAGGCTAAAAATTAGTTTATCAAAAACTCACTTTTTACGTCATTCGACACTGTGCCGGTTTTGTCGCGGAACTTTGACAGGTCATAACTTCTTCGTTATAACTCGGATTTCGGTATTCTTTATATATCTGGAATCCTGTTCACGACCACTACAACTTTCTTAATAGATATCGGCTTTATCTAATATTTATTTTCGACGCTTATTTTTATTCTTAATTAATTAAATCCTAATAATTAAGCATAAAACACATAATATTCACATAATTCCTTTTCAATTCTTCAAAATGAGTTACAAAGGTTAACCTAGACTATCACGTCAATATTAATGCCTAGCCTAGAAACACGGGCGTTACATCTACAGATTGTTATGGCACTTTAATGGTTAATAGACTTCTGTTAAATGAGAAAGGGTTCACGGTTAGGATTATCTTGAGTCGATACATTAAAACTTGCCTTTTGGGGGACCTAATGGACTTAGTATTGTAAATCTTGGTTAGGGTAATGTCCTAATAGATAAAGTTTGAAACTTTATCCATTAAGTCATTAAAAAGAACCATATACGAAGTTATGGGATTTGATCTATACAGATTAAGTTCTTAATGGTGAAAATCAACAACCACGATGTCTCCAAGGAAGGACCACAATGTGGTGGTGTCTTGCATCTCCACTGAATTGTCCTAACTTGACCACGACATGGCTAAGAGCTCACCACGACATGGTGACTATTAACTTTTTTTTTACCATTGACCATTGACTTTTTCCTACTTTGACCTTCGGTTAAACTTAAAGGATCTGGGTTGTTGATTAAAGAATGATCTTTATTGGGTGATAGTCGGTTCATGGGACTGATCAGTGCAAGGAGTGAGAGTGTTGTTGTGCTTCTATGGTATCACGATTTAGGTGAATATTCTTACTATACCAAGTGTGGCATTGTATATCTTTTTTATGATTGGGGAGAGGTATTGTTAGAGTACTAGCATGTTTATTGACTAGCATAATTGCTTGATATGCTAGACAGTCTTGTCATTTTTAGAATAAAGACTCAAGTTCGATCACAACACCTGCATGAAAACTGTGGTTGGATCACAACACATGTATGAAAGAATATACTTGGATCATAACACATGTGTGAAAGATTATGGTTGGATCACAACACATGTATGAAAGACTATGGTTGGATCACACCACTAATATAGTTAAGAATGGTTAGGATAATGATAGTTTCAGATGGTTATTGAGTAGATACCCTAGGGGTCATCCAAAGCATTATTGCATGGTAGTTCAACTTTGTAAATCTTATGGTTTTCGAATATATGAATCTTAGTAAAAAATCTTATGGCTCCAGAGCGAAGGACCTTGCGTGTAAACATTGTATGTGTGGTGGATTATATGGTATAGTAGGTAATTCACTAAGATTTATGCTTACAGTCGTGGATTAATTTTTCTTGCAGGTTGTTTGTGTGAAGAGCCGGATGAACTACACACTCGCATCGTAGATTTGGTTTCCACTGTTTTGTAATTCATATTTGTAAATCTTATGGTTTTCGAATATATGAATCTCAATATTAGACTTTAAGTTAAAGGTTTTAATTAGTTAATCTATTTGAAAATGAAAAATCATTTTGTATTTTTCAGGATGTTACAAGTTGGTATCGGAGCCTTAGTTTGAGGGATTTGGGTGTACCTTATGGTGTATCTAAACTCAAACTGAGGACTGAGAGATTTTCTAAACTAAGTTTTTGAAAGAGAATCTTTTATTCAAAAAACTTAAAAGAATAGTTGGGTCAGAAACATGATCTTCGTCTTTTGCCATGTTCTTGTTTGATTATAGCTTGAGATTGTGAATATGGTTTCTTAATCTAACTTCAAATCATAAAAGAAGGGTGTGATGCATACAGTCAGATGGAGCTTAGGAAGTAAGTAGTTCTTAGTATACACATATGGTTACGTATTTGTGTTATTGATTAATATGCATGCTAGATTATAGACTAAGGATCTGTTCAGGAATTGTATGCTAGAATTGCTTGATTGTATAGATGCCTCATATGCCTTATATGTGTTTATTGTAGTATGTGTTATGGAATCATTGAATGATACTATTGAGTTGATAATTGAATGCTTTACGGGTTGTACATGATTAGAATCTTATAGCCTTAGAATTTTTATTTGGCCTTATTACATGTTCTTTGTCTGGTTGTGTTATTAGGGAAGAATCCTAGAGAGTCTCCAGGAAGTGTAGCATTACGCATATAGTCGTATACATGCATGTAAGGAGTTTAGTGGATTGATACGAAGTGACTTGGGAGTCTTGGAACAGTCCTTGGAACGAGTATGGATAGGTGTGGAAAGTAGTATTAGGTCTGCACTACTGAAAGCACATGATCCATACTTCGGTCAAGGAAGTGGTACATGAATACCAAGGAACTTGTTGGTGGGTATGAATAGTGTGGGTTAGCACTATGCATTCATTTTGATGTATCTCTATTATCTTTCAGATTTAGTATGGTGACCTTTTGTGTGTCGGAGATTCCGATCTAAGTGAGAGGGATGTCTGCGACATCATATTTGCAAAGGCTTCAAGGTTCATGATAAAAGATTTTTCTAGTTTGATTAGCAAAGTCAGGGAGGAATTGATTTTAGTGTGGGACGAGCGCGTTAGGATGATGTAGGTCGAGTTACAGGGTGGTTGACCATTGGCCCTTGAGGTTACCTTCAAGGAGTTTGATGCTTGTGGAGCTCCTTGTTTCATGGGAAGGAGGGAGCCTATCATTAGTATGTTTTGGATTGCTGATGTGGAGAGTGCCTTTCTCGCCATCTTTTTCCTAGAGGGGGCCAAGGTCAGGTTTGCAGCATGTCTGCTACGCGATGGAGCTGGAGATTGGTGGCACACGTTTGTTCAGGGCCTCGAACTAGGTGCGG